>NC_092876.1:435059187-435388698 GCF_028372415.1 Notamacropus eugenii | reverse complement strand
GTCTGAACCAGCTGCATACTGACTGAACTGGCTGTGCACTGGGTCATAACGACATTTACTACTCACTGACCAATCATATGTATCCTAGACTTAGGCATACCTATATTCCCTTACATTTATCTTGTCCAACAAGACATTGATGAGAGCAGCTGGTATTCCTTTAGTCAGTCCTGACCACTAATTGACTTAGTTCAGGTCTAAAACCACACCTCTCTGTAGCCCCACCTTGGGCTGTTTCCTCAGTGAACTCTGAGTAAAATACTTGAGAAGTAGATACCAAAAGTGTATGTTCCTTTAAGAACTAATCACTTCTTAACCACTCCCTAATCCCTCCCTGAATCACTTAATTAGCATATTTGGCACCTATTTTACTATACAATATGCTACATAAACTATACCTTTACCCCTCTAAGGTTACAGGTTCCCTAAACACTCTTGCCCACTGAAAATCATAATAAATCTTTACCCCCTTGATCCCAACAATGCTTGAGTCCATGAATTCTTTCCCAGACAGCCCGCGCAGGGAATTCCAGTCCTGGAGTTCCTGTACCTCTATCTGTCCAGTCCTGATTGTAACTGGAATGAAACCCAAATCAAAACAATCAGTTCAAGTTACTATTTCAATTTCATTACATCATTCCATTCTTAACTTATATTTGTCCCTCAAGACATGGAGCCAAGGCTGATAAGCAGCAATCTAGGCACAGTATGTGCTGTTGCTATTCAGTCATTTTTGAGTTATATCCAATTCTTTCTGACCCCATCTGTGGTTTTCTTGGAAAAGATAGTGGAGCAGCCTGCCATTTCCTTCTCGGGTTCATTTTACAGACAAGGAAACTGAGGCAAACAGGGTTAAGTGACTTGCCCAGGATCACACAGCTAGGAAGTGTCTGAGGTTGTATTTGAACTCAGAAGGATGAGTCTTTCTGACTCCAGACCCAGCACTCTATCCACTGCACCACCTAGTTGCCCACAGTACAACAGAAAGTATAATAAAGAACACATTTTAATATTATTTTTTAATGACTGCATATACTTTTAATGACACTCTTCATGGCATGTAGATACAACTAGATTCCTATTAGGACAAATAACAAAGCCCCCTCTTCCGCCAAGAATTATTAGAATTCTCACATATTTTCAGTGGGCTGATGCATTTACCATATTTATATAATTATAACTTTGAATAGTGCCACCACTTCAGTAGATTCATTATTGGCACTAACTGGGACCTGGCTGTATTTATTCTGCAGTAAGTCAAATCACATTATAACAAAGACTACTGTTCACGATGACATGTGAGGGGGTGGGGAAAGGGGAAGGGAAGGGAAAGGGGAGGGGCCACTTTTATGTCCTCCATGTGTCTCAGACTTTCCACACTCTGTTCCCTTGGCCTGCAATTCGGTTCTTCCACATCCCCATCTATAGGAAAATGGCTGGGCTATGGGCCCCTCCACCCTGAGGATACAGAAGTAGAAAGCCTTTGGATTGGATTTGCAATAATCTTGTTCACTCTGTTTTAAGAATATATTTTTGCAAACTTGTTATCTCAAGGACATAGGGAGGGAGAAACAAACTGTTCCTGATTAAACAGAGAGGCAACCATGACTCCATGGGCAAGATGACTGAAGAATGGACCCTAATTATTATGAGATGTTAGAAAAGTTTGTGTTTATGGACGGTCATTATGTAAGTCATTAAGCTGGACAGGAGTCTGCCTGAGTGCATCAGAAGGGAGAAGGATATGAGAAGCCCTGTGTGGTTTCTGGGGAACCACAGAGGGCTGTGAGCACATGTGGCACTCCTCACTCCTGTGACTAACATGAACCACATGGGACAATAAAGCTTCCGAACTGCGTCTTTAAAAGCCTCCATCTTAACCCTCTGTGGAATATGGTAGAGAGAGGACACAACTGGAACCAGAGTTCAAGCACTAACAGAAACCTTATCCATTCTGCAAGAGTCAGCTCAAATGGGACTTCCTTTGAGCCTTCCCTGATTTCCTCCAGCCAATCACATGGGATCCCTGCTTTTCTCTTAACCCCTTTGTGCCTGTGGCTTAGACAGTATTCTGCCTGTCCCAAGTGATTTTTATTCTTGTTCTTTTTCCCCCTTCCCCTCCATTTCAGATCATAAACTCTTTCAGAACAGGAAAGGTCTTCCTCTCTTTATCTCAAAACTCCTAGTACAATAGCTCACACATCGTAGGCACTTGATAAATAAATACTTTTTGAGTCAAAATGAATTTTGTTTCAAAATGATTGATGCAAAAATCCATTTTTTTCAGAGATGGATACAGTCTGTTGAGGACCTTCCTTCTACAGTCTTGTGAATAAATCCCTTTATTTCATAGAGAGTCAATCTCAAATTCACTAATGAGATAGGAAGAGAGCACTTTTGGAAAGGGGTGAAAAACCAACTTGCCTGTGATTTTCATGGAAATTTTTGAAAATAGACTTGATTCACCTGCTCATATAGAAATAAAAATCAAAAAAAGAACCACACATCCGAACAGGCTTGTAGAATATAGTAAAACTCGTTTAAATACCTGAATGCAAAATAATGTTCTCTCTAAACCAATAGACAATTTATTTAGGAAAGATAATTTATGGGTTATTTACATTACTCTCCAGTGTCCAGCTCTGTTATCATTGAGATGAAGTAGTTGGGATGGAGTGAAAACCCTTAATTACTCTTGCCTGGGCTGCATATGTTTCAAGGAAAGAAAACATAATGCGAAGCACTTATATATTTCAGTGGCATAATAGCTTGATGAAGATTTTTAAATTTTTCAAAATGACATTTCTTTCCAAAAGATGGATTATTTCTGTTGGGGTTTAGTCTACCTAATTATTTCTGCCTTGATTACTTAACCACTCCAGATTTTTCATCCCCCATGCTCTTATCACTTTCAACATGTAAGAAGGCAGTCAGCTCATTAGCATAAACTCTACAATTCTATTTTCCGGCAGTTCTATTTTCCGTAGTATGGGGTGGGGGAACTGAAGGAGAGATTTTTGTTGCTTTTTTTAAGACTAGAGTAATATGCAGTCCTAGAACTAATTTCACATCAGTACATTTATAGTGACCCAGACAGAGCTGTACCAGAATAACTGGCACCTTTATATAGTGGCTCTGATACTAGTCTGGTTCCATGTGCCAAAGTCACTATCTGAGCTTAATCCCCTGCTTCCATCTATAGAGTTTTATTTTTAATTTGCAAATTTAGTGCTATGACAATATTTGCTATGGCATATATGCTATGACAGTTTATTTAAGTTCAACTCTATCATCAAATCTATTCACTTTCTAGTTGTGTAATTCTGCACAAGTCACTTAATTGCAGTTTACCTCATTTTCCTAACCTGTAAAATGGGGATGATAATAGCACCCACCTCTCAGGGTTGTTGTGAAAGTTAAAAGAGATAATATTTATAAAGTGCTTGGCAAACCTGAAAGCACAATAGAGGGGAAAGCACAATTGCCTAGCAATTGATCATATTTAATAAATTTATTTAATTCCTTTTAAATCTATCTAGTGTGAGAAATACCTTGGATCATAAGCTAAATAAGAATTCAGATTAAATTCAAAGGCTAACAAAATCACCTTACTTGTCAAAAAACCAAACAAGGCTCATACTGGAATAAAGGCCAGACCCCAAAGACATGTCCACACGTCTCTGCAAGGGGCATTTCTAAATATCTGCCCCAGTACAACATCGGTCTGCAAGTGGGCACCAGGCTCTTTGTGGATTCCACTGAGCTAATTAGCCTTGGAACGCGGGGGGAAACTTCGAATTTCCCGAGTGTTTTCCCCTACCAAGGGAAAACAGGGGTCTGTTACCCAACAACCCCTGTGTCATTCTTCATTACTGCAGCGGGAGCCTGCTTTCTGGTGCACCTGCCAAGGTTGCATATTGTGTGCGGAATGCCTGCTGCCCTTTGGCTGATCCTGCATCCTGGAAAGAAGCCAGAGTCTTCCGTGAGGGGCCTTTGAAAGCCCGCTCCTCAAAGGCCAAGGCGCTCTCCCTCCTCTCCGGCCCCCCATCCTCTACACCCGCACACTCTTTTTTCACCTTGACACTCTGGATGTCAGCCTTCGCTGCGCAGCGGGGCAGGAAGGGATCAGGAGGGGCGCCTTCCCCACTCACATGGCTGGAGGGCAAGCGGTTTCCTATTACACACGATTATAAAGAGACATTTGTTGAGAACTGATGAATTGCAGCCGAGCCGGCTTCGGCGTTTAGCGCACCTGTGGTTATCGGCGCGATCAGCTTTTTTTTTTTTAATGTACACACTAAACCTATTTATACATCAAACATGGCAACGGTTTTTCCCCCTGGCTTTTTGCCCCGCCCCGCCCCGCCCCAGGGGTTGGGAAGGGGGCCATGGAGCAACCCAGTGGCCTTTGAGATCTCTGGATCGCCCTTGGGGGCGGCCAAGGAGTCCTCTGCAAAGGACAATCCTAAAATGAGGAAATGGGGGGAGAAGGGGCTAATGTGGGTGTGGATGGGGGGGGGGGTCTAGGTGTGAGACTGGCCCCGTGCGATGAGGAGAGGGGAAGGGCAAGCACTTGGAGCTAAGGAAGGAGTTAGCTGAGAGATAACTGAAGCCAAGAACACAGTCCAGTTCCAGGGCCACTTCCTTCCAAAGGTTTAGGGCGGGGGGGGGGGGGGGGGGGGGGGGAGGCAGAGGGAAGGGTATCTTGGGGCTCTGGTGAAGAAGTCGGACATCAGATTAATGTATAGCACCCGGTCAGGCCCTTCTGCAGCTCTCTTTCCTCCCTGCACCGCCCCTCCCCAAAAGGTAGATGCGGGCTGCCTGACCTTTCCCAATTCCAACCGTGCTGTGTACTCTGAGCCGCCACCAAGTCATTTTATCAAATACAAAGGAATAGATTAGAAAGCCGCAGCAAACAGAGAGCTAGCGGCGGGCAGCACGTCGAAGTAAAAAGCGCCTGGGAGCCCCTTAATAAGCGGGCTGACATGTGGGGAAGGGAATTTTAATGCTGGAAGAAATAGAAAACACATGCTCCCAAAGACAACACCCTCCCATCGCCTCGACCTGTGCTACCGGAGGGCAGATGTGTCTGCCCACGAGTGAGTTCGAGGTTTGGGTGAGACCTTGAGGCAGCGGCGGACAGTGGGTAGAGCCATGGAGAGAGGGCACCAGGATAGAAATCCTTACTCCAAGTATAACCCGGGGCAAGTCTGCCAGTCCCGGCTTCAGTTTTTAAAATAAAGATAACCGTTAAAACCCTTTCCTGCTTCTAAGTCTAGGATTCTATAACCCCCTGCTGGAGGCCTCCTCCCTTTATTTGCCTGTGGATCCTACCTTGTCAATGACACCGATGAAGATGAACTTGTATTTGGTACTTGGAAGCAGGCGTTTAGTTAGTTCTCAATATCTTGCTCAATTCCCCCTTAATTTCCAGTTCTTTGCTACAACAAAGAGTGCTGCCACAAATATTTTGGGTACTAATAGATCCTTTAGTCTGTGGAAGTACCCCTGAGATTAATATGTCTGTTTCCTATGAGTTATCTTACCAGGCAGGTGCCCTGGACACAGAGTAAGCATAGTTACTGAAAGGGGCCAATCAGGAGCCTGCTGTGAACCAAAGTCTTGCTCACTCCCAGATGCCTTTGCTGATGTTCCATAAGAGGGAAAGTAGTGTGCCAACACTAAAGACCAGATCTGTGAGCCAATTTTAATTTGACACTTTGGGCTACTGCCATTCAGACAAATATACCTAAGTTCAGTCTTTTACTTAAGGGTTTTGCAGGATTTTGCATGTTTGCAGGATGTCATCTTCTCTTGACCCTGCACCAACTACCACCAATTCAGGATCTGCAGGGGACTTAGGAGAAAACCCTGGGAAACCACTCAGCAGCTCCAAAGTGAATAATTCTCTTTTTAAAAAAATCAAATTGTAAATCTCTGTCCCATGCGGCGCTTTTCAAATGTAGAATTAATTCAACATGGCAGTTCCAAACCTGCTCTACTGGTCTATGCCTCTCTCCATCCTTGAGTGGTGTCTGACTCTCTCCCAGGTTTTCTTGGCAAAGATACTGGAGTGGTTTCCCACGATCTTCTCCAGCTCATTTTGCAGATGAAGAAACTGAGGCAAACAGTTTTCAAGTGACTTGCCCAGGGTTACATAGCAAACGTCTGAGGCAAGATTTGAGCTCCAGAAAATGAGTCGTCCTGACTCCAGGTCTGGCACTCTATCTTCTGTGCCATCTAGCTGCCCCACGTCTTTTGCTTTCACTCTGTTCTTTTCTATGAATTTTCAAATGCTCCAATGACCCTCTTTTATTTCATTGCTCATCATTTCGCTGTTCATCACTGTTACTATCTGCCTCTTTCTTCCACCCAACTTTTTGAAACTCATCTTTGTAACAAATAATCATAATCAAGCAAAATAAAACCCATGTATATCCAAGATCCAATAAATAGATAGATAAACTGGTGATAGAGATAGATGAGAGATAGACAGACATAGACATCTATCTATAGATAGGTAGATAGATAGGTAGATAGACAGACAGACAGATAATGTCCATTCTGCACTGCTACTCCGATCACTTTTCTGTCAGAAGTTTCATCATTAATTTTCTGGAGTTGAGGTTGGTTTTTGCAATGATGAAAATGCTTGATTCTTTCAAAGTTCCTTTTCTTTATGTTATATGATCATTGTATAAATTGTTCCCCGGGTTCTGTTCACTTCTTGTTACATCAGTTTATAGAAGTCTGAATGAATCCCTTTAATAATTTCTTAAAATCACTGTATTCACTTTCATAGCACATAGGGCCAGCCATGGAGTTAACTAAAAGGGACAAGTCCTAAAATTTAGAAATGGGGGGTGGAGTGGGACTTAACTGATTAGCTGAGGAAAGGGGAAGGCAAAGGGCCAAAGGACATGGAAGGAGTGAGCTGAGAGGTGGCTGAAGCCAAGAATAAAGTCCAATTCCTGGGAAATTTCCTTCCAAGTGTTTGTGATAGGAGGGAGGGGGGTTAAGCCATTCTCCAACTGATGTTCATGCATCCCCTTAGTTTCTGGTTCTTTGCTACCGATGGGGCACTTGGGTGCCTGTGCTTGGACCCCAATTCTAAAAGCACATTTCTCTCTATAAATCACATTTCTCCCTAGACTCAAAACACTATCCCAGGCAGTTTCTCCCCAGCCCAAGGACATCCTGCCCTAGATCTCTCTTCCTGACATAGGAGACAGTTGCACCTGGAGAATTTATTAGTTTGAACGAATTATGTACTGGTTGAACTGGCTGTATACTCAGTCATAAAGATATCTACTACTCACTGTGTCCTATGCATATACACCGTGGGACACACTGAAATTTCACTTTACAATGGTGATGTCATTTTGGTCCTTTTCAAAGACGAAGGACAACAACCATGCATACGCATCCTAGATTTATACATTAAGTATATTACCTTCCTTTATCTTGTCTAACAAGGCATTGAGGGGGCAGTCCCGTTATTTCTCAGTCAGCCCTGACCGTTTTAGTTGACTTAGTGATGTTTCAGGCCTAAAACCACACACCTCCTTGTAGATACCCCCCCACCTTAGGCTATTTCCTGATGAACTCTGGGCATAATACCTGTGCAGTAGATAGTATAAGTTCCGTGTTCTTTTAAGAACTAACCACTCCTTAACCACTCCCTAATCCCACCTTGAATCACCTAGTTAACATATTTGGTGCCTATTTTACTATAGAATATCTGATGTCAACTTTAACTGTACCCCTCTAAGGTTGGAGGTTCTCTAAGAACTCTTGACTGATGAAAAGCAAAACAATAAACCTTTACCACCTTGACTTGAATGCTTGAGTCTCTGAATTTTTTCAGAATGGTTCAGTCCTGTACTCCAGTCTTTGGGGGTCCCAGAATTTGCCCCCCTTTTTAACCCCTGTTACTACAACAAAAAAAGGTACTGCCATAAATATTTTTATACTAACAGGCCTTTTTCTCTTTCTTTTATTTCTTTGGTATATGTTCCTAATAAAGAAATCACTGGGTCAAAAAGTATTCAGTTTGGTGACTTGGGGGTATAATTTCAAATTACTTTCCAGAATGACTGTGACAATTAACAGTTCCACCAACAATACATAAGTATTTCTGTTTTGCCAAAGACTCTGCAATTTATTTTTTAACAAGTCTGCTCTAGACAAGCCCCCAAAAGAGAGGAAGATTCCCTAATGTGCAACAGGATTATATGGACCATCCAACACATTAATTTACTAAACACCCCTCAGCCTCTCACTTGACTCATTCCCATATTTAATCTTATCATTTGGAGCTCTAAAGTAATCCAGAGGACTGCATGTATATTTTCAAATAATTAATTACATTTCAACATACCTTTCAATTAAGATTAGAGTCCAAACCCCAGTTTATCAAAAAGCTATTTTTATAATCCAGAAAAATTTTCTTTCCCAATTGTGTTTACCCTGTCTCCCTATTAAATCCCTTAATTACCCATAATTAAATATTAAAGTTACCAAAAATACAATTTAATAATGAAATTAATAATAAAAGACATGCGTAATTATTCACAGTATTTTAGCTGTGAAAAAACACAAACAGAATCTCCTCGCACTGCCACTAAAACTGTAGTTCTAAGAACATAATCTCACAACATTTAATTCCTTCAGGTTAACAAATAAAGTCTGTTTCCAAGAATCTTCTTTATTTTTTCCACAAGATAAAGGTTACAGTGGTTTGATAAAGAAAGAAGATAACTGTCTTCTTTCTCTCTGTTCTCAGATTCTTTCCAGATGGGATAGGGAAAGACAATCTTCTACTTACCTCAAGCTCTCATTCTTAAAAAACTTTGTCCAGATTCACTCCTCATAAAATTCTCTTCAAGTTTCTTCATAAAAATAATTAATCCGTTCTAACAAGAAAGATATTTCTCTTCACCGTATTTCTATTTTCTCTACCATTTATAGATCCTCATAAATCAAAGTTAAAATCATAAACTCCCTATTTCCATAGGGAAAACCACTTCACAGAGTCAGAATTACTACTGTATCCCCTATTTTCTCACCTTCTGAAAGTAAAAGTAATAATCTCTTGTAACAAGGGTTCTTAAAATTTTTTGAGTGTCATGGTCCCCTTTGGCAATCTGGTGAACCCTATGCACCCTTTCTCTAAATGATGTTTTTAAAAGCATAAAATAAAATCCATACAATTACAAAGAAAACCAATCACACTGAAATGCATTTATGAAGATTAATTTTTTTTTCAAAGTTCATAGATTCCAAATTAAGAATCTCTGTACTCTATGGAAACCTCCATATAAGAAACTTTTGAAACTGGAGCTTCACCTTTTTTTTTTCATTCATCAATCTGGTAATTGGGTGAATTGTTTTGTTTTGTTTTCATTTCTCTTATCTGTTATCAATTTGGAGCATTGAATTGCTTGTACCAATCATTTGACCATTTATCTATTGGCTCTTATTCTTATGCATTTGAGTTAATTCCCTGATATGTCTTGGATATGAGACCTTTATCAAAGAAACTATCTTCCAAAGAAAAAAAAATCCCCAGTTATACTAGTTGTACTAGTTTTAATTGTTAAAAAAAGAAAAACAACAACACCACCAACTTTCCCAGGAATCAAAACTGTCCTTTTAACCTCCTGTGATCCTCCAAAGGTATCTCCTTTCCTAATCTTCCAACTTGCTTATAATGTAACCTTTTTATATCTGTCATTGATTTTATATTGATTTAGAACTTACTGTGGTATATGGTGTGAATGCTGTTCTAAACCTAATTGCCACCAGACCACTTTCTAGTTTTGCAAGCAGTGATTCCTCACTCCTTATTCTAGTCACTGAGGTCTTGGATTTCTTGAACATTCTGCTACTATGTTTGCTTCTCTATATTGTATATCTAATCTAGTCCACTGGTCAACTTTTCTATTTTATTAACTACTACAAAGTCATTTTAATTATTACTATTTTGTGGTATAATTTGAGATCTGATAATAGTAGACCTGCTTCCTCCTCACTTTTTCCATTATTTCCCATATTTGAAGTATTTTTTTTCTTTGACATGAAAATTCTGAATTTAGGCTGTCATTTCTTGAAGCTTTCATTTTGGACTTACTTTGAAGAACTGACCTGTATGTTCTTTTTTATTTTTACTTTTCCCTCTAGTTCTAATACATCTGAGTAATTTTCATTTATAATTTCTTTAAACATGATATCCTGAGTTCTGATTTGATCATGGTTTTCAAGGAATCCAATAATTCTTAAATTATCTCTTCTTCACCTGAGTTTCCAGGTCAGTTTTTTTAAATCTTTTTTCTTGTTTTCTTGGATGATCCATAAATATCTTAAAATGTCTAAAGTGGAACTCATTATCTTTAAAAACAAAAAATAAAAAAACTTTCCCATTCTGAACTTCTCCACTGATGTTGAAGGTGCCACCATCTAGTCTAGTCACCCAGGCTCACAACCTAGGTGTTGTCATTGACTCCTCACTCTCTGTTTCCCCACATATCCAATCTGCTGCCAAGTCCTGTTAATCCTATCTTTGCAACATTTCTCCGTTACTGGATGGATATTGCCTCAATCAAAGTAAAAACTCGGAAAGACTTTAGCTTCTACTGAATCTGGGGCCATCTCCAGTCCTCCTGATCTACATCTTGCCACTGGACCCAGATGGCTTCAGAGGAGAAAGTGAAGCTGGTGACTTTGCACAGCCCCCTTACCCCTAAAACTAATTCACTTTCAAGTCATAGCATCATCTTCCTGATATCATGGTCCTCTCTAAGAATAAAGGACAAACCACACAACCACAACCAATATCAGTCAGTCAGTAAACATTTATTAAGCCCCTACTATGTGCCAAGCACTGTACTAAGTGTTGGAGATACAAAGAAAGAACAAAGACAATCCTTGTCTACCCGGAGCCCACAATATACTGGAGGGAAGATATCTTCGAAAAATAAGCTGAAAAGTAGAGGTCAGAGGAAAGGTACCCAGTGCAAGGGATGGAGAGAGATGATGGAGTCCTGCAACTGGATGGGAAATGAGGAGATGGCCTTCCTGGGTCCTCCTCCTTAAATGGAGGATCTGAGGAACAGAGGGGCCCTGGGGCAGGGGATTCTGTGGAGGTGTGAGTTTCATAATTGATATGATATTGTAGGAAAATGAGTTTCTGGAGATAATGATGAAGTCTGGGAGAGCAACCAGGTGAGAAATTGTGAAGTGTCTACCCTAGATCCCTTCCTTAAATAGAATGTCTAGGAGGAGGTGTCTGATGCACCCTCCCCTCTTCTGATATTGACACAATCTTTAAACCTGCACTACTCCAAAAGCCTTCTGGTTATGTTCTCTGCCTCAAATCTCTTTTCCATTCTGGTCCATCCTCCATTCAGCTGCCAAATTGGTCTTCCTTCAGTATAAGTATGACCATATCACTCATCTACTCAATAAACTTCAATGGCTCCCTATTCTACCTGCAAGATCAAATAAAAAATCCTCTACTTGGCATTTAAAGTCCTTCCCAATTCAGACCCTTTCTGCCTTTACAGTCTTCTTAAAATTAATTTTCCTAAACAAACTCAACAATACCGTTATATTAGTCTGCTTGCCCATAGGCTTCTAGCTTTCTTTTTTTAGGTAGTTCTCAAATGCATCAAGATGCTTACTGTCCATCCACTTTGGATTTCTTGATGGTGCCCTTTGTGAAAATTTGCCGGAATAAATGTGAGAAGTCTGGACTACTTGATAAACATTCATGGAACCATCTCAACAGGCACTCCTCCACCTTACTTTCAAATAATCAAAAATTGACTATCTATGCTTTGGTTCAGTGTCTTGAGAATGAGAATCTTTAAAATCTAATGTTCTGTGATCCCAACAAAGAATGATATATTTCCTTGCTTCTAGGTGAACATTTTCCAAATTATATTCATGGAATACTGGGGTTCCCCTCAATGTGAACATGGATATTAAAGGGCATCCCAAAAATCATAGTTCAGTTTTAAGGTTTGACAACCTCAGAAGTAAAATGCTATGAACTCAAATTAAAAAGGTAATTGTTTACATTTTAAAATATGGATTTTTTTAAAATTATAATTCAACATAACCATTGTCTGGTGCTATCCAGCTGCCTAGAGGACACTAAAGGGAACAGTGGACAGAATACTGGCCCTGAATTCAAATCCAGCCTCAGACATTTACTAGCTATGTGACCATGGGCAATTCACTTAACCTCTGTCTTCCTTAGTTTTCTCACCTATAAAATGGGAACAATAATAGTACCTACCTCTCAGGGTTGTTGCAAAGACAAATCGAGATAACATTTATAAAGCACTAAGCACAATGCCTGATCATAGCAGGTCAATTTGTAAAAACTTTCACCAGCTGTTGCTCAGGATTGCAGCTGTAATTGTAGCCTTAAGATCATCCAAAGAATGAGGTTTTGACTTAGTCTAATGTGAGCACACACACACATAAATGTCTAATGGAGATAGTTTGGGTGAGCAACATGCCCAAACAAAAAGACCTCCTCTACCAAACCACAAGTCTGAGAAAAGTGTCATCCAGAAAGAATCAAACACATCATACATATTGACAACGTACCCTGTCTTGATAAAAAAATTTTAAAAAGAAGTTATTATTAAAAAGTCACAAAATGTATAAGTATGAAATAAATTTAAATGGTTAAACTTTCAAATTTTTAAAAAAATAAGTTTAGAGCCTTTATATTTCTAGTTATTCAAGCTTAAAACTGCACTAAGACTTTTGAGAGAAGACAATATCAAAGAACACAACGTTTTCCCCCAAAAGAGTAAGAAATAATTTGCATCAAAAGTATTGAACACATGCATCATGTTTTCAGAATGAAAAGTGGCTTGATTTTCTCAAGTTTTCCCCCCGCAATGTCCAACAAATTCAACAAACATTTATTAAGTTCTGACTGTGGCAGAGCTCTATGCTAGGCACTTGGGGAGATGAGAATCCCTCATGGAACTTACAGTCTTGCTGGGGAGTGAGATCCAGGCATAAATGACTACAATACAAATATTACACAGTCAGTGCATTAGAGAGATACAAACCAAGTGCTCTGTGATATACAGGGGGCAAGTCATCGTAGACAGGGTGCTTTAGGGAAGTCGTCATGGAGGTGGTGTTTGAGTTAAGCTTTGTAAAATAGGCAATGCTCAATAGGTGAAATGAAAAGAGAAATTAGAAGGAGCCTGAGAAGTGTGAACCAAAGGCATAAAAGCAAAAAAATAAAGTATGAAGCACATTTGGGGATAAGTAGAGTAGTCTAGGTGGGCAAGAGCAGAAACTAATCAGATAGAATCAGTATGACACAGCTGAAAAGGAAAAGTGGTGCCAGATTGTCAAGGACCTTGAAAGTCAGACTATGGCTCAGATCAAGAGCTTCTCATTGCAAAGTTCAGATTTAAATTGAAAAAAGTAGGGAAAGCCATCAGACTATATATGTATGGACTAATTCTCATATGAATATGAAATAGAGGTTATGAATAGAGTTAAGGGATTAGAGCTGGTAGTTAGAGTTCCTGAAGAACTATGGACAAAGTTTCACAATATTACACAGGAGGCAGCAACAAACAAAAACATCCCAAAGAAAAAGAAGAGGAAAAAAGAAAAATGACACTGGTGAGGCTTTACAAATAGATGAGGAAAGAAAAAGGAAGGAAGGATATCCCTGATTCAATACAGAATTCTAGAGAATAGCAAGGAGAGACAAAAAGATTTTCTTGAATGATAATGCAAAGAAATTGAAGAAAATAATAGAAGGGAAAAGACAAGAGATGTCTTCAAGAAAATTAGATATGAAGGGAATATTTCAGGTAAAAATGGACATGATAAAAGAAGAAAATGGTAGGGATTTAACAGAAGCAAAAGAGATTAAGAAAAGGTGACCAAAAAAATACCATACAAAGAAGATGTTAACATCAACAGTAACTACCACAGTGGTGTGGTTACTGATCTAGAGCCAGTATCTTGGAGACTGAAGTCAAATGAGTCTTAGGAAGCATTGCTAACAATAAGGGTAGTAAAAGTGATAGAATTCCTAAAAATTCTAAAAGATTATGCTATTAAAGTGATGAACTCAATATGCCAGCAAATTTGGAAAACACAACAGTGGTCACTGGACTAAAAAAGATCAGCTTGCATCCCAATCCTAAAGAAGGGCAATGCTCCCAAATATTCCAATTACTGAACAACTGCACACCAGCTTAAGATTCTGCAAGCTAAACTTCAGCAATCTGTGAACCAGAAGAACAGGGTGCTTTTCAAAGAGGCAGAGGAACTAGAGACCAAATTGCCAACATTCTTTAGATTATGTAGAAGGCAAAGTAGTTCCAGAAAAAATATCTCCTTCTGTGTCATTGACTTCACTAATGCATTTGACTGTGTGGATCACAACAAAATGTGGCAAGATCTCAAAGAGAAGGGAGTACTGGATCATTTTACCTGTATGGAGGCCAAGAAACAACACTTAGAACTGAACGTGAAACAACTGATGTGTTTAAGTTGGTAAAGGAGAATAACAAGACTGTATACTGTCACCTTATTTATTTAACTTATATTCAGAGTACATCATGCAAAATGCCAGGTCTGCATGAATCAAAAGCCGGAGTTAAGGTTGCTGGGAGAAATATCAACAATCTCAGATTTGCAGATAATGCCACTCTGATGGCAGAAAGTGAAGAGGAATTAAGAAGCCTCTTGATGTGGATGAAAGAGGAGAGTATAAAAGCTGGCTTGAAGCTTAACATAAAAAACAAACACACAAAAAACTAAGATATTGGCAAGTGGTCCCATCACTTCCTGGCAAATAGAGGGAGAAGAAATAAAAGCAGTGTCAGATTTTATATTTGGGGGCTTAAAGATCACTACAGATGGTGACTGCATCCCTGAGTTGAGTTGTTTGTTCCTTGGAAGGAAAGCTATGGCAAATCTGGACAGCATACTAAAAAATGGATATATCCTTTTGCTGACAGATCTGTATAGTCAAAGCTGTAGTTTTTCCAGTAGCAATGCATGACTGTGAGACTTGGACTTTAAGGAAAGCTGAGCACTACAAAATCAGTTTCAAATGGCGATGCTAGAGAAGACTTTTAAGGGTCCCTTGGACAGCAAGGAGATCAAATCATTCAATGCTTGATGAAATTAATTCAGGTTATTCACTGGAAGGTAAAATACTGAAGCTGAAGATTAAATACTTTGGCCACATAATGAGAAGACTGAATTCTTTGGAAAAAGATCCTGATGTTGGAAAATGCTGAAGGCAAAAGGAAAAGAAGACAATAGAGGATGAAATGGATAGATAATGTCATGGAAACAATTAACATAAGCTTAGACAGACTTTGGGAGACAGTGGAGGATAAAGGACTCAGGGTGCTATGGTCCATGAGGTCAAAAAGAGTCAGGCATGACTCAACAACAACCACAACGTAATTTAACTCAGTGGGCAATAAAGAGTCACTGACTATTTTGACCAGAGAAGGGACATGACAAGATTATCCTTCCATTGTTAGGAAGAATGGATAGAAATGGACAAGAGAGTGGAGTTGAGAAGACCTGTTAGGAAACCTGATAAAATTAAGGTATGTGGGAGACTTCTCATATCCCTAGCTGAAAATGTTTTCCTTTTCCTTAAAATATACCTAGAGGATTTTTGTGGATCTCTCTTTTGCCCCCATTAACTTCAAACTTTGTATATTAATCTGTTTACATATCATATCCTTTTCCCCAGTACTTCCAAACCAATACTGGTGATCATTAAATTGTGAGTTCCTTGGGAGCAAGGAGAGTTTTTTTTTGGGGGGGGGGGGTTGCCTTTCTTTGTATTCCCAATGCTTAGCACATTGCCTGCACTTAATAAAAGTTTATTAACTTTTAGTAAAATATGAGATCTATGAGGTCATGGATGGTTTTTGTTTTCTCTTTGTAGTGCCAGTGCCTTATAAGGACTTAATAACAAATTTTGCCTGAATTAAGTTGAATTGAAAACAATTGAATATTATTATTCTGAAGACTAAGAGATTCATGGAACTAAGATTCATCAAAGATTCAATTAAATTCAATATATTGTATTTAATAGAACAGTATATGAACTATTCAAGCCCAGCACAGTGCCTGACATATTAAAAGCCATTAATAAATGTTTGCTGAATCTGATTGAACTGAAGTTCATTTAACTAGAACACCCCATGCCTCAAAACATTCTGGTTAATGGAGGTTTTACTGTCAATCCCAAAGAACATAGAGATGAACTACAGTCTCTTCCTTCAAAATTGAAGACATGACATGGAAAGTGTGGAACATTGGAATTCATGGCTTGATCTCTGTGCCCAATGTCATGTCAGAAGTAATAGATGTTATCCTCATTAGAACGTAAACAGAGGCACTGGTGCTGCTTCATAGCTGACATTTCTGATGATGCCTATGCAGGGAGAAAAATAATCAAACACAAATAAAATCCAAGTAGAAATAGACACAAGTTTTAAGTCATTCTTCTGGAATTTTTATTTTTGTTTTAAATTTTGCTGATAATTCCTCAGACACCTTTTTGTACCTTGGGGTTTTTTGGACATTGGTTAATTTAATAGGAAAAATGCATTTTCTTGTTTCAAAAAATGATTATCATAAGCAATGCAATTAAGCATATTGAGTTCTTAACTATCAACCATTTTAAATGGATGTGATAATTATTTTAATAAAGGTTTGCTCTGGGCAAAGTTATGACATAAGTGAAGATGCCTTAGTACCCCCAACTAAAATACTAAGAACAAGCATTAAGGAAAATGAAGGTGATCACCCTGAGGTCCCAATATACTATGGGGGCCAAAGGGAAAAGCCTGTAGCCAGTGAGGCACCCTTGGTGTCCAGAGAAGACTGCCACCTCAGTTAGTGCTCCTTCCCCTCTATCACCACCCAGCTACTCAGAACTGTCAGAGAACCTGGAAGAGGAAGTGCTTTGGGGTATCTTCTCCCAACATTCCTACCAATGTCTTCTTCTCCTTCTTCCTTCTTGAACAATGACCATTCCATCCCTACTTCTGAAGGAGAGAATCCATTCCATTCAGACCCTCAGGTTTACTTCCTCTTTCCCAATGGTGCCAAGCCAGGCCCCTCCAGGTACCACCATCCTGTCTTTGGAGCAGATGTGGTGACTCATATTGCTTGGATGAACAGAGTCACCAATTACAATCTTTCCAAAAAGATGGAGGAGTACCCTAAGTCCTTACCATCTACTCTGCCACTGCACCCTAAAGGCCACTCAGCCTTAACATCTGACACACAAGTGAATTTATAGGACTTTGGGGATCTTCCATCCATAGCATCAGAGAACCCAAACATGTACTATACAGAGAAACACAGGAAAACATAGACATACCTCATGAGTTCCTGGCTACTTTCCCCAATGGTTCCACAGCCATGACCATCCAAAAGAAATGATGGGTTGCTTGTGTGCATGTGCTTGAATCCCAATTCTAAAATCACATTTCTTTTTAAAAATCACATTTTTCCTAGCCTCAAAACACTATCCCAGGCAGCTTCTCCCCAGCTCAAGGACAGCCTGCCCTAGCAACAACCATTATCTCCCTTCCTGATACAGTAACCAGCTACACCTATAGAACTTATTAGTCTGAACCAGCTGTGTACTACTCACTGACCAATCATATGCATCCTAGACTTGGACATACGTATACTCCCTTCCATTTATCTTGTCTAACAAGACATTGATGAGAGCAGCCTGCTATTCTTTAGTCAGTCCTGACTGTTAATTGACTTAGTGACATTTCAGGTCCAAAACCACACACATCCATGTAGCCCCACCTTGGGCTATTTCCCAATGAACTCTGGGTAAAATAACTGTGCAGTAGGCACTAAAAGTGTATGTTCCTTTAAGAGCTAACCACTCCCTAATCCCACCCTGAATCCCCTAGTTAGCATATTTGGCACATGTTTTATTATAGAATATCCTATATAAATTTTACCTGTACCCCTCTAAAGTTGCAGGTTCCCTAAGAACTCTTGCCCACTGAAAAGCGTAACAAACAACCTTTGCCACCTTGACTTCAAGAATGCTTGTGTCCAAGTATTCTTTCCAGACAGCCCACACATGGAACTCCAGTCTTGGAGTTCCTGTACCTCTATCTCTCCAGCTCTCTTCAGAATCATGGAGAAAATCAAAAAAGGAATCCCAGAACACCGCAGCTGAAGTACTACAAATTTTCAAAGTCTCACCCTATTCTTCACTTTAGTACTGTCATATACACGGCCATGAATCTTACCAAAATGACCCTGTTTTGACAATTTCACATAAGCACCAAATGTAGCAAAAAACAAAAAAAGTAATAGCTCCTCTTCCCTGAACTAGATAGAGGTGACATTCCTTAAGCTTATCTTTGTGACTGGTCATATACTTCAGCCATCACACCCATTGTTAACAGATGTTCAGTTGGTATTTTAGGATTATACTTATGCTGTGGTAAATGCATAAATGAAAATTAAACATTTCATTCAATAATCTGCATACTTCTAAATGTTGTGATATAGTATGTGTTTGATATAGTAGAGGGAAGGGAACGGAAGGGAAGGGAAGGAAAGGGAAGGGAAGGGAAGGGAGGGGAGGGGAGGGGAAGGGAAGGGAAGGGAAGGGAAGGGAAGGGAAGGGAAGGGAAGGGAAGGGGAAGGAAGGGAAGGGAAGGGAGGGGAAGGGAGGGGAAGGAAGGGGAAGGGAAGGGAAAGGAAGGGGAAGGGAAGGGAAGGGAAGGGAAGGGAAGGGGAAGGAAGGGAAGGGAAGGGAGGGGAAGGGAGGGGAAGGAAGGGGAAGGGAAGGGAAAGGAAGGGGAAGGGGAAGGAAGGGGAAGGGAAGGGGAGGGAAGGGAAGGGAAGGGAAGGGAAGGGAAGGGAGGGGAAGGGAGGGGAAGGAAGGGGAAGGGAAGGGGAAGGAAGGGGAAGGAAGGGGAGGGAAGGGAAGGGAAGGGAAGGGAAGGGAAGGGAAGGGAAGGGAAGGGAAGGGAAGGGAAGTAGATATTGAGTCATCCTTGAAATCATGAAGAATTAGGTTCAAGTCTTGGCTCTGACACATACTAGCCATTATTTGGGTAAGATATTTAATGTCTTAGGCGCTCCCAGACAACTTTCTAAAACTACAAGTCACAGATAAATTGCTAATCTTCCTCAATGAGTGGCATTTTGACAAAGGGACTTTATAGGATCTTAATTTAAGACCATGGTCAACTAGTCCAAACCACTCATTTTACAAATAAGGAAACTGAGATTTCCAAATTTTAGGTATTTGTCCAGGGTCACTCAGCGAGTAATTGTCAAAGGCAGGAACTGAAGCTCAGGTGTTTTGTTTTTGTTTTGTTTTGAGAGGGAATCAGGGTTAAGTGACTTGCCCAGGGTCACACAATTAGTGTCTGAGGTCATATTTGAATTCAGGTCCTCCTGACTACAGGGCCTGTGCTCTAACCACTTTACCACCCAGATGCCTCTGATTTTTTTTTTCACCTCAGCTGTTCTTGACTCAAAATTCAACATTATCCATTCTGCCTCTCCATGATTAAATTAGAGTTCTAGACATTGCCTCTTCCCCCTCAAAAAAAGACATATATGACTCATTTATAATCAGAATGTTTTCAATTATTTGAAGAAAAAAACTAGAATAAATACACAGATTCCAATTCCCAAAATTAGTAGGATTGATCTGGACAAGGCTGGTAAAGGTTAAGTAAGGCCCAGTGGTCATAAATAAGTGTGGCGCCCATGATTGTTAAGAATATTGATTGATGGATGCCAAATTAAAGGGCTCACTGCTAGCTTGTTTGTTTAATGTCACCTCTGTAAGAGAATATCAATAGCAAACAAGTTTGATTCTTCCACAGGACAAATGCCAAACCATACAGAATTATTTCACCAATACACATTTTATTTTCCTGCAACTAAAAAAACATCAACTGCAGAAAGTAATATTACTTAAAGAAAGTAGGCAGTCCAGGTTTTTGTACTCCACAAGCCCACCATAAATACTACAGTATTGTATAGAGGGAGGATGGTTTTTTCACTT
Organism: Notamacropus eugenii; assembly: GCF_028372415.1. Lineage (NCBI taxonomy): Eukaryota > Metazoa > Chordata > Mammalia > Diprotodontia > Macropodidae > Notamacropus > Notamacropus eugenii. Next base: position 435,368,600 of record NC_092876.1, on the reverse strand, counting down.
TTCTTATATTGTTGTGAGAGATTTTTCCATACTCATAGCATAGGGGGTGTCATGCCTCAAAGGGAGGCAGACCATACAACTCAAGCCACTTTTCCTACATCCTACTCCAAGGGAGACTTTATTTCCTGCCAGGAGCAGAAGAAAGGATGGGGGAAGGGGGCAGGGAAGGGTAGGTTGAAGCTTGGCCCCCCTGATCTCAGAGAGGAGTTACAATTTTATCTGTTTGCTCCTTTAAATATTGTTAGTCTAGGAGACGTGACCTTCAGGTTTAATCTAACTTCTGATTGCTATTTCGTTAACTGAGGGGAACTAGGGTTCCAAGCTTTACATCTAAGGTTCGACTGCATTTCCCACCAAATACCAGTTCCAAATGCCACATAGAGCAATTCTAAACAAGGCCCATTTGTCCAATTTGATAGCCAGACAGAAATCAGAGAAAGGAGAGGGCAGCTGGATTGTGTAGATGATAGAGTGCCAGGCCTAGAATCAGGAAGCCTCATTTTCCTGAGTTTAAATCTGGCCTGACGCTCACTAGCTGTGTGACTTTGTCACTTAACCCTATTTGCCTCAGTTTCCTCATCTGTAAAATGAGCTGGAGAAGGAAATGAGAAATCACTCCGGTATTTTTGCCAAGAAAACCCAAAAATGGGATCACAAAGAGTCAGGCACGACTGAAAAACAACTCAACAATACACAAGAGAATATATACCAGACAATATAAGAGTGAAGGAGCTCTCCCATTGGAGGTGAAGTAACTAATTAAGACACACACACACACACACACACACACACACACATACACAGAGAGAGAGAGAGACAGACAGACAGACAGACAGAGACAGACAGAGACAGACAGAGACAGAGACAGAGAGTCCTACTTTTGGACTTATATCCCCAGTCCCAGAGAGAGAGACAGAGACAGAGACAGAGACAGAGAATCTTAGATCTCATCCAAGGAGAAGTTCCCCCAAAGTCTCTAGTGTAGCAAGCTGGAGATAGGGATATGATGAGTCTGCCAGTTCCTGCATGTTGACTTTGTCCTTTTCTTTAACAACCTGATGTGGGGTTGGCCTCTTCCATCTCCTCTCTTGAAAGTGGAAACCAAAAACACCAGAAGTAACTGCAGATGAGCTCTCCTTTCTCCTGCTGTTGCCACCTCTATCCCTCCTCTGAGGCAGGCACACAGCACTAATCTCCACCAATAAGGGAAGAGTCCCATGAACTAATATTTATCTATGAGAAGTCTGAAGGCCATGCACCTCTTTGTTGTGCTTTGTATTTCTTGATGATGGCTGTCTGCACCACTTGCCTTAGCCCAGAGGAAAAGCCTGAACTAGCAGGCGGGTGCAGCAGCAACATCACATCCTAGGATACCACAAGACCCAGGCCCAGGACCGGACCTGTATGATCAGCCACCCCAGGGGACCTAAAGCACTACCTACTCACGCACCAGCTCCTCACAGAAGAGAAGGCGAGGATAACCAAGGCCAACAACAACCACAAGACTGTGAACTTTATTTTTTCATCTACTACTCCTCTGACCAAAAATTTTCACCACCTGTTTCTCTCTCTTCCTATATTAATCAATTAATCAATGACTAACTCCAGAGGAGAAAATTATTCCTAACCCCATCTTCCTGTTCCTTCATCCTCATTGTTCTCATGGTAACTTTGTCACTATGACCCAGTCCAACCCTGCCACTGTGCACTCTGGATTTCCCATTCCATAGTGAACAAATTTTCCTTCTTTATTAGCCCTCAGTGAGACCTGGCTTCCCCCTGAAAACACCATATCCCCAGTTTTCTTCTCTACCACTGGCTGAACCTCTACCAACATCCCCTCAAAATCTGATCTAAGAGAGGAAGTCAGAACACTCTTTGCTTCCCACGGCCACTTCCAGATCCTCCCTTTGACATCATCACTTAGAACCTGCTCCTCCTTTGAAGTCTGTAGTATCAAAATTTTTCACCCTGTCCAAATAATGGTAGCTTTTATAGGCTGATGCTCTGGCTACCTTTCTCTGTGACTTCAGTACTTGGCTTAGTGTCTTCCCCCTTTACCTAATTCTTGCTCTTACACTAGGAGGTTCAGTCTCCATGGTCATGTACCTTAAAAATTCCTAATCTCCCAATTTTTCAGTATACTTCTGTTCTATGACCCATTCCTTCACTCCACTTCAGCCTCAATGGGTGGTTACACACCATATCTCACAACTTCCTTCCCCCCACAAAGGGCTCTATTTTCCTAATGGAAAATTAGGAAAATTTTCAAAATTATCAACAACAGTTTGATGATATTTCTGTCTTTGACCATAATCTCTAATAATTCCCTCTCTCCATATTCCTCCTCATTTCTCCTAAATCCAGTCTTCATCCTCATTAAGACCTCTACCCCTCATTCATTTCTGAGGACATTATGCTTCATTTCTATTCCTCTCCAATTTTGGCCCTGGAGTTAGCCAATTCAACTCTGCAATGTCTCCCACTCTCAAATTCCTCATCCCCTTCTCCTCTTACCACTCTTGCCTTCCCAAACTTCATACTTTAATCCCTCCCATTTTCCAACTGTTTGATTTTATCCTTGTGCTGCTAAGCAGGGCTGGAGGAAATCACATCACCATGTTTACTGAGTACATTGTAAATTCATATCATCCAACTTCAACTGAACCCTCAATGCAACAAGGTAATCCTTTTGTTACATGTATCTTACTCCCTACATAAGCTTTTACAAACCTCTTCTCTCCTCAAGCCTTCCACACTTTCACCTCTTACCTTCTCTCTCAGCTAAGAAAATTGCCTCTTGCTTTACTGAGAAAAATCAAGGCTATTCAACACAAGGTCTTTTTTCTCTGTTTCTCTTCATCTCAAAATACCTTGACTCTCACTCTCTTTCTTTCTCTCAGTATCTGACAATGAGGTAGCCTATCTCCTTGCAAAGTCAATCTGTCTCCTTATGCCTTGACTCTATCTCTTCTCCCAGAAAATTGTAGCTTTAATTATTCTTTTCCTCTAATCTTCAACTTCTTCTTATTGGTTTCTATGCCATTCAACCATTCATAGGTTCCATATTCCTTCATCCTGAAAAAAAAAATTAACCAAACACCTTTTCATTAGACTTTTATTTTTATTCAGTCATGTCCATCTCTTGGTGACCCCATGGATCATAGTATATCAATGCTGTCCAGGAGTTTTCTTGGCAGAGATAGTGGAAGTTGTTTGTCATTTTCTTCTCCAGTGTAATAAGGCAGACAAAGGTTAAGTGACTTGCCCAGGGTCATATTAGTAAGTGTCTGAGGCCAAATTTTAAACTCAGGTCTTCTTAACTCTAGACCTAGTGCTCTATCCACTGAGCAACCTAGCTTTTTCCTTATTAGACTTTACCATACTCCATACCCTCAAGTTATTGTTTTTCCTTTCTCAAACTTCTGGGAATGGAACTGTCTACACTTACTGTCTCTACTTTCCTCCTCTCACTCATTCAATTCTTTCCTATTTGTTTTGTGATCTCAACACTTAACAAACTGTCCTATCAAAACTAGTAATGATCTCTAAAAGTGCCAAATCTTAGAGTTTTTTCTCAGTCTTCAACCTTCTCAATCTGGTTGCTACATTTGAAACTATTGACCATCTTCTAAATCCTCTCTCCTGTCTGGGCATCTGTCATCCCAGTCTTTCCTGGTTCGTCTCTTACCTGTCTAAACAGTTTTTCTCAGTTCTTTGCTCGTTCACCAACCACATCCTGCCCCTAAATACAGTTGTTCCCCAAGTTTTGTCCTAGGCTTTTTTTTCTGTTCTCCACTCCCATTCCCTCACTTCTCCTCCCATTCTCTTCCCTTCTCTTTCCTTCCCTTCTCTTCTCCTCTTTCTTCTTTCCTTTCTTCCCCCTCCCCAACATACACAGACCCTTATTGAGCTCCCATGGGTTAAATCATCAGCTCTTCGTCAGCCTCCCAATCTGTGTTCCATCCCTAAACTCTTCCCCAAGCCTGTCTCATATGACATTTCAAACTGAATACCCCATAGACATTTCAAACTCAACATGCTCAGAACAGAATTCATCTTTACCCACAAACACATTTCTCTTCTAAGGCACCACTCTTCTTCTAGTCTCCTCCTAGGTTCATAACCTTAACATTATTCATGACTCCTCATTCCCCATTATTGTATATGTCCAATCAGTTGTCATATCTTGCCTTTCTGACCTCCATAACATCTTTTGAACATAATCCCTTTTCTCTGCTCATACTGCTGCCACTTTGGTTCAGACCCTCATTATCTCTTGCCTGGATTATTGCGAAAAACCTCCTTTCCTGCCTCAGGTCTCTTCCCAGTTCCAGCCCATACTCCACACTGTTGCCAAAATGATTCTCCTTAAGAACAAATTCAACTCTGTCACTCTCCTAAATTCAGTAAACTTCAATGACTTCCCATATAGCCTCAGAATCAAATAAAATCAAAAAGAAATGATCAAGGCAAACAGACCCAGAAGTAGAAATGGCATAAATAAAGATTAAAAGCAAAGTGAGGATATGAAGGATAGGGGTTGGGGAAATGGATTGGTCTAAAGCCACAAAAAGGAGGCAGAAAAAACAGTTATCCCTTCCATATTGTGGAGGGTAGGAACACAGAGCCCAGTGATTTGGAAAACTCATGCAAAATTTTTCACCCTCCTTTCATACCAGAGGTCTGAATTTTTTTTTCTTTTAAGAGGTAGAGTGCCTTATTGTAAAATCTGGGTTAAATATTTGATCATAGGCTCTGTGTCATCTGCTGGCCTCCACAAAACTCCCCAAAACTCCCATTTGATTTCGTATGCCTACCCACAATATATCAAAACCACAATGGAGAAAGTCAGGATGTGGAAAGGGATAACTGTAGAAAAGGAAACGGAGACCATTGAAAATGGACTTGGAGAGAGAAAGTGAAAGCAACAGAAAAAAGAACACAGAAGGAGAAAAATGATAACAGGAACAAAACTAAGAAGGCAGAGAAGAGAAAGACCTAGAAGAATATATAGAGGTAGGATAATGAGAAAAAGAAATGAAAATAAGGGAGGAAAGTGGACTGGGGGAATAGGGGAGAGAGAGAGAGAGAGAGAGAGAGAGAGAGAGAGAGAGAGACAGAGAGAAACCTGAAATGAAAATAAGAGAGCACTGATTAATAGACAATCAAGTTTTAGGTTTGTACTATAATGTATAGTAGGGGAAACTTTTTAAGTTCACAACTATTTCAATAGCTAAGAATTCCAAAATAGTTTGACCTTGGCTAATTGCAAATTTCTAACTAAAGGGAACTCTAGTCCTATCCCAATGTATTTTTATAAGTTAATGATTGGTTATCATTGAGCAGATGTGAGAAAGAGTGAAGTAAGAATTGAAATGCAAGATTTATAATGAAGTGTCTTGGGTTTGTGGTACTTCAGTCTCGGTGAAGAAAAATTCAGGTTTCTAGAACTGCATTAAGAGAAGACAATCCAAAGAAGCAGAGAGAAAGACAGGACATTTCACTTGAGGAAATGGTTTTCTTGCTCTACAAAGAAGTGTATTTGGGCACAAATATATTTTGGGACAAAATTCCAATAAGGTGCTGCAAAAAAAAAAAGACAATAGTGGAATCTTCTCTACCCACAGTAGGTACCTGGAGGGATGAAAATACCAGTGTCAAAACTAAAAATAATGGAATTTATCATTTTCATGTACAATGACTTATTCTTTATGTATTTGAATATTTGTGGAGTTTGGCAGTTATTGAGCTTAAAATATAAATGAATCAATGAATGAATGAATGAATTCATAAAACAAAAGAATAAAATACCACTTTAGGGAAGAGGAATTCCAAGGACATGGCAAAGATTATGAAGAAATGTTGAATTACTTAAAGTCATTGCTAGCCCTGTTTCCCTCAAAAGTCTGTGAATCAGTCAAGCAGTCTCCTCGTCTTTCATTCTCTTGGAGATATTTGTGATCACTAATTAAGCTCATTAATGGTATTCTTATAAAGAAAGTTAATATTTCAGCACCTGTTTGAAACCTTTGCATCCCAAAGCTGAAGAGCTGACCAAGTTTGGTGTGGTCCAGTAGTGTTATCATTCCAGTCAACCCCATCCCCCTCCCTCCCACCCCAGGTCGGGGTTAAACAGCCACATTAAAAATAGATTCAAACCTTCTCATGACTCCATGAGACCTAGGGAAAAAAATAAAAATAAACTCCAACTCACATGAAAATTGGGGTTTTAAGAAAGGAAAGAAAAACAAAATGAATCATCTTTATGTGTTTGGAAAAGCTGGAGAGCCTGTTGCCATGGACACAGGGTCCTGTTTACAAGCCCCAGTTTTTCCCAGCAAGTCCAAGACCAGCACAGGAGCCAATGGAAAGGCAGCAGCTGGACCAGCGCATCATTGTCAATATGTTATCACCGCTGTGTCTGCCATTCTGTAATACTCAGTACGGAGCAGATGATGTTAATGACTGCTATGTCAAGCTTAATGTCCTCTCCCTGGAACTACTCTGTCCCTAGGAGGAAGTTTAAGAGGAATGCCAATGGCCTCTGGGATTTGGGAGAGACCTTTCCAGGTTTTGTAATTTTCCTCACAATAGGAGAAGGCAGTGCTGACTTGTAGAGAAGCCAAAGGGAAAGGGTTCTTAAATCACTAGGGGGAAAATCGTGTTTTCCACCAGATACTAAACAGCCCTTGCATTCCAGTGCCCGTTAGCTCTCAGATTCAAGCCACAGATCAGAGGACAAAGAGAGAAGAAGGAAAGGGCCATGGGACCTCAGAGGACTGCTAAAATGGAACTGTGCTTCTGGAGGAATCTATCAGACTTAACAGCCTAAATCATAGGTCCACGTTGCCTGTCAGACCTACATCTGAGTTAGAAATGGTGCATCCCAAGCCAGTGGCCCCCAAAAGCTAATTTTACATAGTCCAGGGTCCAGGATTTCTGGAATTTATTCCATTGAAGCGGAAGAGGGCCTGGGACAGTCATTCTACTCTAATGCAGGTATTTCTCCACTTTAAGAAAACCTGATAAACAAAAATTCAAACTTACAAAGCAAATAACTTGGTAGGGGAAAGGAAGAAAGGAAAATTCACATGATTAAATAATTCTTCATTGATAAAAATTATTCACTATGGGTTTTTTTTAGCTAGTACATTTCAAGAAAATTGGATTTGCAAAATCTTGAGGTACATACAAAGTTTCTATGAGTTTTTGAGATTCCGCTCTCTCTAGGTTCTTCTCTTACCTATTTACTCTTTTCCAGTCTCCTTTAATGGATTATCCTGCATGTCACACCCACTGATTGTGGGTGTAACTCAAAGGTCTGTCTTATGCCTTTATCCCATTTCTTCAGTTATCCCTTCCACTTCTCCAGAGTTAGGGGCATATTGCTCCTGCAATCTGGGAAATCCATGTAAAATTTTTTGGCCCTGCATTTGTACCTGAGAAGAAGTCTGAATATTTTTCTTTTTTCTTTTATGGGGTGTTTACAGTACCTTATTGTAAACTTAGGGTTACATATTTGATCATAGGCTATATGTAGCCAAAAATACTATATGAAAAATAATTTTTGTGTGTGTCATTTGCTGGTCTTTACCTGTCTGTGGCTTTTGCAAAAGTCCCAAAAAATTCCCATTTAATTTATTGTGCCGACCCTCAATATATGGAAACAACAGCGAGGAAAGTCACAATGTGGAAGGGATATGTATATATTCTCTTGGTTGTTGATCCAGCACCTCTCAGGAATTCAATTATTTCTATACAGTTGATTCTGAGATTTATTTGGATAGATACATAGATTGATTGATAGAATATGTACATATAGATGCATATGTTTATTGTGTGTATTTATTATTTTGTATGTATATGCATAGGCTTTCTCCTGATTTATGGTTCCCAGCCCCAGGTGCCAACTTGATATTTGAGCTGGATGTCCTACAGGTATCTCAAACTCAACAAGAGCAGTATTTTAACACAATCTCTGGCACAAAGTAGAATAAATCCTTGTTCTCTCCCTTCCTGTCCCCTTCATATCTAAATAACTTTATAAGAAAAATTTAAGTGAGAAGTTCCCTAAGGTAAGACATATCGACTAAAGTATATAAAGGTTGAGATCTGCATTGGTGAAGGGAGTTCCCAATGAAGAAATCAGAGAACCTGGATGTATTGATTTATACACAAGCTGTCAGGAACACCTCTATGCCCCTCTATGTCTTTCTTTGTTGGCATTTCTGCAGCATTTAACACTGTCAACAACCCTTCCTCCTTCTTTGGCTTACAATGACACTGCCCTTCTGCTCGATCTCCTCTGCTTGCTCACCAGCATCTTTCAGCCCCTTAAATGTGGGGAACTGTCTACACTCTGTCCTGTCTATGCTCTCTCTTTTGGTGGTCTTATTCACTCCTGTGGGTTCCATCATCACAGTGCTGCAAATGATTCCTGTCTCTGCCTGACCTTATTTTCCACGTCTCCAAGTATCTGCCAGTGATATGGCACTTCTGCCTAAATGTGACCCACCACTTCAAGCTCAGACAAGCTGCTCCTCCTCCTAATTTATTTTGGTTGATGGTATCAGTATACTCTCAGTTCCCCAGGGCCTAAACCTTAGAAGAATCTCTCATTTTCCATCTTGCTGACTCCCTCCATCAAATCAGTGGCCAAGACCAGTTGATCCCAAATAGATTGCTATTCTCAGTTTCCCCCTTTCTTTAATCTTGATGCAATTTTTCAAAAATAAAATTTATTATTTATTTATTTTAAACATTCTTTTCCTTTTAAATTTTGAGTTCTAAATCCTCTTTCTCCATCCCAGCATTCCCCTTCCCACTGAGATGACAAGATATATGCTATCAATTATACATGTGGAATCTTGCAAAACATACTTCCCTATTAGCCATATTGCAAAAAAGCAAAAAAAAAAAGTGAGAAGATTACATTCAGAGTTTATCAATTCTCTTTTTCATTAATTCTCTTTCATTTTTTCCCATCATGGTCCTTTGGAATTGTCTTGGATCATTGTATTGATCAGAGTAGTCAAGTCTTTCACAGCTGACCATCTTTACCCTGTTGTTGTCACTGTGCATCTCCCAGTTCTTCTCACCTTATTTTACATCTGTTCATATAGGTGTTGACCTTTTTTTCTGAAAGTGCCCTCCTAGTCATTTCTTATAGCACAATAATATTCCATCACAATCATATGCCACAACTTGTTCAGCCATCCCCCAAAAGATGTGCATCCTCTCAACTTCCAATTCATTCCCCCCACAAAAAGAACTGCTAGAAATACTTTTGTACATATATGTCCTTTGCCTTTTTCTTTAATCTTGTTGGAATAGACATCTAGTAGTGGTATTGCCAGGTCAAAGGGTATATGCACAGTGTTATAGCCCATTGGGCATAGTTCCTAGTTGTTCTCTAGAATAGTTGGACCAGTTCATAACTCCACTAACAGTTCATTAATGTACCTGTTTATCTATATCCTCTCCAGCATTTGTCATTTCTGATAGATGTGAGGTAGTACCTCACAGTGGTCTTAACTTGCATTTCTCTAAACAATAATGAGTTAGAGCCCTTTTTCTTATGAGTACAGAATATCTTCATGCAGTTGTAAAACATAGTCTCCCCATTTTACAAAATCATGTGTGTGTTGCATGTAAGATAAAATATACAATCCTTAGCTTAGCATTTAGGAGTATATACAATCTGACTCCCATCTTCCATTTCAAGTTCCACATTTATTAAGCATTTGCTTTGTACCAAACTCAGTTCTAAGTGCTGGGGATACAAAGAAAGGCAAAAAACAGTCCCTGTCCTTAATAATTTTACATTTTAATGGGGCAGATAGTATACAAACAGCTATTTACATACAATATATATACATATATGCATATATATATATATATATATATACAGGATAAACTGAAGGGAACCTAGGCGGTGGATAGAGTGCTGGGCCTGGAGACTTAGCTTAATGAGATCAAATCTGACTTCAGACACTTACTAGTTGTGTGACCCTGGGCAAGTCACTTAACCCTGTTTGCCTCAGTTTCCTCTATAAAATGAGCTGGAGAAGGAAATGACAAACACTTCGGTGGCCAAGAAAATGCCAGATGAGGTCGGGAAGAGTTGGACACAACAGAAAAATGACTGAGTAACAACAACAAACTGAAAGTAACTCAGAAGGAAGGCACTAGGAGGAGGAGGAGAGAGACAGACAGACAGAGACAGACAGAGACAGACAGAAACAGAGAGAGAGGGAGAGAGAGAGAAAGACAGAGAGAAAGAGAACATTTCAACTTTATACCACAGTGATCTTCTTCACATACTTTATATTTCAGCTATATACTGTTAAACAGCCTATATTACTACACTCAAAATGCCATTTCCCACCTCCATGCATTTCCACAAGCTGCCTTACCTTCTGGAACTCACACTCTTCTCATCTCTCCCTGATGAAATACTTCTCTTCCTTCAGCACTGAATCCAGGTGCTACCTCCCACATGAACCCTCGTATGAACCCCAACGAAAGTGCTCTCTCCCTCCACAGATGCTCATAGAGCACCTTTTCTGCCTCTCTTCTTTGCCTAATTCAACTATACCTTGCAGCATACTGTAATAACAAGCACCCTAGCATACCCAGGATGGCCTACTAGCACGGGTTCTTTGATCTGCTTTTAAAGGAAAGACCACTCAAAAAGAGGTTAACAATTCTACTTTTAATTATATTCACTAGTTCAGGGGAGAGGTCAGCACCCTGAACGTGGAGAAAATACAGGCAAAGAAATTAACACAAAGATCAACAGACAGGGCTCCAACTGTCTGAGTAAAGCAATATTCCTATACACTTTACATACACCACTGGATTGAGAGAACATAGACATCTAAGCAGTGGGAGACGTAGGACTCTGAACATACAGCTACTCAGTCTCACCCAGGAAATCAAAATATCCTTGTCATGATCAAATCCCCAAAGCAAAATATTAACTCAAAGTAAACATATATATGTTTACATATATATTTCATATATGTGTTACATGTGTGTGTATATATACACGTGTGTATACACACACACATACTTCTCAGAGCCAGAAGGCATCACAACCCTTGTGACTTAGTGCCTAATTAGTGTTAAAGCCTTCCTACAAGCAAGCCTCCCCTAAGCAAGCTTCTCTTTAAGCAAGTTCCTCCCCCAATGGGATCGATGTAATTCAGGGTTATTACAGCTGGGCACATAAGCCTATTAATGGAAGAGGAAGATCTTCCTATTTCATTAACACTACACATATTTACTTGTGAAAATGTTACACTTACCTTTTTGGAATAGAAACTCTGAGAGCAAAGAACTATGCTGGGGTTTTGGCTTTGGTTTTTATCTTTGTAGACTTGCTGTCTTGTCATTCCCAGTATAACTGAAGCAGAAGACTAAAGAAAATTTCAGCTAAATTGAAGGATGACTCAAGGGTCCTCCTCAAAGAAGTAAATAAGGAAATTGTGTGTGTGTGTGTGTGTGTGTGTGTACATATGTTTCCCCATGGAACATATGGTCACCTTACATTGCATCATTCTTGATAATGATTTGCACAAAAGACCATCATGAAAATAATTAGAGCCGTATAAACCCCTTTCCATTGCAGATGATGACATTAAACAAATTTTGTGAAGAATTTATTTGAATCTCCCAAGTAAATCCCAAGCAAGTTTTCTTTCATAACTGGTGGCTTCAAAGCAAAAATGGGCACAGATAAAGACAGCAAAAACAAATATGTTGGAAAATATTATAAAGGAATGAGAGAAACTAAAACTGGTAGAGCATAGAGAAGATCTAGCATCAAGAGGCACATTAACATACAGGAAGTGATCTGTTATTGGTGTGCTTATTTTTCAGTCTGCTGTCTGTGAATAGTAAAGTCCCCAAATTGTTAGAGAAAAAAAACTAACACAAAACTAGACGAAAGAATAAACATTTACAAGATACAGTGTACAATGAAAACAATGAAAATCTGGCATATTTAAACAAGTTGTCAGTACTGAAAAAAATGAAATTGATGAAAAAAGGACATCACAAATTTTATAATAATTTTATACAGAAGTTTAACCAATGTAAATTAATTACTACCACAAGAATCCCAAAAGAGCCTTTTAAAAACCCATTAGTCTTGATCTTGTGACCATGTAAAGAGGGAAATACCAGTTAAGATTTTTAATTCATTTTTAAAATCTAAGAGAAAAGATGGTAAAAGACAAGGAGGAACAATTGCCTATAAAACAATGAAAAGCTGTGGAAGAAAAACCAACACAAAGAAGCTAGTAAAATCCTCAACTAAACAAAGTTATCTCTGATGTATTAAAGGATCAAATTGAAAGGACTACAGAAGACATATGGAAAACATCTAAAAATCACCATAAGAAATGATGAAAGAGACAGATTTAAAGAAAGCTGGGGAAAACACTTATGAACTAATAAAGAGTGAAATGAACAAAATGAGGAGAATAATTTATAAAATGATTATAATAATGTGAAAGAAAACAACTGTGAAAGTCAGGTCAAGTCCATAAGCATCTATTTAGCGCCATTCTGTTCAATGAAATAGCTGATCACTGTTCTAGAAGACAGACAATGGATTCCACTTCACATCATCTCATGACAGAGAAGTGGTAAACTACAGTTGAAGAGTGAAATATACGTTATCAGATGTATCCAAGGTATGAATTAGTTTTGCTTGACTACACTTATTTGTTAAACAGAAAGGCTTTATTTGGGTAAAGGAGTCATGGGGAAGGAGTAGGTGGGTGGTAATAGTGAAGGAAAAAAAAGACAAGAAAATCAAGGAAATAGAAAAAACGAAAAAAAGTAGCAGGAAGAGCAGAAGGGGACACAGCCAAGTAGAGCAGTAACCCAGTACTCTTGGGTTAAATTTACTGTGTCCTTTAAAAGAATGCTAAGACTCACAGTTTCATATATAATCCTCTTTTTCTGTTCTTCGTATATTTGTTGCTGTTCAGGCGTTACAATCATGTCCAGCCCTTCATGACCCATTTGGGGTTTTCTTGATAAAGACAATGGTTTGCCATTTCCTTCATTTTATAATTCTTTTATACATTTCCTTCCTATGTAAGTTTATATATTTCCTTCAATTTACATATTTTTCCATCATTTTATAAATGATAAAACTGAAGCAAACAGGGTTAAGTGACTTGCCCACGGTCACCCAGCTAGTAGTGATTGAAGCCAGATTTGAACGAAGGAAGATGAGTTTTCCTAACTTCAGGCCCAACATTCTATCCACCATGCTACCTAGCTGCCTCTTTGTATGGAAACATTCACATTTGTTGACAGTTTGTTAAGTTCATAATGAAAGAGAAAAGATTAAAAGGAGGAAAAAAAATCTGAAAAGTTTTGGGGTTTTTTTTTTTTAACAAACTCTCTTGACCATCAAGGAACCAGAACTGCCACATCTGCACTCTGTCCTAGAAGTGATTAAGAGAAAGTGGAAATGACCCTGAAGAGAACCACGAAAATGGCTGGAGGAGGCCTAGTACATACAGAAGAATTCCATGTTGGACACAGCACAATTTCAGAACTGTGGACCCAGAAGCAGGAAGATCTTAAACTTTTGAGTTTAAAACCTGCCTCAGATCATTACTAGCTGCTACACATCACATGATCTCTCTGCCTCAGTTTCCTCAGCTGTCAAATAAGTGAGATGGCCTTGGGTTTCTTCATGCTCTGATTCTATGACTTCTCTATGAAAGGCCCATGATGGATATGCGTAGTCCACAACAGCAAATTTTGACAAAGTGACATAAAGAATATGACCCTTCAATATGTAGGGCGAGACCCTTCACCAGAAAAAAGATTACCACTCACTGAAGGCTTAGGTGATGATGAGCTTTTTGGGGGGCAATAAAGTATTTTTAAAATTAAGGTACGTACATTGTTTTTTAGATATAATACTACCACACACAAGACTACAATATAGTATAAATATAGCTTTTATATGCACTGGGAAACCAAAAAATTCATGTGAATTGCTTTAGTACAATCTATTTATTGTGATGGTCTGGAAAAGAATCTTCAATATATCCAAGATATCCCATATAAATGCTAGAGATGATGACGATGATCATTATTGTTGTTATTTATGATTATATCATAGATTTAGCCAATTTGGTAAATAATCAATAACTATTTATTGTGTCTATTTAATTTATTAAGTGCCTGGCACAGTAATACGAATAAGAAACAGAAAGCCACAAAGCACTTACGTTCTACTGGGGGAAAACAGAACAGAAAAGGAAGCTGAAAGGAATGGGGATTGGGAGCTGGGTGCAGAGGATAACCAGCCTGGAAGCATGATGTTTCCTCTAGAAAGGGAAGAGTTTATTGCTCTGCCCTCCAGTCCTCCACTCCAAGGGGAGAGGTAATTGAAGGTGCAAGGAGCTGTCCAGAATTAAAGCTGAATCATTCAATCTCCATGAAGATGTTTCAGATAGTGAGCTGAGAGAGGCATGACGTTGGTGGTGGAGTCAAAACCAAGCAAAGTGGTTGATAGGAAACAAAGAAATGTAGTCCTGGAAGGAACCTTAGAAGCCATTATGAGGTTCAACCTCATTTTACAAATTAGGAAACTGAGGCCCAGAAAGGTAAGATGATTAGCCAAGGTCTCTTCACCTCTGCCTCACATGCTACCTCACATAGGTAGTACATGATAGAGACAGAATTAGAATGTGACTCCAGTACTTCCTTTCACTGCATCAATCAGCAGCCTCAATGGTTCTCACGTTTTTGCAGTGGTAGAACCTTTGAACTGTACTTAGAGTTGTTGAATTTTAGGATTCGAAGGAACCTTACAAATCATCCAGTCCCATTCTCACATTTTATAAAGAAGGAAACTCAAACCCAGACTTATTCAGTTATACAAGTGGTCACAGAGCTAGAAATGAATTTCAGGTCATTTGGCTCTTCAATTTTTGTTCCACTAGGCCAAAAGAAACTCATTTTTACACAACTTTTAATGCCAATTACTAAGGATCCCAAATAAGGGAAGACTGAAGTATTTATTTTATATATTCAAATCAACCATTTTAAATCTAATAAAATTATAAATTACTTACTTGGTGAGAAGGATATGATTATTCATTATCAATAAGTGTTTTATAATTGGAAACAAAATTGAATGTGATAGCTCACCTCATAAAATGTTTCACAACAACTTTTGCTCCCTTTACTTATATAAACCTCTATTTGGGTGGGGGGAGGGTGAAAATAATTTCGGTTAATCATATTTTCTCTTTTTTCATTGTAAGAATTTTTTCTAATTTACTGATGTTGGGTTTTTTTTTTAAATAAATGAATCTTGAATGTGCCGTATTGCTGAAACCATTTTTAGAGGGGTTTTTAATTTAGAAATCTAACATGACACAATACACACACACTTGCTTTGTGACCGTGGCTCAGTCACTTAACCTTTTGGTACTCCAGATAACTGTGTAAGACCAAGGATTAATTGTTGATCTATATTGTATTGGTGGGAGGAGTTCTGCAATCAGAATTCCTTACACTGATGAAACCATAATTCTGAATCAAACAACTCTACTGAGTGCTGGATAGAGGAGGAAATAGATAATCAGATTAATTACGGACATTGCTTATTAATAATTACTAGCTAGTAGTAATTATTAATACCTAAATCAAACCAAAGTCAAACAACAACCAAACAGAAACCCTATTGTTCATCAAAATCACTAGAATTGGAATTAAATTGGACATTGCCATAATAATATTAAGATTTAGTGTTAATTTAGTATAAATTAAGGCTTAGTGTTGCAAGTTGGTTCCTGTCCTATTGCACCATCCATATCTTGATTACTGATGATTTTGTTTCCTTGTCTATTCTAATTTTCCATTTTTATGTGGTAATCCATAATAGGCATGGGTACAAAAATGCTAATGGGGAGAGGGATGGGTGGATGCCCTCTCTTTCCTCCTTCCAGTTCCTTATGTCCAATTCCTTCCCACCTGTCAAGGTCCAGGTCAAATACCATCTGTTTCACAAAACTTTTCCTGATGAGAGGAATAGGAGTGGGGCGGGGTGAGGGAACCTGCCAAGAATATAAATGAACACCAATTACTTTACATGGACTAGCCTGAGACAGGCCTATCACCATGTAACTGCATCAGAGAGATGGCTGGGCAAATTCAGTGTTTGATTCCAGACCAATGAGAAGTCAATTTTTGACCACATGATGTATCTTGACCCATATCTAATGATTCTCTGCATGATCAAATTTTGAACATACTATTTGAGACTACTCAGCCAGCAAAATACAGGTTTGCAATGTGTTGGAATCCTATCCAGGGCTTGATAATTCCATGGCATACAGTTGGAGAGCCCTTTCCTCTTTCCCTCAAGAACAGAATTTCAGATAAAAATGATCTATAGTGATAGAAAACTGAAAAAGCATTTACATCCATGTACCCAATCAAGGCTTAACCCTTCATTGAGTTGAATTCGGTGAGAGCAGTCTGTAAATAATTCATGACCTTCTGCTCACCTCTGTCTCCCAAAGGAGAACCAGGTGCCTCAGGACTACAGCCTTTGCCTGTGTATACATTAGGATCTGTTTGTCCTTATAATTACCAGAGGTGAAAGGTCAACACCCTCTTATATCATTCTTCTATGAGACCTGGACACAGATTTGTTTTGTGTGACATGGCTCGTCAGTGAGCTAGGGCTCGTAAGATTCAAATCGAAACACATGTGACTTCTCCCTCACTATGTAGTGAGCATCCACAGACACACAAGCACACATATATATTACATGGAAGAGCTCATTAATGTTTGTTATTCTGTTCTGCAGTTAATTCAACAGCCAATATCTCAAACAGAACACCGTCTCTTCCCTCAGAGAGCTTACAGTGTCATGAGAGAGGCATAAATTACACCACCAAGCAAACGTGAAAGCCTCAGAGATGCACAAGGTGCCTGTGGGAATTCAGAAGGAGGATTTGAATCATGGAATATTAGAGATGAAACTGTGGGCAGGTCACTTAACTTCTCTGATTATCTGTTTCCTCAGCCATCCAGCATTTGACACAGTAGGCATTTAATAAGTATTTGTTGAATGACTTTTTAATTGACTATAAGTGAAGTAGTTGGAGTAAATGGTTTCTAAGGTCCTCTCCAACTCTGAGTTTACAATGTAGTCCAATCCCCTCTCAGGACCTATGGACAGGTCTTAATATAGAAAACGGCAAAGACTTTAATACTGAGTAAAAGGAAAGTGGGAATGCAAGTTACACACAAGTTAGCAGTAGAGTTAGAACTAGAACACCTGCCTCCTGACTTGTAGCCTACTGTTTGTGGCACCATGCCTGTTGAAAGAGCAGGAAAGTTTTCCTGGAAGAGAAGGTATTTGACCCTGACATTGGCAGAAAGGAAAGAATTGGATATCAGGGACTGGGAAGGGGCAGGAGAAGGTATTTCAGGTAGAGGGAACAGTGTGAGCAAAGACTTGCAGGCAAGAAATCATAGGATGTGTTTAGAAAATGGTAAGTAGTCCTATTTAAACAGAGATACTTTCAAAATATGGAGAACATAATCATCATAAATATTACAACATTTCTAGGAAAGATCGACAATCAGTGGTGGCAGTGGGGTGAAGTTAGTGGTAAAGTTAGTCTCTTGACTAGCAACCACTGGCTCCTGACTTTCAGCATGCAGTGGAGGATTTAATTTTCTTCAGTCTGCTCTTAATGCTTAGCAGCCTCCTGGTGGTTTTCATTAGGGCTTCCCAGGACTGTCTCTGGTTTGGGTGCCTCTGTGACATGAGGTTTGAAAGACACCGAAGATTTAAATTATTAAGCTTTACATGAAATGAATGAGTTGGTTTTTATATGCCATGTGTATTGCTTTCCAACCTCAGAGGCTGAAAATTGTAATGAAAATGACTAACATGATTAGATTTATTACTATTTTTCTCTAAAATTATATTTATTTTAATTGTTAAAAATTTTAACTAAAATTTTTAAGACACTCAAGCTGGGTGCTAGAGAGAGAAAAGATTTCTAGTAATACTTATCTAAGTAAAGCAAAACAAATTACCCATGAGCAACACAAATTTACAGTTACTGTCCTTTTAAGAAGAAGCTGACTTTTGGCCCATAGGCAGGCATAGAGTGGCCCGTGATCTTTTTTTTTTTTAAGTGCACAGAAGAAAAGGAAAAGAAATAAGACTGAAATACAGGTCAAATAGGGACTGCTTAGGTGAAGTCCACCAGGAGTGACTTCTGATCCAGTTTAGTAACTGTATTGGAATATTTTAAGAATCTTGACTTCATCAGTACCTCCTCCATCAATGCCAACAAAAAGCAAAACTTGTGGACAATCTTTGAAAGCTGCTGCGGTCAGAAGAAAACTAATCACTGCATTTGATGAGCCATTGATGATGAATACCAGTTGAGGTATAAAACAGGGAGAGAAGCAAGCTCATTAAAGGTATCTCTCATTGTCACTGAGAAGATGGAGAGAATCCAAGCTTATGAGGAGAGTGACATTCTTTAGATACTCCTTTGTGGGGATGACATTGTACTCATATTCTTAAGACTTGGAACATTATGGAAGAAATCCATAATCACTCAAAAGGGTTTGGCCCGATTGTCTCTTGGCATGGTTGCTGTTTTTTGTTCTTTGTTTTAAAGAGGACCCATGACACCACAGGATGATGCCTTGACTTGCAGGTGATTTGGATTTAAATGAGGCAGAGTTATACAAAGTCATCAGTCTCACTCTCTCTGCCAGAATCATCAAACTCCAGTGGCAGGACAAAAGTTAAGATGACTGTTGATGACCCAGGATGCAATGAATGACACTGGCATCTTCAATGTCTCACCAAAATTCAGGAACAAACTATTCTCATCCACCTATTCCACCAGGGTAAGTTTTTACATGTTTAGGACAGATCGACCACACAGGTGGATGGAGAATGCTTATTGTCCAGAATATGACATTAACTTAGATAGAGAACCTATTGACTTCAACCCTGTCCATACAGTTGTATTGTCTGCCCAAGATATATATGCATGTCTATATATATATATATATATATATATGTATGTATTTAAAATGTTTAATAGATGGTATGAATGAGCCACAATTTGGGATCAAGATTGAACAGATGATCCGGCGAAGTTATCCTCAAGGAATGGCAAAGTTCTTTTAATGACTACAAAATTCACTAAGAAATAAAGGCTCACCTTTTTAATACCGATATTCTGACAGAATTATAAGACTATGAGTCATGGGACACCATAATCTCTGAAGAATTAAACATGAGTGTCACTCAAAGGGTAATGGAAAGGCATATGGCAGGTGTAAGCTTGAAATGACATATAATAAACAAGGAATCTAAAGAATTAATAAGTGCAGCTATGGATAGAGTATTGGAAGTAGAGTCAGGAAGATTTGAGTTTAAGCCCTGCCTCCCACACTTGCTAATTGTTTAATCCCAAATGAATCACTTAATCCCTCCTCAGATTGACAAGTATAAAGTGCTTTGCACATAAAAATTTGACAAACAACAAAAAAAACCTTTTAATTAAAAAACTTTTTTTTTTTTAATGGAGAATCTAAATGGTGTTGGGGTGAGAGATAACCAGTAGACAGCTATGAACACTACTGGAATCCTTACAATGTCAAGAGAAATTGCAGGGGGTGGGGGTGGGGGGTCCAAAACATTCCAAGGACTCCCTGTGTTGAATTTATGGAACAACACAGATAAGAGTCACACAAAATGGGTAGACATGGATGAGTTTCCATTTGCATTTTTGGAGGGTATGTCCTTATCAATGAGATCCCAGAAAAACTGACTGGTCAAACAGGATGATGCCACTCCTAGCTTAGCTTAGCTAGTCTTCAGGTAACTTCAGTCTGTTATGAAGATATGATGAATATAGCTTCCTCAACTGCAAAACAGGAGTAACAATAGAACTTACCTCCTAGGGTTATTAAGAGGATCAAAGGGGATATTTGTAAAGCACTTAGCACAGTGCCTGACCCATTGGCATTTAATAAATGCTTGTTTCCTTCCTTCTTTCTTTTTTCTTTCTTTCTTTCCTCCCTTCATCCTTCCCTCCCTCCCTTCCTCCCTTCTTTCCTTCTTTCCCTCCTATATGCAAATGTCCCAAATGTCAGAAAATATGAAAAGTTTGTACTCTTGATCTTTCCAGGAATAGGTCCCATTTCTGTGTGTGTGTATGTATGTGATCATAGTTGTGTCTCCTTGCTCATATTCTTCCCCTCCAATCCATCCTTCTTATTCCTGCTAGAATAATCTTTCTTACACCTAAAACCGGGCACATCACTCTACTGCTCAAAAATTGTCAGTGGCTCTTACCGCATACCAAAAGTGGAAGTATATCCACCAAGGCATCTTTTTTGTCTAAGAAATGTTATGAAATAATACGACAGTAGCCTTTGATCTCTCCAGAATGAAAAAACCTTATCAGCTTTCCCTGAATAGAAGGCTTAATCAATGCCAAGGAGTCAATGTCCTAGCCTGAAGTTATTGGTTTCGTTCTTATCAAAGACCTGATGGGTTTCGGGTAGCAGGAGACAGTCAAACTCTGGAAGAGATCTTGTTTCCCTGAAATTGAGAGACTATTCCTTCTATGTTTAAATTAAGTGCACATTTTGGTTTGGGTTGTTTTTTTTTTTATCTTTGCTCACCTATGACTGAATTGAAAAGGGAATTATTGGAGGAAGGTTAAACAGGGACTGTCCCTTTTGTTAATAAAAAGAAATGTCCCTTACTTTATCATGGTTACAGTAAGAAAGGTGACCTTATTGTGTATCCTGACCTTAATTTTCCAGGAAAACAGATCATCTCCAAAGATATACCCCCAACATTAACATTTCTATAGTTCCAGTTAAGAAAAAAACCCAAAAACAAACCAAACAACCCCTGAACTTTATTGATCTGTAGAACATTGTCTTTGTTTCTTGATCACTATGAAAAGGTAAATTCACACAGATTAGCTTAGAGAGAATTCCAACAAGTAGGAGAGGAGACTATAATTTGATTCTCTTTCCCTAAGCAGAAATACTTGGATAATTAATTAATTATCCCTTATAAAATAAAAATTCCAAATGCTGAGTTTTTTCTTCCGTACAGACAAAGTTCAAACTTGAGGTCTGGCCATTAAGACCCTTTATAATCTGGTGCCAGGTCTCTTTTTCCATATTGTCCCATAATCCTTTTCCTTGGCAGCTAGGTGTTACAGTGGAACCTCAGACACTTACCAGTGTGATCCTGGGCAAGGCACTTAACTTCTATGTGCCTCAGTCTCTTCAACTATAAAATGAGGATAAAAATAGCAACTGCCTCCTAGAGTTATTACAAGGATCAAATGAAATAATACTTTAAAGCACTTACCCACAGTGCCTTGCCCATAGTAGATGTTATATAAAATGCTTCTTTATTTCTTTTCTTCCTTCCTTCCTTCCTTTCTTTCTTTCATAACCTCTAACCTAGGCCCACACTGAACAGCCACCTGCCCCTGAGAACATGCAATCGGTTCTCTATGATCTATTCTTTTGCTCACATCATTGTTTATACCCATAATGCCATTCTTTTTTCTTTTTGCCAGTTGAATTCATGTTCATTCTTTAGAGATCAATTCAATTGCCCTCTCTGGAAAGTCTTCCTAGATCCCTTTACTCAATAATGACCTTCCCCTAGAATTTCATGTAGCACTTTGCCTTGTAACACTCTAATGTACTTATTGTATTCTACTAAATATTATATCTTATCCTTCCTCTAAATTGTAAAAGACAGGAACTGTGTCTTAATTAAACTTTCTATCACCCCTGACATTTCCTAGAACATTGATCTGCACAAATTAGGTATTTAATAACTATTTGTAGTTTCTCTTGGTAGTCTTCTCCTCCAACTTAAAGCACTTTCTCCATGTCCATACCAGAAATCTACAATTCCTCTTGAAGGAGAGGAGAGATTCAAATGCAAAACGTAGTCATGACCACTATTTGCTCCATTGGAACACAGTCTAAGGAGAAATCTTTCCTCATTACAATTCTTTGAGGTAAGTAATACAAGTGTGATTATTTCCATTATCCACATAAGGAAACTGAGGCTGAGAAATTAAATGACTTAGCTAAAGTTGGCAAGTATCAGAACTGCAATTTAAAGTCAGAATTTCCTGCCATTAACTACAGTGCCCTTTCCACAACTCTATCCTGACACAAGAAAAAAAAAATAACAGAACCCAGTGAGGAGAGAAACCATATTGTAGGTTGGAAAAACCCTTCATGATGTTGAACTACCAGGCTAAAATTCTAAGGAGCAGCAAGTAGTTATGGTGACCTTTCCCCTTTCCCCCCAAAGAATGAAAGTTACTTCACAGGTCAGTGGCCAAATACTTATCTTCTGAGACATGTTACCTTAACCTGGGATCTACCACAGGATGAGACCTATGTGAGCAAAGAGATTAAGGAAGCTGATTTTGAAGGGATTTCCAAGAATGTTGGAAGTGAAGAGACATAAGAACTGAATCTTAAGAGACAGAGGGTATGACACATTTTGCTCTTCCCCTGGATGATTCTTAGATCCAGGGAGGCACTTGAGTGAGTAAGATTGAAGCCAGAGGATTGGATGACTGGTCACTAGTTAGAATAATGACCACAATGCTTGGTAAAATGGTCTGCTTGGAAGCTGCAGAGAGATACAGAGATACAAGAGAGATACAGAGAGATATAAGCAGATATAAAGAGAAGTCTACCTTTCCACACCAACATATAAGATACATGGATTCCTACAAGAAACAGGAAAAATTGAAACAGGCAGAAGGATGGAAAGAGATTCAATCACCAGGGAGAAGTTAAGCTTCCATGAATGTGTGATTTTATTAGAAAGCTCATTTGCTGCATCAGCACCCAAAGTAAGACTCTGAGAAGAAAAAAAATTTCCCAGCAAGTTGGAAGAACCGCTGATGAAAATTTAACCAGATATCAAAGCTTGCACTCATCGAGGCCTGCTGAGTTTTTATAGCAGTTGCCCAGGCATTTGAGATGGGCAAAGACACATCTAATTCCCTGTAGCTACAGGGGGTGGGTAAGGGTGTATGGAGGGTGGTTCTACAATTCCAGTTCTAAATACATGTAGCTTCCAGCACTGGACAGCAGCTCCCAAATCTGTGATATAGCTGAACCATGGACAGCACTCAGGTACTCTCTGAAGGAACCTTGGAAACCATATGGTTACACCTATATAAGAATCCACCACTACATGAGTACTTGATTTTAAATGTGAGTCCTTCCTTAACTAGATAAAGCATGTAAAGCAAAGTAGAAAACCATTTAAAGTCTCAGTGTCATTTGGTTCCATTTGAATTCTCTATTTCCATGCCAAGGTGCTGTCACCCCGATTTCTGCATTTGGACAATGAATGTAAATAATGCTTGCACAACTTACCTTAAAAGATCATTACAAAGAAGATGCTTCGTAGACATTAAAGTGCTATATGATATGAGTCCTTCATTATTGTTCTAACTGCTCCCATTGTGAGCATTTTAGAATTTACAAAACACTTTCTTCATAACATACAAAATTGTCATTGTAAATCCTAGCAATGTGAAGTAGTAGGTAGAGAACATAGAAGCAAGAAGACCTGAGTTCAAGTTCTGCCCTTGACCTATGCCAGCTTTTGTTTTTTGTTTAAGACTGAGTCTTCCTGTCACTCCCAAACTGGAAGAACAAGAGGTATTCATAGGGTTAATCCGACTGCTGATTCAAGAAGTTTTGCCCCTCAGGCAACCTGGTATCTCTATCTCCACTCCACCACCACCCCCCCCATACACACACCTTACACTCCCACTTCTTGAGGCTCACCATATTGACACTGAACTAGGCTCAGACACCACTTGGTACAGCCCCCTGCAGCACAGAGTTCTGAGCTCAGGGCATCCACCTATTCAGTAAGTTTACAGGACTAGAGATGTGCCACTATTCTCTGCTTTCACACTGGCCATGGGCAAGTCATCTGACCTCTCAGCACCATCCCCCACCCTTCTACAGGCAACTCTTTAAGAGTATAAATTACCAATCTGTATCAGATTGACAATTTATACTTGGTATAAATTAGAGGGAATTTCCACACTGGGAGTTCCCCATACCCATGGAATCATAGGTCTGGTTTCCCTCCCTAAGAAAAAAAACAAATACCTCAACCTGGTTCTGCCACCTATAAAATGTTAGGAAATTAGTTTAAATCACTTAATAGGAAAATCTTTATAATTAAAATAAGTATGTGAATGACAAGGTATAAAAGTGTCTTGCAAACTCTAAAACACTATAAAAATGTGACAGTAGTAACAGTAGTAGCAGTAATAGTAGGTGGTGGTAGTGGTGGTGGTGGTTGTGTGTGGTGATGGGACCCATTCCTGGAAAGAGTGCTGAGTCTGGAGTCAGGTAAGGTTTATCTTCATAAGTTTAAATCTAGCCTCAGATACTTACCAGTTGGTGACTCTGGAAAAGTCACTTTAACCCTGTTTGCCTCAGCTTTCTCATTTATAAAATCAGCTGGAGAAGGAAATGGCAGACTGCTCAATTATCTTTGCCAAGAAAACCCCAAATGGGGTCATAAAGAGTCAGACACAACTGAACAATAACAGTCATAATAGCACTCCTAATAGTAATCCTAATAATACAGATTGGGGGTATGATTCCCCCAAAAACAATCCCCTGAAATAAATATCCAACAGCATTTATTTTGCATGACTAAAATATGCCAAAGAATTAAAGTTTCTATTTTTGGGGGGAGGGGAGATATATATATATATATATATATATATATATATATATATATATATATATATATATATATATATATATATATATATATATATATATATATGTATGTATGTATGTATGTATATCAGAAAAAATGTTGAGATGTCATCTTTATGTGTATGAAACAAGATGGGAATTTCTCTTTATACATTCAAACTGTTGGGAAATAGATACAGAGAATAGATCTTAGGACCAAAGGGCTTAGAAAGCACTGAGTGTATATGCTAGCAGATAGAGCAATGAGAAGTGGAGGCCAGTTCGGAAGGAGAATTCTATGAAACAACAGGAATTAACTGATAAATGTCATATATAAGCACCTTCCTCCAACGCCATCACATAGCATCATAGGTTCTGAGCTGGAAAAGTCCTCCAAGGGACTTTGGAGATCATGTAACCCAACTGCCTAATTTTATAAAAGAGGAAACTGGGGCACTGAAAGGCTTACTCATGGGCCCATCATCATATAGATACTAAATGGCAACACCGACCCGTGCTTTCTACCCCAAATTCATCATTTCACTAATTGAAAGTCCAAAGAGATGGTGGATTGTGTTAGCCATGGATCCCCTTGACTTAGGAAGGTGGAAAATGACATATCGCTGCTGTAAGGATACTGGAGACGAGGTGAACAGTGTAACTTGTGGCTGACAAAGAATTCCCTTTCCACATTGGGGGGGGTGATAGTCTGGGGGTACATGTTCTTACCCTTAAAAAGGGAGAAGGCTTCTACCTCCTTAGACTCCAGCTTAGACACTCTCAAATCTCAGTAAGAATCTGATAAAAGCAAAATAGAGAGACTTGTGGAAATTTTTTAGTGGGAAGGCAGTCATGGGGACTGGAGCAGAGAATTCTACTGACCCCCTTCCTTGCCCTTTTACACTGACCTCAATGGGGACATTGTTTGTGTCTTTCTAACCCCTCCCAACAACAGACTAGAATCCATCCAGTCATTGGGGAGGAGGCTGAATCACAGCTCAGAGCTTTTCTGTTCTTCTGTTGGTGAGTTGGACCTTGTCCTGGAATTCAGAGGCCCTTGGAATTACAGGAATCTGGAACTACTAAAAAAAAAAAAATCTTACCGTATGTATTCAACTTTCTGTGCCAGTTACATAATATGCTGAAATCTCAGCCATGTGTTCCTCTGAAGGAGGAATTCTGCCCCCTTTCCCACCCCAAGCTATTAATGTATACAGAGAGATTCCATCTGTATTCAAACATGTCAGCCCAGCTGCAAGCTTCAGCCACAAAACCCCATCCAGCCAGCTCTGCTTTTGCCAGCAGATGTCACTGCTGCCTGACCTCGGGTTATAGAAAATAAAATGCTAATTTTGTTCTTAAAAAAAAAAAAAAACAGTAAGGACCTAGAAGATACCAGTCCTGAACTCTGTTCCCTGCTCTGCCTCAAACTTGCTGGCTGCTTGAAAGATACTTTACCTATCTCCATTTCCCCATCTGTAAAATGGACGCATGAGGCAATGGAGCAGCTAGATGACATAATGGATAGAGTGCCAGTCCTGGAGTTAGGAAGATGAATGCTCAAATCTGGCCTCAGACACTTACTTAGCTATGTGATCTTTGGCAAGTTACTTAACCCTATTTGCCTCAATTTCCCCATCTGTAAAATGAGCTAGAGAAGGAAATGTCAAACCACTCCAGTAAAATCCCCCAAAATGCATCATGAAGAATCAGACACAACTGAAATGACTGTACAACAACAAAAGTGTACGCATTTGAAGGCTGAGGGTTTTTTTATGGTTGATTCAGAAGTCATGAATTTCCTCACACGTTTATTATTACTTTGCAGTAACAATCATCATAAGACTTTTTACCACACAACATACAGATACAATATCCACTTTAAAACTGGACCACTGGGATGATAATTGGCTAAATCTACATTCGCAGGTGACACTGAACTCTAATCATTCATGTTTCAATTAGCAAGCATTACTTAATGCAGTGTCCCGTGCTCCAGACATTGTACTAAATACTGGAGACACAAAAGGGGAGGGAAGGGGAAAGGAATAAACCTATATTGAACAAACACATATAAACATTATACTGTGTGCCAGGCACTTTATAGACACTATCTCATTTGATCCTGAGAAGTCGGTACTATCAGAATGCCCATTTTACAGTTGAGGAAACTGAGGCAGACAGGTAAAGTGTTAACAGTATGAGTAGTACTAATGATTCTAAAAAATATAGCTAATAGACTTTTTACAAAAGTCCGCAAACATGACACCAACAAAATAGATGATATGGATGGCTATAATGTACTAATTTGAGAAGACTGACACAACTCAACTTTGGTCATCCCAAAGTTGTGGTGATGAAGACTTTATGGCTCCCCATCTCATAACATATATTTTCAAGGTGCCCAGAATATATTTGATTAGATTCGGATTTTTGTTGCTTACATAATGGAAGCAGATGATGTTTTAAAGCAAGACCATTAAGAGACGTAATTTTTATTGGGTCTGCCCTGAGGATGAAAAAGAAGAGCTGGAGATAGATGTGGCTATCCCATTAAAGAAATGCCAAAGACAGGATGCACTAGAAGGAACTGCTAGGAAGGTACCAGAACAATATCCTTCCACTCTCTGTGCGAGACCTCTGCTTCCCTTTGAAGGTCAAGTTGCCATCAAAGCCCTGTAGCAGGCCTTACCAACAGAACCATAAAACTGATATCCCTGAGAGAACACAAAGGCAGAGAGAGGCTGGCTTGGCAGCAAGCCTGAAGCACACAGCTATTATGATGAGAGAGCAGAAGAAATCAATCAACAAACATTTAGTAAACACTTAGTTATCCCTTCCACATCTTTACCTTCCCCATTGTGATTTTGACACATGAAAAATTAAATGGGAATTTGGGGGGAGTTGTTTGGAAGCCACAGATGACATGAGGTCAGCAGATGACTTAGAAAAATATTTAGAAATTCAGAAGTGCATAAAATACATGTATAGTATTATATACCATCAACACATTTTATCTTTTAATGTCACAATAATTCACACTTCTTCTGGGATACAAAGGGAGAGCCAAAGCATTTTAAGCGGATCTTCCAGATTGAGGGAATGCTGTACCTCTAACCCCAGAAATGTGGAAGGAATTATATTCCCACTACAGGAAGGAATTATATTTTTTCCAGGGGACATATGAAGTGTTCAGGGAGGACTAGCACCTCTGTTGTAAAGACTTGCTGAGTGCTTTTCAGGGCTGCTCATCTACCTTTGGTGTCCACCTCTCACCCAACTCTGACCTGTGTCTCCAAAAGTTACAGGTGTGTGCAGCAGCCACACACCTGTAAATAGCTAAATCAGGTAATTGACAAGTCTCAAATTCATTGATGAATGGGGGGGGGTGTCTACCTTATGCCTGTGACATGTGTAAAAACATCAGCCAGTGGAATGGACAGATGAGAATAATTTGAGGGCTTAGAGCTTGGTCAGATGTAGAAGGTGCTAAGGTCATCCATTGCATCCCAGTCCATTGACAGTTATCTTGACTTTTGGCCCCCCCTCCCCCTCCCCACTTTGATGACTGGTAGAGAGTGAGGCTGGTGACTTGGTACAACTCTGCCTCATTTAAATCTAATTCATGTGCAAATCAAAAAGCCATTGGTCTTCTTTGAAAACAAGGACAAACAATAACAACTATATTCTAGGCACTGTATTAAATAAATAACAAGGATCCAAAAAAATAGAAAGGCAAAACAGCCCCTGCCTTTAAAGAACTAGGTGGGGAAATAAGCATGGGGAGGAGACAACAGATATATAAATCAGCGCATATGAGATGATCACATGAAAGGTAAACTAAGTGGGAAAGCTAGGAAGATGAGGAAAGGCTTTCTGGAGGATTTGCCACTTGAGCAGAGTCTTAATGAGGACAGGAATTACAGAAGCCACACATAGTCAGGAGGAAGAACATTCCAAAAATGGAGAGAGGAAAGTCAGAAGGATAAGTTGTCTCCTATGGCTGGATTGCAGAAAGCATGGAGGGAAATAATGTGCTCAAAAGATTAGAAAAAATAGGAAGGTGCCAGGTTATAAAGAACTTTAGATACCAAACAAACGAGTTTGTGTTTGATCTTAGGAGTTCATAGGGAGTCATTGAAGATGATTCAATAAGGAATTCACGTGGTCAGACCTACATTTTAGGAACATCATTTGAGCAGCTGAGTGGAGAATGAAATGAAGTGGAGAGAGACTTGAAGCTGAGAGACCAGCTAGAAGGCGATTTCAGTGGTCCAAATGAGAGGTGACGAGGACCTGAACTACCAGAAGGCTAACCAAGCAAGCGGAGAGGAGACCTATGTGAAAGACATTGCAGAGAAAGAAATCACAGTATTTGTTAACTGATTAAATATGTGGGTAAGGGAGAGAAAGAGAAGAGGACATGGAGGTTGCTCACTCAAGTGACAGAAGGCATGGCGGTATCCTCAAGAGTAGAAAGGGAGTTAGGAAGACATTACAGTCATTAGATTGTGTCGTACCAAGAAAATAATAGGCACATTTGTCCTTATTATTGTTCAGTCATGTTCACTGCTTCATGACTATATGTGGAGTCACTTGGCAAAGATCCTGGACTGGCTTGCCATTTTCTTCTCCAATTCATTTTACAGATGAAGAAACTGAGGTAGACAGGGTTAACTGACTAGTCCAGGGTCACACAGCGAGGAAGTGTCTGAGGCAAGAGAGAGAAAGAGAGAGAGAGAGAGAGAGAGAGAGCTGGAAATCATCTGCATAGAAATGATAACTGAATTGGTGGGGAGGACTTATAAGATCACCAAGTGAGAGTATAGAGAGAAAAGAGAAGAGGGTCCATGACCTTGGAATGTTCCTAAGTAGTGACATTTTTGAAGAATTTAGCTGAGATAAGTTAAGAAAGATGCAGAAAAATAGCTGCTAGGCATGGTAGGGTCTAGTGAGGTTTGTTTCTTTTGTTTTGTTTTGTTTTGTTTTTTAAGGATGAGGAAGGCAGGCATGTTTGTAGGTCTCAGGGAAGGAAACAATAAATAGGGAAATATTGAAGATGAGGGAAAGTGGGAATAATTAAGCAGAAGCAATCTGCTAGATAACCTGGGAAAAGATGGTACAGTGGACCTGACCCCATTGGCTCAGGCTGGGCTGGTTTGAGATTGGAATGAAATGAACCACAAGGAACCCATGTAACTGTCACCAAAAGGAGATTTACCTATCAAAAGCAGAGGCAGCAGCATCATAGTATGGAAAGGACACCAAACAAGAATGAACATAATTTCTCTGCATTTGTCTTGTGTGTGATGATCAAAACCCAAAGAAGGAGCTCCAACTCCTAAAAGCTGGCCATTAAAAAAATTCAAGTGACCAGGAAGCTCTATCAATGGCCCAAACCTTAGTCCTTTGGGTCAATAAAGTTTCCTTTTTTTTTTTTTTTTTTTTTTACAATTTCTCTTCCCCCCCTCCCCCATTATAGGTTAAAAACAATTTTTAACATTTGGGGCTTTTTTTAATTTTTTGAGTTTCAAATTTTCTCCCTCCCTTCTCCCCTTCACTGTGGATGAATTAAGTCTCAAGGATTGCTTTAATATCTTTTAAGAAAAAACTAGTCTAATATAAATGGGGCTGAGTATTATCATATGGCACTGACTGTGGATATGATCGAGGGTATATGACAGGGATTGGCTCTGACAAGCAAAAGGGCAGCCTCGTCATCAGCGACTGGAGTGAAAAATAAGATAGTGAGGGATGATGCTGGAGGCATGTGAAAGGAGGAGCAGAGAACAAGAGGAAACACAGAATGGCCTCAGTGTTCTTCAGCCATGCCTAGAGTCTAGGCTAGGAACTCAAATAAGAGGGTTGGGGAAAGATTTATCATGGAACACTTGAGGAAAGAGAAAGCTTGGGGACAGCTACTAGAAATGGCTGCTGGGATGAGTATGATAAGGAATCATAATAGGAATCATCACATTGTCCTTCTGCAACAAGGACTGGGTGGAGAATGGCTAGAATAAATTTGTGGTGGAGCCGGTCTATATCATTTTGTGGTTTCCACCAGTCTTCTTCAGCAGCATGTGAATAGGAATAAAGAACGTGGATGGTAGGAGTCATCCAGAGCTTTTGGCAAGTTGTGATTGCCAGTGGGACACTGGGGCAAGGAATTCAAGAGAAAATAACAGTGTAGACTTAAACTAACTCACCAAGTGATCCATATTGGGAATAAAGTATGGCCAGAAATAATCATCCTAGTTAGCTTTGAGGTTCGCAAAGTACTCTATCTGTATTAGCCAGAGCATGGACAACGACCTGAGATAGTCCTACGGGATGGAGATAATGAAGCTCAAAGCGAGGGAAAAGAATAAGTTTAAGAAGAATACATAGAGATGGAAAGGTGAAAGAATTATCAAGAGATTCCTCCGATACCTTTGATCTCTATTCACTCCTTTCTTTTTTGTACATGCTTCCCACTCTCCCAGGAGAGGGGGAGATATAGAGCTGAAAGGAACTTTAGATATGAACTACCCCAACCCTCTCATTTGCTGATATAAATAGATAACTTCTTTGTCTCAATTTGTCTGAGGTCATAGGTACCAAGGTGGCAAAATCAGGCTTTGCGCGGTTTCTCTGATACCAAATCCAGTGATTTTTCTGCTTCTCCACCCCTACATTTTATAGATGAGGAAAGGAAATTGAGACCCAAAGAAAAGTGACTTGCCTAAGGTCACACAGTTAATAAACACTCCCCATCATTCAACATTCTCCATCCATGGAGTGGGATGGCTTTTGTAGATTGAACCATGAAATTCTATGGGGAGCACAGTTGCTCTTTCTGACCTCCCACTCTTTGGAGGTTACCACGGCCTTGCTGGAGCTTGCTGGTTAGAGTCTGAACGTGTCGGCACAGCTTAATCAAATGCTAATTCTATGTGGCGAAAGAATTTGCTGGAATCTGTGAGGGTACTGCTGGCAGGAGGGGAGTGCATTGATTCACTCCAAAATCTGCTTTGCTGAGAGCCAGGGTGTGATTTAGAATGTAAAGCTGTATTAAATCACAAAGTGCTGTTTGGCTCACACAGGAATCCTTTGTGTCCTTAATGAAGGGAAAAACAGGGCTTTATTCTAAAGCTTTATGTATAATCAGATGCCATGTTGTAAAGCTCTGGAAAACACACCAGAAATAATAATTGGGAGGAAATAAAAGGTTTAGTTCAAAACAGCATATGATTTAAATAAGAAGCACAAAAAAAAGAAAAGAAAAGAAACTACCCCTAAGATGTGAGCATTTAAAGAATAAACTTTTAATTCATTTGCATTGAGATTACAGGGGGGAGGGGCAGCATTTAAAATAGTATGAAAAACTAGTTTAGATGTAAATTAGAGATAATGGTCTTTAGCCAGGGAAATAAGCAGGGGGATGAACTTTGTACCCTCGGGAGACCGCATCCTGGCAGTCATTGTTGGAGGCCTCCTAGAGCCCAGATGCTGCAATTAACAATGAGTTTGGGGCAGGCTGGACCAAGGGCATCACTCTCTAGAGCAGGCGACCATCTGGGGAGATTGGGGAGGTTAACTGGCTCATGACAATGGATCATTAACCAGCATTTAGGAAGAAGAAAGGAGGAAGATTGCAGACTGGGATGGACACGTAGGGATTTCTGGAGCTCTGGAGGGTGGGCAGTGGGGGTGTTGTGTTGTGTGTATGTGGTTTGTTGTTTTTTTTTTTTTTTAAGCTGCTTCTTTAGTGTTAACATGTTAATGTCCCTATGAAAAGAGCTGAGTTCTTTCGCACTTGTCCTGTAGCCTGAATTAAGGAAAACAACATTCCACCCTCCCATTCCTTAATTCACTAATGATCTGCTTATTAGTTGTGATCTGGAAAGATGTGAATTGGCATTGATTTATAACTCTTCAAGTCTGTACAGCTGTACTTGCTACCCTGCCAAGGAAAAAGCACAACAGTGGAGTTGGGAATTGGTTGACAGGCTCGGGAAGGGCAGATTCATGCTTTCTGCCTCTCCCCCTTCCCACTGTCCTTCCCTCCTTTTTGTGAATGTCTGAGGCTTCATTCATAGCACAAAACATGGAAATATGATGGCACTTTGTACAGGGAACTGGATTTGGAGTCAGAAGACTATGGAATTCCCAGTGAGGAAACTCTCTCTTAGCACAGATTGTTGTGTGCTTTGCAATTTATAGTCTTAGAGAATTGCCTGGCAGCCACCAAGAGGTAGAGACTTGCTCAAGATCAAAATGCCAGGATGTCAGAGCTTAGATTTGACCCTGAGTCTTCCTAACTCCAGACTTACTCTCTACCACTACACCATGCTGCTTCTCAATCAAGGCAGAGAGTAGACATCTAATATATGCTTGTTAAATTGAATCAAACTGAGTGATGGGTGCAAGAGATGTTGTGGAGATGAAATCAACGGAATTTTCTAACTGCATCTGAGAGGTGGGAGAAAGATTCAATGAGAACTCCAGGGTTTCAAATGTGGAAAATTGAGTTTCTGTTCTAAACTGCCTCCTTCTCCTCCTCCTTCTCCTTCTCCTCCTCCTTCTCCTTCTCCTTCTCCTTCTCCTTCTCCTTCTCCTTCTTCTTCTCCTCCTCCTCCTCCTCCTCCTCCTCCTCCTCCTTCTTCTTCTTCTTCTTCTTCTTCTTCTTCTTCTTCTTCTTCTTCTTCTTCTTCTTCTTCTTCTTCTTCATCTCCTTCTCCTCCTCCTCCAACTCCTCCTCTTCCTCCTTCTTCTCCTTCTTTTTGCTTCTCCTACTCCCACGGTCACCCAATTAATAAACATTTATTAAGCACTACCTATATGCCAGGCACTTAACTAAAGCAAAAGGGATATAAATACAAAAGAAAAAAAAAAGATAGTCCTTTTCTTTCAGAAGCTTGCAATCTACCTGAGGAAAGACAACATGCAAAAAAATTGAAAATGGAGAAGGGATGGGGCAGTTGTAAAGGGTACCCAGTTCTGTAGCATGGCAAAGAAATCAGGCAGAGAAGTCTCAAAGTAGTGCAGCCAGGTAAGAAATGAGAAATGGCGTGAATGTTAAAAATTGTTTTTGCATGTAATTTGAAGAAAATATTTTTAAAAACCAGTGTCCATTATTGCCTCCATGGAGATGACTTCCAAGTGTACATGCCCACCCCCAACCTCTCTCCATAGCCTCAGGCCTGTATTATCAGCTGTCACCTACATATTTTCATCCAGATATCATGCCAGAATCTCAAACTCAAGAAATATAAAGATGATTTCATTTTCCTTCCTAAACCTGCCATCTCCCTCACTTCTCTGTTTCTATTAAGTTAGGACACCAGAGGTCTCAGTGTCATGGGAGGGCTTGTAGAGGCCTGGGCTGAACAAGGGAGTCTAGGATGGACATACCAGAGTCATGTAATTCTTGTATTCCCTGAGCTAGCTTTCAGTGTTCATCTAAGTGGTCTTTGCTACCTTGGCTATCAAGGATGGACCCTGCTACCTGAGATAATAAAAACATATTAGCTTCACCAAATACATGATCTATGTTTCCACAGCTAGGTACTGGTAAGTCTCTACCATTTCTTGAGCAAATGTTTCCCCAAAGTAAGGACTAACTTGGGCCTTTTACCAACCTAAATACCTTGGTGTCCTCCAGACTTTCCTTTTCGTCATGCAGACAATTTCATGGTTTTTTGAGTCACTTCTTAGCATTCCAGTATTTTGCAAAGGAATATGATCCCAGAAATCTTGGCCTATTTCACATTCTCCCTTTGGTTAATCCCATTTGCATTCTGTTTTAATCACTGTCAGCCCTCTGCTCTCTAACATGCAACCAGAGATGACACATGGTCTCCAAATACTTCATCAAAGGCTATTGAAGCAAGTATTCTGGAATCAGTCATCTCCTCCATCAGAGGCCACCCCAACCAGCCATTCAAAGATAGACTGACCACTTGGGGAATGGACACAAGGGTGAGGAGGGAGCTGAGTACTTGGACTAAGGAAAGAGAGTCTGGAATCAGACCTTCTGTCATCATGACTGGTTGTGTGTTCCCAATCTTGATCTTCTCCCTCAAACCATTTATTTGGTGGTAGAGTGAGGGAGGGGATGTTCTTGGTTGAGACTAGATAAAGCTAAAGGACATGTGATTTGACCTGGACATAGATTCATGATGAGTCTAGAATGAATGGGGGATGTGGGTAGGAGAACAACAAAGCCAGGAAGTGAAATTTTACCGTCATTCTCTTCTCCTGGGAACTGAGTGATGGGGCAATTGGAGCCAAGGTTCCTTTCTTGGCCATCACCCACAAAGTACCAGGCTCTGCTTTGAGAGAGAGAGAGAGAGAGAGAGAGAGAGAGAGAGAGAGAGAGAGAGAGAGAGAAAGAGAGAGAGAGAGAGAGAGAGTTTTCCTCTATATATAGAGCTCTGTGGGCAAGGTCAGTACACAGATTTCCAAAGGAAATAGTTTTTAGTGTTGAATCAAACTGTGATTTCTATCATGGTACCAATACCCACCTAAATAAAGATTCTAGGTGACATTTTTTTTTCCTCTTTATGGGGAGGGGGAGAAAGGGAGGAGGAAAAGAGGAAGAACACTGAATTTGAGACTAAAAGATCTGAGTTTGAATCCTGGGTAAGCCACTTACTTCCTATGTGACCTTAGTGACTTTTGGGCCTCTTTCAAACGAAGGGATTGGATTAGATAGTCTAAACCCTCTGATCCTATTGGATAACCTCATCTTCTCAGAGAAGTCATTTGCTGAAGTATAAAAGGTGAGGAGAGGAGAGTGCTGCCTGGAGCTTGAGGACAGAGAAATAGGTTCAGAACAGGGTGAAAAATGAGATGGGGAGTTAATAAAAGTGGAAAATGTACCTGACCTCTTCTCACTGCAGTGCTTAGAATGACCATTCTGGGTGCATTTTCCTTCATTTTCACTGGGTTTGGTGATCACATTTGTGGGGCAAGGTAATTTGTTTGGTGGGCTGACTCCATCATAGGAAGCTTCACAGACTGCTGGGCCTCAGGAATGAAATTACTATCAACCCATTTGGTTCCTACTTTCATCAACCCCAACCCCAGTTAATATGGGGTCTATAACCTTTCCAGTAGCAGTGAGTGTCAATGAGACAAGCACATGAACTAAGGGCTGGGACTCTCCAGGGAAAACCTCACAGATGAGCCTGTTTCCTAAGAGGATAAATATAAAAATTTAAAATTCAGTCAAAAACTTCAGGGGGTCAGGGATAGAGTCTGTTTTCCCTTTCTCCCATACCTACTCCCCATCTAAAACAGAACAAACCCCAAGTGTGACCTTAGTCCAACAGAATCTCAGAGACCTGGAGTGGAAGAAGAAGGGTCTCTTTTACAAGTTGCTCTCAGGTAAGCCATCCAGTCTCACAAACATTTTTTTAAAAAGTCATTTGATTGACATTTGGAGGATTAGAACCTGAACCTTGGATTTATTTTTAAGTCTCTTTCCATTTGTAGTCAGAGAAGAGATTTACTCTGTCTTCCTCTTTGCCTTTTGATATTTAGATACCACTCAAGGAAGCAAGTGGCTCAATTTCATTAGTTCTTGAGGTAGAGATGGGGCACCTGCAACCTAGTCTCTACCTCTTCCTGGGTTATTTCACCATTTCAAAGGTGAAATCCTGTTTTTTCAAAACCTGTGATGTGAGGTCTTCAATTTGGCTCCCAGTTCTGAGGGGGAAAAAAGAAAAGAGAGAGAGAGAGAGAGAGAGACAGAGAGAGACAGAGACAGAGACAGAGAGACAGAGAGAGAGGAAGGAAGAGGAAGGAAGGAAGGAAGGAAGGAAGGAAGGAAGGAAGGAAGGAAGGAAGGAAGGAAGGAAGGAAGGAAGGAAGGAAGGAAGGAAGGAAGAAAAGGGGAGAGAGAGAGAGAAATGGCTAGTCCCTGTGACAGCTTTCTTTAGTCATTACTAATATAAATAGACAGTGAATAACGCATTAATTCTCACAACTGAATCATTTATTATGACCACGTTTTCTCCATTTATATACCTAGGACCCTAAAGGGAAGCAAACAAAGAGTCAGAAAACCCAGGTTCAGCATACTATTAATTTCAGCATTATTCATTATTTTATTATTATTATTTTTTGTGTGAACTTGGACAAATCATTTCCTTTCTCTGGGTCTCAATTTCCTTAGCTGTCAATTGAAGAAGTTGAACTAAATAATCTGTCTCTAATTAGTCTATGAATCTGTGATTTTATGACATCCCATCATTTTTAGGACTCTAGTAATTATCTTTAAAACCGGGTATGAATCTGATATTAGAAATGAGACAACTATGACCTAGACTAAATAAAAAGTGACATCCCACCCAATCTCCCTTAGATTTGCTCTGCCTGCCCATATGTTGGTAAATGCTGCATGCTCCTATGGTTTCATCAGGGCAAAGATCAAAGTAGTAACATTCAAATTTTCTTTTTAAAATTTTTTAATATTTTATTTTCCCCCCAATACATGTAAAAAACAATTTTTAACATTCATTGTTAAGTTTTGAGTTCAAAATTCCATCCCTCTCCTTCCCTCTCCTCCCCTTCCCTGAGATGGTAAGCAATACATATGTGATCATGTAAAACATTTCCATCATTAGTCGTTGGGGGGGATGAGAGAGAGAAAAAGAGAGAGAGAGAATGCTTAAGTCTACATTCAGACACTATCAGTTTTTTTTCTCTGGAGGCAGAAAGATTATTGTGCAGAAAGGTAGAAAGGATTATTGTGTTGTGGACAACAAACCAAGTCATTCTCAATTGTCCATCATATGATATGGCTGTTACTGTGTACAATGTTCTCCTGGTTCTGCTCACTTTACTATGCATCAATTCATGTAAGTTCTTCCAGGTTTTTCTGAAATCATCCTGCTCATATCTTATGTCACAATAATATTCCATTACAATCATATACCACAACATTAACATTCAAAATTTCAACAAATATATAATAAGTACTTAATAAAAAGCACTGGGGTTATAAAGATAAAAATGAAACAATCCTTGCCACAAGGAGCCAAGCTTGCATTCCACTGTGGAGTCATGTACATTAAATGTTCCTCTTCTAATAATGTTCTTATTTTAATAATTCAGATGAATCTCATCTTTCTCCAGGTAGAGGGGGTGGTTTGGAGGAAACTCACTACAAATATAGATCAGCACTAATTTTGCAAACTTATAGCCTTGAACTAGAGTTGCCTAGGGCAACTGATAAATTAAATGACTTGTCTGAAGTGTCAAAGCCAGTATGCATGCAAAGTGGGGTTGGAACCCAAGTCTTATCCACTATGGCATACAGTATAGATTAGAGTATCCTTGTATACCTGTTGGATCGACTATGCATATTACCATTAGAAAGTTACCTTAATTCCTCTTAAGAGTTGGGGTCCAAGTGGCCAAATACTACATGGGGGGTGGGGCAAAAGGAATAAACACATAGTAAGCACCTACTATAAGCCAGACTCAGTGCTAAACACTTAACAAATATCTCATTCAATCTTTTCAACAGTCCTGGGAAATAAGTATTATTATACCCATTTTGCAGTTGAGGAAACTAAGATAGATGGAGGCTAAGTGACTTACCCAAAGTCAGACAGCTAGGAAATGTCTGAGGTGGGATTTGAACTTGGGTCTACCTGATTCTTTATCCACTGTATCACCAATACTGACCAGTATACTGCTAGAAATCTGATTGTCTACCCATTATACCATGATATATACTAGGACAGCATCCAAGAGAACTGGTTTCCATTCCATGTCTCTGTCAAATACTAACTATGAATACTTAGGTGAGAAACTTAACTTTAAAAAAAAATCTTATTCTGAACTTAAGAAATAAAACAACCATTTCCATAACGAAGTAGAATAGAAAAAAATGAGGAGGGATTGCGCGTAAAACTGTAAATCTATTATGTACAACTTACTTTTCCTTTTAAATATAAAGTTCACGTGTAACTTTCTTTTTCTCTCCTTCCTTACCTCTCTCACTCTAGAAAGCTGCTATTAGACAAAAACATGTTCATATGTATATGTATGTACTTATGAATATATGTGTGTGCATATATATATAAAACACCATATTATATGTATTTCTATTTATACGTTCTTTCTCTTGATATAGGTAGCATCTTTCTTCACAGTTCTTTGTAGCTAATTTGAGTATTTATAATAGTCAAAATGACTTACTTGGTCGCTCAAAGTTGTTCTTAAAACAATATTGCTGTCACTGGTCTCTACTCATTTCACCCTTCATTACTTTATGCAAGTCTTTCCATGTTTTTCTAAGATCAGTGAGTTCATTTCTTATAGCAGAGTAGTATTCCATCACAATCTCACACCATAACTTATTCAGTTACTCCCCAATAGATGGGCATCCCCACAATTTCCAGTTCTTTACCACCACAAAGAGAGCTGCTATAAATATTTTAGAACATATAGGTTCTTTTCCTCTCTCCCTAATCATCTTAGGAAATAGGTTTCATAGTGGTCTTGCTGGGTCCAAGGGTATAAACAGCTTTATAATTCTTTGGGCATGATTCCAAATTGCTCTCCAAAACAGTTGGATTAGTTCACAGTTCCACCAAGAGTGAATTAGTGTCCCAATTTTTCCACATCCTTTCCAACATTTGTCAGTTTCCCCTTCTATCATTTCAGTTAATCAGATTGTTGTAAAATGATATCTGAAGATTGTTTTAATTTCTCTAATCAATAATTATTTACAGCATTTTTTCATATGACTATAAATTGTTTTGATTTCTTCATCAGAAAACTGCCTGTTTATGTCTTTTGACCATTTGTCATTTGAGGAATGACTCATATTCCTATAGAATTCACAAAGTTCTTTATATATTTGAGACCTTTATCTGAAAAACTATAAAATTTTCCCCCAATTTTCGGTTTTCCTTCTGATCTTGGTTACTTTGGGTTTGTTTACAAAACTTTTTTATAACTAATGTAATCAAAATTATCCATTTTACACCTTCAAATACTCTCTATCTCTGGTTTATTCATAAATTGTTCACCTATCCATAAGTCTGCCAAATAATATATGTACCACGTTCTTCCAACTTTCTTGTAATATCCCCCTTTATATCTATATCATGTATCCATTTTGACCTCATCTTGGTAAATGACGTAAGACATTGGTCTATACCCAATTTCTACCCAATGGCTTTCCAGCATTCCCAACAATTTTTACCAAATAATGAATTCTTACCCCATTCTCATTATACTTATCATACTTGTCAAACACAAGGTTAATTTGCTACTGTGAATTTTATGTCTACTGTGCTCCACTGATCTAACTTTCTATTTCTTAACTAGTACCAGATAGCTTTGATAATTACTGCCTTCTATAATATAGTTTAAGATCTAGTACTACCAAACCTGCTTCCTTTACATTGACCCTG
The DNA here is from genome assembly GCF_028372415.1 of Notamacropus eugenii. Taxonomy (NCBI): domain Eukaryota; kingdom Metazoa; phylum Chordata; class Mammalia; order Diprotodontia; family Macropodidae; genus Notamacropus; species Notamacropus eugenii. Next base: position 435,328,343 of record NC_092876.1, on the reverse strand, counting down.
ACTACCCATGAAAAGTAATATTTCTCAAATTACTTAAATCTGATTTTATTTGTATAAAATGTTTTTATTAAATAATAACCTTGTTCATATAATTTCTGCATTGTTTTAGCTAGTATACTCCCAGGTATTTTATACTGTTTAGAGTTATTTTTAAAAGGTATCCCTTGCTATCTCTTCTTGAGGGCTTTTGCTGGGGATGTATAGGAATGCTGATGATTTATATAGATTTACTTTATATCCTGCTAAAATTACCTTTTTAGTTGAGTCTTCAGAATTTTCCAAGTGTATCATCATATCCTCTGTAAAAAGAAATAGTTTTATTGCTTTGTTGTCCATTCTAATTCCTTCTATTTCTTTTTCCTCTCTTATTGATAGTGCTAGAATTTCCTATGTGATATTGGTGATGGTAAGCATCCTTCTTTCACACCTGATCTTACTGGAAAGGCTTCTAGCTTTTCCCTATTCCATTTCATTACATTACATTCCCTATTATATTTCCCTATTATATATTAATAATATTATTATTATTACAAATAATACATGTTGATGGTCTTGGGTAAATGTTTCTTATCAATTTAAGAAAAATCCATTTGTACTTCTAATTTCAAGTGCTCTTTTTTTATAGAAATGAGCATTGTATTTTATTAAATGCTTTTTCTGCATCTATTGATGTAATCATATTTTTGTTACTTTTATCATTGACGTACTCAATTATACTAATAGTTTTCCTTATGTTAAACCATCCCTGCATCCCTGATATAAATCCCACTTGGTAACAATGTAGAATCTTTATAATAAATTGTTGTAAACCCCTAGCTAGAATTTTGTTTCAGATTTTTACACCCATATTCATTAGTGAAATTGATCTATGATTTTCTTTCTCTGTTTTTACTCTTCCTGGGTTAGGTATCAATATCATACTGGTTTCATAAAAGGAGTTTGGTTGAACCTCTTCTTTGCCTATTATTCCAAATAACTTATTTGATATTAGAATTTATTGGTCTTTAAATGTTTGATAGAATTAATTCACTTGTAAATCTGTCTGGGCCTGCTGCTTTTTTCTTAGGAAGTTCATTTATGGCCTGTTCAATTTTTTTTTCTAAAATAGATCTATTTAGATTTTCTATTTCTTTTTCTGCTAAATAGGTGCTTTATATTTTTGTAAATATTCTTCCATTTCACTTAAATTATTAAATTTATTGACATATTATTGGGCAAAATAACTCTTTATAATTGCTTTGATTTCATCTTCATTTGTGGTATATTCACCTTTTTATTTTTAATACTAGAAATTTGGTTTTCTTTTCTCTCTTTTTAAAAACCACATTGAATGATTTACTTATTTTCTTGTTTTTTTTCATAAAAACTGAGTCCTAGTTTTATTTATTAATTTAATGGTTTTCTAAACCCATTTATATTATTCTCATCTTCAATTTTTAGGGTTTTGAATTTAGTGTTTAATTGGGAATTTTTAGTTTGTTATTTTTCTATTTTTTTTAATTGTATACCCAATTCATTGGTATTACTCTTTCTCTAGACCAATGGACTGGGTATACAATTTAAAGAAAATAGAAAAAGAACAAACTAAAAATCTCCAATTAAACACTAAATTCAAAACCCTAAAAATTGAAGATGAGAATAATATAAATGGGTTTAGAAAATCATTAAATTAATAAATAAAACTAGGAGTTGTTTTTTCTTCTGATTACTGTCTTTGCTATATCCCATAGAATTTGATATGTTGTCTCATTATTGTCCTTTTCTTTCATGAAATTATTGATTGTTCCTATGATTTGTTCTTTAACCCACTCATTCTTTAATATTTGGTTGTTTAGTCTCTAATTAGTTTTTATTCTATGTTTCCCTGGTCCCTTATTAAATATAATTTTTATTGTATTGTGATCTAAAAAGGATTCATTTAATATTTCTGCTTTTGTACTTTTAACTTTAAGATTTTTATGGTCTAATACATGGTCAATCTACAGGCACCATGTACTGGTGAGAAAAAGATGTATACCTTTCTATTCCCATTCAATTCTTTCCAGAATAACATATCTATATATAAGTCTATTCATTTCCTTGACTTCTTTCTTCTTTATTTTTTGGTTAGATTTAGCTAGTTCTGAGAGGGAAAAATTAAAGTCCTCTACTATTATAGTATTACTATATATTTCCATCTGTAATTCATTTAATGTTTCTTTTAAAAATTTAGTTGCTATAGTGTTTGGTGCATATAGGTTTAGTGTTGATATTGCTTCATTGTTTATGGAACCTTTTCTCATAATGTAGTTTCCCTGTTTATCTCTCTTAATTAAATTTATTTTAGCTTTAACTTTGTCTGAGATCATGATCGCTACTTCTGCTTTTCTTTTATATCAACTGAGGCATAATAAATTGTACTCCAGCCTTTACTTTAACTCTGCATCTATCATTCCTAAATATATTTCTTATAAAAAACATTTGGTTGGATTCTGATTTTTATTGCATTCAGCTATTGGTTTCTGTTTTATGGGTGAATTCATCCCATTCACATTCAAAGTAATACTTACTATTTATGTATTTCCCTCCATCCTATTTTTCTTCACTTTTGTCCTTCTCAGCCTCTCTTTTTATCCTATTCCTCCTCACACTTCTAATTTTATTTCTAACAACTACCTCCCTAACCCACACTCTTTTAAAGAATCCCTTACTCTCTCCCTTTACCATCCTATTCCTTATTCAACCCACCCCTCTAAGAATCCTTTCTACCCTTCCCCTACCTCCTAAATCTTATTCTACATACCCTTCTAAAACTCCCTCCCTTCTCCTGTTCCCTCAACCTCTTAATTCTTTATAAATTTAGAAGATGCCCTTCTAGATGTATATGTTCCCTCTTTATCCTAGATCCAGAGTAAAGTTCTAGCACCACCATAGCCCTCCACCTCCACCTGCTTCCCCTTTATCAGTTCTCCCTTTCACACTTCTTTCATATGAAATAATTATTTCTTTTTACTTTTTCCTACCCAATTTTGTTTTCCAGAATCACTCCATCATACTCAGCTCAGCCCCAACCTTTCTTCCAAACTACCCAAGTAATAATGACAGTCTTAAGAATAATGATAACATTTTCATATGTAAGAAATAAACAGTCTGACCTTATTGAGATGCTTATAATTGGTCTTTAATGTCTACCTCATATTTCTTGTGGATCTTGTCAAATTTTCCATTGAGTTCTGGTCTGAAAAGTCTTTTAGTTTATTAAATGTCCTTTTTTTCCATTTGAGATTATACTTAACTTTGCTGGGTAAGTTGTTTTTGGTTGCAACCCCATGTGAGAAATAATTTATTTGGTTCCCTACTCTATTCCAATCAGTATTAGTTAGTTTGATATTTTACATAAATTATCTAGGGATTATTAAATAGATAAGTTCTAATAGCTGGCCTCAAACTTTGATATAATGTTCACTACTTATTTACCAAGTTATGAGGCTCACTTAATGAGAAAAATATCTCTGTCCTGTTTTACTCAAATTCCATGTTCAAATAGAGCATGGGTGGGATGCCTTGATGCTTTGGAAAGTCCCCCGGTTTATTTTTATACCTCCAGACCTGTCTTTCTCTTGTCCAATATGAACAAGTGACTATCTTATAACCACTTAGTGGAGATGCCCCATGCTTCACCCAACCTGTGACCACTTCTCCCCTATCGCCCATTGATGTATCATTTTTGGCCCTTAAGAGCAAGGTCTATCAACCAATGAGATTCTTATTTCCCCATGCCTTTTTTGTATATTTGGTTATCAAACCTTATAAAAACAAGGTCCTGGAAGAAGGGGTCTTCCCAGATCATGAGAAAGATTTGAGGTCCACTTTGCTGGAGAGAACTATGGACCCTTTAATAAAGTGCCATTGGTGCAAAGCTCTGCCTCAGTCTCTTTTTATTGTAGATTGGACAATTTTAGTCCCTACACCCAGATGTTTTGATCTTTGAAATATAATGTTCCAAGACCTATGGTCATTTAGTGTGGAAGCTGCTATGTCTTGTGTAACTCTGATTGTAGCTCTGCAGCGTTTACATTGATTTTTTTCCTTGTTTCTTAGAATATTTTCTCCACAACCTGGGAGTCTGAAAAACTATTCCTGAAAGTTTTCATCCTGGGATCTTTTTTAGGTGTTGATTGGGGATTTTTTTAATTTCTACTTTACCCCTCCTATTATAGAACTTAAGGGCAATTTTCTTCAATAATTTCTTATAATAATGTTTCAAGATTTTTTTAATTGTTAACTTACAGTTAGTTCCAACAATTCTGGTGTTGTCTGTTTCTTACCTGTTCTCCAGATCAGTTGCTTTTCCAATTGGATATTTCAAATTCTCTTCTATTATTTCATTCTTTTGATTTTGTTTTATAATATTTTTAAATGTCATTTGCTTTTCCCTTGTCCAAGTCTAGTTTTCAAGGAGTTATTTTCTTCCTTTTCTAATTGGATGATTCTTTTCATAATTTTCTTGATATTCTTGGGTTGCTCTTGATTTTTTTCCTAATTTTTCCTTGATGTCTCTTATTTGATTTTTCAAGTCATTTTTAAAGTTCTTCTGAGAACTCTTTTTGGGTTTGTGACCATTTGATGCTTCTCTTTGAGATAAGTGGCTTTTTTTACTTCAGTATCCTCCTCTGAATATGAACACAGATTTTCTCTATTTCTATAGTAGCTGTCTATGGTCAGGTTGGTTTTTTTCTTTTGTTTAATTCATTTTGTTTTTATTATGTTTTCTTTTTAGCAGCTTATTATTGCAAACAGGTACTAGTTTGGTGGGTGATTGTGTCCCAGGGCTGAGGTCCTTTATTATTTTCTGAACTTTGTCTGGGGGTCCAACCTCAGGCACTCCTCTTCACCCCCAAGCCATGGCTGGGGCTTCCCAACCACATCATCCCACAAAAGTTCTTGCTCCCTGCATCTCTCCCAAGCTGCAAACTTCAGTTTTTCCCTAGAACCAAAACTAGAGACTATGCTCTCCTGAAAGCTCCCACAGACAGATGGGTCCCCACCCCTCTGTTACTACAGGGATTGGACTTGAGAGCTCCTTCTCATCCACAGCTGCAGCTGGGTTAAACACAGCTGTCCCTAATATCCTAAGACAGCACAGAGTCTTTCAATCTTTCTCTGCTCAGCTGTCGGACCCCACACTGTCTGGGGGGTGATGGCTTCTGAGGGCCAAGTCTGCTTCCTGACTCAGCTGCCCCCAGACTGTGTTGTTGATTCTGCAGAGTTGGCCTGGAGGTTTTTGCATTTCCGTTGGGCCAAACTTCTTATCCAGGAGATAGGATCTTTCTTGATGTTCTCTCAAGTTCGTCTTAGGAGGATAACTACTTTATTCCACTTTATTTTTGCTGCTCTATGTTCACTTTGAGGTGATATTCCATTGTGCTTGTGGAGGAAATTTGGAGAACCTGGAGTTTTCTGACCTACTCTGCCACCTTCCCAGAAAAATTAACTTTTTTGTAAGTCTTAGTTTCTTCAACCCCATGATAGAGGATGCCCTGGCATCATACACTTGCCCAGAGTCACATTACTAGTAAGTGTCTGAAGCCAAATTTGAACTCAGGTTCTCCTAACTCCCTGGCCACCCTAGCTGCCTCTGTGTATGTCTACCCATATCAAATAGCTATAGTTCATAAACATAATAAACTGGTTCAGACTAAGAGGCATTTTCCCTGACACTTTCAAGAGCAAGGTCATACTTAGCTTAAACTCATCTACTTAGCTCCTTCACACCAAAGGCTGGTTACACAAAAGACCATCATGAATAAATACCTAGTACATTAGTAAACAGAAATTAGGTGAATTATACAAATTGGAATGGACTAAAGAGAATAAGACTAAATGAATTATTCACCTGGGAGTAAGATGAGATCTCAGCTCAACCAAAGAAAGAACAATTCAGTGGTGTGCTGGAGCCAGCTTTTACCAGATAGCAACAACTGACTTAAATTTTCAATGGGAGCACTTACAATTCAGAAATCAATAAATGTTGCAAATCAGGGTTTAATTTATATTGTTTTGTTGATTGTTTAGACTTCAGAAAGTGATGAAGAAATGTATTTACAACTGTAAAAACTTAAAAGTATGCCATGTGTTTTCCTAGCATATCTCTGAAAAATCAGCACAAAAAGTTGACTCTTGACAGTCTCTACAGTCATTGGTACTAGGAAACAAGGACATATTGAAGACCAGCAGATTCCCTTCAAGTCTTAAAGTTCCAGGATGTAATCTCTCCTCAAAATGCCACATTTGCTTCTTTCTTACCTGTTCTTTCTCCAACTACTCTTCTTAAAGCATATCCACCTTGTTTAGTGTCCTGCACTATCAGCCAATCAGGAGTCACTTCTCCCTCCAAGGACACAGAACACAAGTCACAGGGTTGTCCTTCAAGGGACTCCCATCCCAGGCTTAGGAAGAAGTAGGTTTATATTAGGCAAAGAGAATAATTTCATGAGCAAAGACATGCAAGAGTGAAAAGTCTATGTAACATAGTCCACAAATAACTGGGAAATCTATTTCTTCCACACTTCCATGTGCATTCTTCTATACCTCCAAATACCTTGGTGATATCACTTTTTGAAAAAACATATAATTTTACAAATTCCTTCTAGTTTCCATCTGACTTGGTTGGCATTTATAAAGGCCTTCTCCAATTCAAAAGCAATAAAGGAAAGAAAAAGGAAAACAAAGTCAATTCTCCCCTTTGTAGGGAAAGTCTAGTCCCTACAGAGCTCTCAGAACATATTAGGCCCTCCCCTACACCCAGGGATCAGAGCCTGGGATGAACTAGAAGTAAACTCTTTACTCTTGGGTGAGAAAATAGACTATCCTGGATGAAAATTCCTCCATGATTCTCTTCAGCAAATAGAGCAATTCACCTGGAAGTGTGAACAAAATCTCCTGGTATCTTTCTCCACACAGGACATTAGCATTTGTCTCTAAGGATTCCTTTCACACATAAAGTGATCCCACTATACATCCAGAAACATTTCCTGTAGGTCTCTGCTATAGAAAACCAAAGGCTCGCTACCAATATGCAAGTAGAACCTCTCACTAGGGTAAGTAGATTAACTTAAAAGGAAAATAAATAAATCCTGAAAAGGTGTGCAGTTTTCCTCAAAAGGAATTCAGCAGTTAGGGTTTAATACTCTGAATTCCAAGGTTAGCAAGAATATCTTATACTATGAAACTACAGTCCACAAGGATTTCAGATAAGCTGTCTGGACTTATATCACAAATAAAGAGAACTGTCTGCTTCTTCTTAAAAGTAAAAAAAAAAAAGGAAGAAATAAACATGTATGATCTATCACTGTATGTTCTAGACAAACTTCTAGGTACTAGTATTTTAGGGACTCAAAATCCATTCTACTCATATCAGCCTCTATACTTATTAAGGATTTAATAAATACATCAGAACTTAACCATATGACTGAGCAAAAGAAGTTAATCCCAAAACAATGGTACTGATTTATAAAGGAAATATACCAGAAAACAGACTGTCCAATTATAGTCTAAAAAAAATCCTAATTTCTTTTCTAATGAATAATCAGTAGAGTTGTTGTTGTATTTGACCTTCATTCTCAAAGAGGACCGAGACATCAGGAAAATGATGATGACATGACTTGCAGTTGACTTTGATTTGAGTAAGGGAGGGCTGTACAAGGTCACCAACCTCACTTTCTTCTCCTGAGCCATCTGGGTCCAGTGGCCTGTTACTCATTAGGATGACTAGAGATGGCTCAGGATGCAGTGTGAGACCAGTAGAGTAGGGTATCCAAGAATGAGAATCACAGATGGAGAATCTCTCCTGGGAGTCCTTGTAAATACAAAGAATCTCCAAATTATACCAGCCCCTTTGCATATAGCATCCCTTCTGGGGCTATTTCCCCAATTACCACTTGAATTTTCAAGGCAGGTCCCCAGAGGATAGCTGACTACTACTTTTAGAGTTCCAGTACTTTTTCCTCATGCTCGCCTTTCATTATCAGCTAGTAGCATCAATTAACTTAGTTGGTGGGGGGAGGGAAATGTATAGCAAGAACCGTAGCTACATAAACACTTTCTTCAAACCTGCTGATGGGATGGGGAGCATACTCCCTCTATTCTCATGGTTAGGTTCACAGAGTACAATAGTCATTTGTGACACATTTGTGCCTTTCACATATGTAGCTAGAGAAAAGTCATAAAAACTCCTGGTTACTGATGTCCTTTTCTCCGTTTGTGGAATTTCCCAAGCTCCCCTTAGGTTTAGCTCTCTGCTGAGCTCTGAGAATTGCTACTTTAGCATGTCTGTCTTGACCTTCCTATGGTCAATTCCTAAGTCTTAGGGCTGATCTTCTACTAATTCTGATCATGAGCGGGACCCTTTGATCAGATTTCAGGATCTCTGAAATCTCCACAATTAAATGTCTGTGTGGGGAGAAGAGAAATAAAAACTCTTGTCCCTAAGCAAAATTTTGTCTAGAGGACCTCTACAACCAAACTGGCTCCCTACTGGACTGACAATTCTTTTTATACATAGATCCAGAGACATAATTTGATGGTCTTAACTAATCACAAGGAATCTTGGTGCAGTCATCTGCCTTTCATCCAACGACCAGTCTCTTTGTCCTTCTAAATTGATTAAAATCTTGTCAGAGTCCTGTGATTTATAGGAAAATACCTTAAAACCTGGTTTACTTCCTGATTGATTGATAGATTAATTGGGCATGAATGGAGCCCTACTTTTCATTGTGTATACTGTTCCTTTGATTCTATTTTCTTCACTCTGCATTGGTTTAAACAAGCTCCCTCATGTTTTTCTGCATGCTTTGCATTCATTATTCCTTGCCAGGTAGCAATATTCCATCATATTCATATGCTATACTTCATTCAACTATTCCCCACAATCCTTAGGTACATAATTTATTTCTAGCTTTCTACTACTACAAATGGTACTGCTGTGAGTATTTTGGTACAATTTGAGGTCTTTTTACTGTCCTTGACCTTTTGGTTGTATAAACCCAGTAGATAGTATGAACAATTAAATAAATAAATTCCATTAAGTAAATAAATTTAAATAAGTAAAATCCCCAAATCTTTTTTCAGAACAAGCTGATCAATTCACAGCTTTACCAATAGCATATTAGAGTTCCTGTCTTCCCACAGCCACTGAAACATTGATGATCTTGGCCAATATCATGTATGTAATATAATACTTCAAATTGTTTTAATTTTCTTTTTTTTATTGTTTTCTCTTTTTAAAAGATTAACAAAAATCCATTTTTCTCTCCTTGCTCTACCCTCTCCAATGGGAGAAAAAGAAAAACAAAACCTTTGTAATAAGTATGCAACGAAGCAAAACAAATTTCTGCAGTAGCCATGTCTAAAAAATAGGTCTCAATCTGCACCCTGAGTCCATCACTTCCCTGCCAGGACGTGGCTAACATGTTTCATCATGAGTCCTCAGGAATTTTGGTTGATCATTGTGTTGATCAGAGTTCTTAAGTCTCAGTTTTTAATTTTTTCCATTTCCCTCATTAGTAATTTGGAACATTTGTCATATGGTTGTCAGGCCTCTGCTACTCCACTAAGTCCTAAGTTGGAGCAAGACCAGGTCATGAAAGACCATCAAGCAAAGCCAAGGAAGAACCCCACATTCTGGAATTCCAAGTACAAGGGGAAAGGAGGGAGGGTTAGGGAAATGGAGCATCATGTGTCAAAAAGATCAGAAGGCCAGTTTAGTTGGACCAAAGGATGGAGGGGAGTAATGTGTAGTAAAGCAGGAAAGGTAGCAATGGGCCTGGTTTGGAAGAGCTCTAAATGCCCCAAATAGGAATTTATATTATTCTAGGGATAATAGGGGACCACTGGAGTTCACTGCATAGGGAAATGACATGGTCAGATCTGCACTTTAGGAAAATCACTGTGGTAGCTGTGTGGAGGTTGTGTTTGGGTGAGGAGAGACTTTAAGGCAGGAAAACCAATTGGGAGATGACAATAATAATCCAGGCAAGAAGTACTAACAGCTTGAATTAGGATGGTTGCTTTACGAGTAGAAAGGAGAGAATGTGGGAGAGGACCCAGGACAGAGCCTCAGGATACAATCACTGGTATTGGGTGAGACCTGGATGAAGATCCAGGAAAGGACACTGAAAAAAGGAGGGATCATATAGGTAGGAGGAAAATCAGAAGAGAGTAGTACCAAAGCAGAGTGATCCATAGTGTCCAAAGCTACAGAAAGGTCAAGAAGGATGAAAACTGAGAAAAGTCCATGTTTGCAGTTGAATGATGAAGCAGAAAGCCAAACTGCAGAGGGCTTAGAATCTGGTGAGGGGGGAGGAAGTACATGCACCACTTTCTCAAGAGCTCAGCTGAGAAGGGGAGAATAGATATATGACAAAAGATAAAAGAAACTGTCAGATAAAATGAGGGCTTTCTAAGCATGAGGGAGGTAGGGCCATGTTTACAGGCAGCAGGGAAGCAGCCAGTTGAAAGAGACTGAATAATAGGGAGAGAATGGAGATCATAACGGACGCAATCTTCTGGACAAAACAGAAGGGGAAGGGATCAAGAGTCCATGTTTCAGGATCTACCTTGTCAAAGAGAACAACCACTTCTTCATACAAGATGAGGAGAAGGGGAGATAGAAGAGGAACATGTCTGGATGATGGGAGATGAGGAGGGAGAGAGAAAAGGGACCTGTCGGTGAATGGCTGCAATATTTTCAGTGAAATATGAGGAATGATCCTCAGTTGAGAGTGTGGGGAGGGGTGTTCTAGGAGGTTTGCAAAGAAACAAGATTTTTTGGAATAGCCCCTGCAGTGAGTGGGATAACAAACTGATTAGGGAAATATAAAAGGATGCCTTGCTGCAGTAGAGATCCAGTTGAGATTATGTGGTAAATTTATAGAGGATTCAGTATGGTTTTGTAACCTTTTTTCCCCAAGTTCCACTGAGCAGTAAGTAGGGTCAAAGAAGGCAGAATGTTAGGAATAATCCCAGATTGGGGCTTGTCGTGGTAGAATTTAAGCAAAGAAGACAGTGTAGAGTGAACCAATTCACCAAAGGATCTAGACGCAGAAGGGAGGACAGTGTGGCCAGTACAGAGGTGATGGCCAGGGAAGGAACTGAGGCTCAGAGGGATTAGAGGTCCCAGAGAGTATGACAAACAGGGTTAGGGGTTTTAAGACCTATGGCTTATGATTTTATATTGACTCCTCTATGTTCTGGTGTGTATGTGGAAATGTTCTTTTTTCTCTCTTTTTGTATTTAAGTTCATAATGATTTAAAAAGTTTTAAAAATAAATAATGATAAACTTGGAGGGGGGAGAGATCAGTGGCTGAGCAAAAGAAAAAAGGGAAAGATAGAATGGGTAGAATATCATAATCAGATAAATGAATTTTAGAGCCCATGACTAAAGGCACAATCAAAGATATGTGAGAAGTAATTCTGGAAAGGAAGAGTAGGTCATGGGTGTTTTATGTTGAAATCCCCTGGTATAAGAACAGAAGAAAAGGAAAATACTGTGAGCTAGGCACAGAACTGATTAGAAAAGGGGGAGAATGTCCGTTGATAACTTCCACCAGGCAAGGATAGGGTAATAAATCTGAATTGCTTGGACACTAAAGGAGAAGTTGCTGAGAGATGGTAGTAGAATATGAGCTTGAAATTAGCAACAGGGAGCAAGAAATATTTGAAGTTGGGGGAAAATGAGGGAAAGGGTAACCAGCGTTGGAAAGGGTGTCCAAGGAGAATATAAAGTAGTATGCCATTAGAAGAGGACGCAATTGTAGGAATCAATGAAAGTTTAATTGAGAGGTTTCAATTGAAGTCTTGAAGAATAGGTAGGAAATTTAAGATCAAAGAAGCTTGTTAATTATAAAGCAGTAAATCCAGACAGAGAAGGGACTGGTATGCTATGGTCCATGGGGTCATGAAAAGTCACACACTACTGAATTACTGTACTACAACAAATCCAGATAGCATGATGGAAGGGACAAGTAGGTCTATAGTGGATTTGGAGATGGAGAGTAGGGCAGAGGAGGAAACCAGGAAGGCAGGAGGCTGGTTAGGATGGGGAATGACGTTTATATATCGGTAGTTTGGTGTTCAGAATCACTGGAGAAAGACTGAGAGTAGACTGATTCATGAAAGAGAAAAAGAGAGGCCCAGGGAGGGAAATAAGTAGATGATTAGACTGCTTGAGTTCCTCCCCTGAGATTCCACCTTGCGCCAGGTGAGGATACTATGAGACCTAGGAGACCCTCCTCACAGTAGGCAAAGTCTAGCAGAAATATGGCCTGAGAGAGTCTAGTCAGGAGGGAGCAGGTGGCAGTGGGAAATAGATCTGCTCTGGAAATGACTTCTGGAGCAATGGAAAAAGGGCCAGGGGTGAAGAGTCCAAAGGTAGGTGGCAAATACCTGGATGATGGCTCTTTTGCAATAAAGTTGTTCCTTGGTAGTTTGATTGGCATAAGACTAAATCTGTAAGTTAATTTGGATAGTATCGTCATTTTGGGCATGTTAGCCCAGTGCTAAATGCTTAATAAATATATAATTATGAATAATTATTATGCATACAAATGTTTAATAATTATATACAATATTAATACTGTATGCATAAGTATATATTACACACCCATAATATATTTACATGATTATAAAAACAGGAAAGCTTATTGAATACTGGGTTTTATTGTTGTTGATAATGATGGTGATACTTTATTATATTGGTGTGGCCTAGTCATGAACACTGAAAATATCTGCAATTATTCAGGTCTTCCTTTATTTCTCTAAATACTGTTTTGCAACTACATTTACGTACAAGAGCTATGTTCATCTTTGTAAGCTAACTCCCAAATATTTCATATGTAATGTGTTTTTTGAATGGAATTTCTATTCCTGCCTTTTCTTCCTGGCTTTTGTTAATAATGCACAAAAGCACTGAAGATTTTTTATACTTATTTTGGATCTTGCTACTTTGCAGAAATTATTAATTGTCTCAATTAGTTTCTTCATTGTCCTTTAGGGTTTTCTAGGAAGACAATCATATTGTCTACAAATAGAGATGATTCCTAACTCTGCCCTCAAATGTTCTTCTGCTCTCCCAATGGCCTTCAGACAAAGTAAGGAATCTCAAAAACCCCATTTCTCTCTCTTCTGTTACCTAGATTAGATAGCAGGACATCCCTGAGTTTTGCACCTCCCCATTTGAAAAGCTTTCATCTGTTCAGTACCATCTGAGAGTTGTGAATTTTCTTACAAGGGATCCATATTTTGTAACAAAGAAGTTTTTTTAAGAGAGGAAAAAAGCAGTTGAGTAAAAAATAACCAATATATCAACTGAATTTGATAGGATGTGAAATGTTCCATAGCTGTAGCCCTCCACCTCTGCAAAGAAAGGAGGGAAGTACATTTTCTCATCCCTCTTTAGAACCAACCGAGATTCTCGATCATAAAAATTGCAGAGCAGTCAGTTCCGAGATTTTTTCCAGTTGTATTACTAAAGTCATTGTGTATATTTCTTTCCTGGTTCTCTTAATTCACTCTGCTTCAGTTCATATAACACTGAACCTTCTAATACTCCTCCAACTCATTCAACCTTTAGGATAATTCCCATTGCTGCTTCATGGGGTTCACTCATGAATGTTCTCTCTTGATTCTCTTAATGACACTCAGAAAAGATGAGATTTCTAAAGGAGAATTGCTTTAGCCTTCCCTTTGTTAATTCCCCATAGGAATGTGTTTCTGGTTCCCTCTCCCCACCCCATTCTTCCCCATCTCCCCTTCTCTCTATTTCAATGACCTTTATATGTTTGAATAACTTTCATTCCCATTTATTTATTCAATTAACCCCCCCTCCCATCCCTCTCCTTTACATATTTATTTTTGCTAATAAAACAACCCTGACTCACAGGGTGCTTATATGAATTTCTTTTGGATGCAGCAGGGGTGAAGTGACTTGGCTAGGGTCACACAGCTAGTAAGTGACTGAGGTCACATTTGAACTCAGGTCCTCCTGGCTCTAAGGTTGGTGCTTTATCCACTGCATCACCTAGCTGCTCCCTTCATAGGGTGCTTGTTAACAGAATTCAGTAAGATCACAAGATCATAGATTTATGGTCTAAATCTAATCCATTTTCCCCGGCAGTCATTGTCAAATAGGGAGTCTTCCCCTAGTATGTTGGGTCTTTGGGTTTATCAAACTTCATGCCACTATATTTGTCTGCTTCTATATGTTGTATTCCACCGATCCACCTTTCTCTTTTTTAAATCAGTACCATGTTATTTGATTAATTACCATTTCTGTTGTACAGTTTGAGATTTGGTACTAGTAGATCTCCTTCCTTCTCACATTTTTCATCATTACCCCTGATTTTTTGACATTTTTCCTCCATATGAATTGTGCTAATGTTTTTTCTAGTTTTACCAAATATTTTGGGGGGAGTTTGATTGGTACAGCACTAAATAAGTAAATTAATTTAGATAGTATCTGTTATTTTTGTTATGTTGGCTAGACCTATTCATGAGCAATTAATATTTCTCCAATTATTTCTCTATTTCTATAAAGAACATTTTCGATTAGATTCGTGTTCTTGTTGTCCTTCATTCTAGACGAAGGCCAAAATGACATCACTGTTCTTGTTAAGGTACAGTGTGTCCCACTGTGACTGATTAAACCAATATGAGCTCAGAAGGTTCTACCATAGATGGGGCACAGATAGTCCATATGAACACTTGGAGTAGAGATGTCTCTAAATTTGTGCATCTCGTTTCTTTTGAACTGCTACAATTTTGCTTTGCTTTGCTCATATCTTTTTTGATGTTGGCACACCATGCTGGGTGGTCCCGTGCAAGTGAATACCAACCATTTTCTCATGATCTATAGATAGCTGGTTCCCATCAGGGATTTCTCCATTGCCTTTTGAATCACTTACAGCTATGTTTCTTTGGTGATGGTATTCTTCCAAGATTGAGAGCCATGGGGCATCAGCAGGAGAAAAATCATGTTTAAAAAAGATGGACCTTTGGGTTAGGCTGTCATTTGAGATCATTAAGACTACTGCATTATTTCACGAATGCAATCCATTCTCTTCCTCTTATTCAGTCCTAGATCCAAGGCAAGGTCTCTTTGCAATTCCTCTCTCAGGTAGATATGGGCTTCAGCCTATTTCCAATGAAAGAGATGTCATTAAGGAGAAGTACAGCTAAAAAAGAGGTGAGTTGGTCATGTGGCGAGAGAGAGGAAGAAAAGATGGACAAAGAGGGCAGTAATGATATCTGTGAAATGTAGAAAGATTCAGAGGAAAGCACATTGGGTGAATACCTGTTAGAGGATTTCTCCAATAAGAGAAAATGTGCATGGCTTGTGATCTGCTCCAACAAAGGGAGCAAACTACATGTATACGCACACATACACACATATATGTATATATGTATGTATGTAAATGTGTATATGTATATAGATGTATGTGTATATATACACATAAACATACATGCATACATGCACATGCATACATGTGTGTTTGGTATATATGTGTGTAGGAGTATGTATATTCACACACAAACATATAGACACACATATATACATGTATATCCTATTTTAATGTATAGTGTAGATAACATTATTTAACAAGATATGTATTTTAATTCATTTTCACATCAAATATTATTTGTATTTAACATATGTATTATACATATAATAATTATCATATTATGTATACTATAAATAAGATGACCGATCCATGAAATATTAAACTATTCTGGGAGATATTGTAAGGTTGTCCCAAAAAGAATCCCATCACTCAGCTGTCCAACTTTATTTGCCACTGCTCCACTGTAATAAGCCTGGTCTGCCCACTGTCCCACATATATGCTAATTAGAGTCAGTAATGGGTTAGACTAAGGGAGATGGGAGTAGGGGAAAGGGCATTGGCATCAGAGGGTATGAAAAGGTCCTGAAGGTCATTTTTGAGCTGGTAAACAGATGAAAAAAACTAGAGTACTTAGAGATCAAGTGACTTGCACTGGGTCACACAGTTAATGTGGACCTGGAACTAGAATCCAGTCCTCTTCACTCACAGTCCCATACCCTCTTGATTGTGCTATACTATCTCCTCCCTGATATATACAGGGATATATACTATATACAGGGATGTCACAAACCAGAGAGATCATGTAAACCCCTTCATATCTTCTTCCCTTTATATTCCCTTTCTATTGCCCAGGGTAACTAGAAGAGAGGCAGTGTGGTACCTTGCAAAGAGTACTGTTCTCCTCAGATCCATTGATCTAACCCTAACCTTTCTCCTGACCTAACCTATTCTCACATCTTCAATTGCCTATTGCAGAGATGTCAAAGGGCAGCTAGGTGGTGCAGTGGATAGAGTACCAGGTCCAGAGTGGGAAGGATCAGGGTTCAAATCTGACCACAGACATTTACCAGCTGGGTGACTCTGAGTGAGTCACTTAACCCTATCTGCCTCTGTTTCCTCATCTGTAAAATGAGCTGGAGAAGGAAATGGCAAACCACTGCAGTATCTCTGCCAAGAAAACCTTAAGGGGGTCACAAAGAGTCAGGCACAACCAAAGGGCAAAAACAAAAAAGAGGTGACCAACACTGGAGGGAGGCTATTTTACAACGGCAACATTTTCCAGTGGGACTGAGTCAGATTAAAATGTAACCAGGAAACATTTTTAAAATAAATAGAAATACAATAAAACATAGTTAATGTTGATATGTGGTTTTCTAAGTCAATATATGCCTGCAGGAATCCTTATATATGGTTTACTGTCTCTATTTCTATATATTTGACATCATTGGTCTATTGGACATCTCAAACTAGAAGTCATGTAGAAATCTTAAACTTAACATGTCTAAAACAGGATTCATTATCTCTGCCCCTACTCCCCTCCCCCATCCTTTCCCTCTTTCTAACTCTACAGAGGGCTCTACCTTTCTCCCTCTCACAAAGCTCACAATGTAGGGGTTAATCAGTCAACAAGCACTGATTAAGCACCAGGCACTGTGCTAATTGCAGAGGATACAAATATAAGTAGAAAAACATCCTTGCCCTCAAGGAGCTTATATTCTAATGGACAAAAACAACAGAAGAAAAGAAGCTGAAAGGGGGAGGAAGGAACCAAAGTACCCAGGCAGGGCATGGCAGAGGAAATTCAGAATGCAGCCTAGAGAAGAATGAGAAGATCCTGAGCAGCTCTCCTAAAAAAAAGGGTGGTGGGAAGGAACATCCAATCAGAGGTAAAGGCAGCAGGGATGGAAGATTCCCCCTCCCCCCAAGATCCCTTCCATCTTTATTTTTCATGTCAAGTGATGCAAAACATACTTCCATATTAATCATGTTGCAAAGCAAGAAAAATGAAGTGAAAATACACTTCAATCTGCACTCAGGCTCATCGGTTCTCTCTCAGGAGGTAGTTTCATCATGAATCCTTTGGAATTGCCTTGGATTATTGTATTGATCAGAATAGCTAAGTCTATCAAAGTTGATCATCACACAATGTTACTGTTACTGTATTCAATATTCTCCTCATTTCATTTTGCATCAGTTCATGTAAGTCTTTCTAGGTTTTTCTGAAATCATCCCTCTTGTCATTTCTTATACAACAACAGTATTCCATTACAATTATATACCACAACTTGTTCAACCATTCCTTGAATGATGGGCATCCCCTTAATCTCCGAGTCCTTGGCACCCCCCAAAAAAAAGCTACTATAAATATTTTTGTACATATAGGTCCTTTTCCCTTTTCGTTGGTCTCTTTGGGATCAGACCTAGCAGTGGTATTACTTGGATCAAAGGATATGCAGCTTTACAATCCTCTGGGCATAGTTCCAAACTATTCTTCAGAATGGTTAGACTAGTTTATTAGTGTACCTATTTTTCCATATCCCCTGGATAGAGAGTATTTCAAGTGTGTGAATTACAAGGCTAGAGTGAACTTCAGGATGTTTCTTTGTTTTTATACATCCCTTCTCATCCTCCCCAATGCAAGCCCTCATCACCTCACTCCTGTCTATAATAGCCTTTGGTTGGCCTCCCCACCTCTCTCCACCCCTGTCCCTTGTCCACTTAAGCTATCAATGTGATCTTCTTAAAAGTGCAGGTCTGACAGTATCTCTCTCTCTCTCTCTCTCTCTCTCTCTCTCTCTCTCTCTCTCTCTCTCTCTCTCTCTCTCTCTCTCTCTCTCTCTCTCTCTCTCTCTCTGTCTCTCTCTCTCTCTCTCTCTCTCTGTTTCTCTCTCTCTCTCTCTCTCTCTCTCTCTCTCTCTCTCTCACACACACACACACACACACACACACACACACACACACACACACACACACACATTATTCAATAAACTCTGATGGCTCCCTATTACCTCCAGGATCAAATACACAATTTGGCCCCTTCCTACCTTTCCAGTCATCTTACATTTTACTCTCACACACGAACTCTATAATCCAGTGATCTTTGTCTCCTCGTCATTCTTCAAATAAGACACTCCTATGCCTGGATGTGCCGGGATATCCCCTGCCTCCTCATCTCTACCTCAGGGCTTCCCTGGCTTCATTCAAGTCCCAGCTAAAACTCCATTTTCTACAAAAAAAAAACCAAACCTCCCTTAATGTTACTACCTTCCCTTTGAGATTACCTCCAAGTTATCCTGAGTACATACATACATACACATGTATATCTTGTTTGTACATAGCTGTTTACATGCATATCAGATCATGAACTCCATGAAGACAGGGACTATCTTTGCATTCCTTTGTATTCCCCAGCCCTTGGCACAGTGCCTGGCATACAGTAGGTGCTCAATCAATACCTGTTGCCTGGCTCAGGTCGAAAGACCTGGGTTCATATCCTACATCTGCTACTACCTGTGTGGCCTTGAATAAGTCCCTTAACCTTGATTAGTTTCTATAAAATGAGAGGAATAGACCAGGGGAACTCTAAGGTCACTCCGAAGTCAATCTACAACCTTACAAAGGGGAAGATTATTCTTCTCTCTACATTTTCCCATTTTGGGACTAAGTGAATGGATGGATAAATTATATCATTTGTAAGCTCTCTCACAGCTCTGGGGTTCCATTATTCTAGGAATAAGTTTTATATAAATCCTGTTTCAAACCCTAATAGCTTTAGAATTTTGATAGGAAAGACGATCACACACACACACACACACACACACACACACACACACACACACTGCCTTTAATTTTTGTTTTCTTCTGTTCCTTCTCTGGAAAGGAGGTGATGTCTGAAATAGAGTGTGGCACTTACTGAAAATCAGCCTGGGTAGCTTGGGTATTTCATTGATATGTATAATGGGGGAAGGTTATTCAAGTTCATTTATGCCAAGAATTTCAACTGACTTCTTATATATTGGTGTTAATTAGCCCAAGGAATTTAAATATGATGCATTAGGACAAAACAATTCTAAATGCTTTAAGAAAAATTAACTGTAACTGAACTTGAATCTAGTTGAACATCAGGAAATATGAACACTGACATTATAAAAAAGTAAACCAAAAATAACATTGACATATTGAGCACTGGCCTGCTACGGCCCTCCCTTAGTAAGGAAAAGCTCCCTCCTGACAGATGATGAGTACCATTTTGGAAGTGGGAAAAGATAGTTGGCGTTCTTATGGCAGGTTAAGAGAGGAAAGTGAATTCAAAAGGGATTGTAGAATAGAAAAAGTACAAATCTTCTTTGCACCAAGAATAACATGTGGAGATTGAAGGGGGTGGGGGTAGGAGTGGGGAGAGAGCACAGAGAAAGAGAAGAAGATGAAGAGGATGCTGTTCCCCGGAAAGCTAGCTACTGATTCCCCAAACAAGACTGGTCAGTAACTGACTTGTCCTCTTTAGCAAGTCTCGTATCGTCACATATTGTCCTTTCCCTCTTTAAGACAACCGTATGCACCAGGCTACAGCAGTATATGAATGGTTATATTCAGCGTCCTTAAGTCAGACACTTCAGGTGTGAGACTTGTAGCCCAAGGTGATCTCACACTGAAGACACCAATTTTCTTTCTTGTTTATAGAAAGGAAGTGACAAAAGCTGAGGACAGTGTAGAATTGTGCTGAGTCAAGGCTAAGAACAGCCAAAGAGATTGTGAGCCAGGGCCAGAATTCACAACTACTACAGACATAGACCTGCAAGATAGATTTTCCAAAATGTCAATACTTAATCCACATATTATACTGGAGTGACAAATGGATTTCCTCTTCTAGCAGATCTCTGTGTGTGTAATATTTGTGCTTTAATGGTTCCCACCCCACCCCCCAGTCTCAGGATTTCACAGTTAATCATGAAACTGGTGACACACCAGTAACCCACCCCTATCATAGACTCTTTCCAGGAAGAAATAACAGGAGAGGAGTGTGTGTGTGTGTGAGAGAGAGAGAGGGAGGGGGAGGGAGGGAGGGATGAAGAGAGAGAGAGAGAGAGAGAGAGAGAGAAGGAGAGGGAGAGAGAGAACAATTCAAAAAGTCAATGCTTCTGTATTGCTCAGTAGTGGAATCAGTTCTAGTCTGGATGAGATTGGAAGAGAAAGAAAGAAAAAAGGAAGGAAGGAAGGAAGGAAGGAAGGAAGGAAGGAAGGAAGGAAGGAAGGAAGGAAGGAAGGAAGGAAGGAAGGAAGGAAGGAAGGAAGGAAGGAAAACAAAGAAACAAAGAAAATACCCTCAATCTCTATCCTCAAGGCCCAAGGGAAGTTTCACGGAGCTGAGAAGCAGTGCTAGGTTTGGAAGTAAAGGTCCTAAGTTCAAATCCCACCTCTGAAACTTACTGGTTTTGTGACTTTGAACAAACTGTTTAATGTCTCAGTTTAATCTATAAAATGGAAAAACATTGGATTCCATATCCTCAAAGGTCATTTCCAGATCTAAATCCTATTATTCCTATCAGTTAGTCAGCAAGCTTTAGGTGTTCACCATGTGCTAGGCTCTGTGCCAACTGCTAGTGATACAAAGGTAAAGCAGGCTCTGCCCTGAAAGAGCTCACATTCTAATAGGGTGCCAATATGTAAATAAACACATATAGTGGATTTTCAGAGTATAGGGAAGGCAATCTGAAAGGGAAAGTACCAAAAATGGGAGAAATCAAGAAAGTCCTCCTGCAGAAGGGGAATCTGGATCTAAGTCTTGAAGGAAGCCAAGGAAACCCAGAAGTGCCAAGTATTCAGTTGACCTGTCATTTCAAAGACCTCCAGCCATCATACACCACAACACATTGAATTGGGGGTGGGATAACAAGTTTCTTTCTTTTTCTAAAATAATGTCTTTTGTCACTCTTGAAGATGACAAGTACTGAGAAATATAAGCATTTCCATACAAAAAAAAAAACTCACAGAAAAAAGAGAGCCCTAACATGAATTGCAAGCCTCCATTATTTCCGGCTTTTTAAAAAAGTATATAACACATTCAGCATAATAACCCCAAACTGTCCAGTTTGTCTGTGTTCCAAACCTCCTTCTGTGGTCCTGTTCTGTTCACTTTCACGTTTTATCGATGTCTTTATCATTCTTTTTAATCTACCTCACTATCATTACCCCTCTTGCCCTAATTCTCCCCAATCCCAATAAAACAAAACAACCTGTAATCAATAAACATAGTCAAGCATAACAAATCTAACCATTGGCTAGGTTTGCAAACCTAGGTCTGATTCTTTACCTCCAGTCCATCGCCTGTGTCAAGAAGTAGGAAGCATGACTCACCTTCTGTCCTCCCACACTTATTTCTGATTTGTGGTGAGACCCTCACTCAGGCAAGCACAAGCATATCCCTTTTCCTAGATACATAAAGTGGGTGTAAGTAATAAATCTCCCTCACTCCGTTGTTTTCCCTCTTCCTTCATTTTATTGCCAGGTGACCTCTGTCAAGGAAAGAGGCTGTACTTCCTACCCACCTCTGATTCAAGGCTAATGCATGAGGGTGCTGGGAGCAAGCCTTTCACTTGGTCTTCAAGGCTCTTTCACTGCAAAAACTCTAGTCTTCTCCCAATCCAAGCTGCCCATTGTCCCCCACCATTGATGGGGCATCTAAAAATCTAGTCCTTTTCTCCTGTGTCCTCTATAGAACTAAACTCCTTAAGGGGAGAGACTATGTCATGTACCAACACCTGACTTGAGAATATCCTATAGGTTCCAACGGTCAGTTAAACACTGGCTGCCTGTGCCATGATTTATTATAGGGTTGAAATTCTCTTCCCCATCCTATGTCCTTCCTGTTCTAAGCTGTAACCAAGCTGTCTTATTCTGAGGGTACCATTTGATGGCAAGTATATGTTTGTTTTTTTTCCCCTACCTTACTTCTCTCTCAGAAGGATTATGTTCCCAACTATCTTATGGATTAAATATTTGTTGTGGGTTTTTTTGTGGGCTGTGGAAACTAATCTCCTTTTATAATGTTTTTGTGGGAAAATGCATTTTCCCTTCCAAATTATTCTTTATAAGTTCATTTTTAAAATACAAATCTATTTAGATTTAGAATTTTTGTCAGGTAGAAATTTCTAGTATTTCTTAAACATCAACCTACCATGCTTATTACATAATAGACACACAATAATTTCTTGTAATAAATGAATGCAAACTCCCCAAGATTGGTAATATTCTGTGTGATTTTGCTAGAAGGATAGGGCTGGAGTTGAGAAAGACAGAGTTTAGAAAATAAAATGATCCGTTCAGAGGACTAAGAACCACCTGAATGGCTGAATGCTCTCTGAGCTGATCTTCCCTTGTACCTGTCATTGGACTCCAAGCTCAGAAATGCCACCTCCCCCAGCCCCAGGCTTTGAGGACCTTTTTATTGTACCTGCTCCACACGGGATCACGACTAATTCCTTCAGAGAAAGTCAGTAGTCACTTCACTGCCCTGCTAGTAAATAATTTTGTCCCCATGTTCCACTTTCCCCACCTTCCCTCTCCCCAGAGCAGAATGACCAGATGACCCTTGGCGGATGCGTTTTGTGCGGTTTGTTTTTCAGGTCTTTTTGGGGAGGGGGCAGATCGCTTGGTCCTATAGCATGGACAGAAAAATGAATCCTCCTCCTGTACAGGATGCTATTATTTGTCCCAAGCCTCCTCTTGGTAGACTAGGGGACCACATACAGCCGTCATTTTCCCCAGGCAGGTTATCTGTTCCCTAAGAGGACTGTAGCACCCACTCCATCACACCAACCTTCTAGTGGTAGGAATGACACCCTGGGTGGTAGGTCGGCTCTGGGATAGGATCAGTCCCTCTGTCCTCTGGGCTCTTTGTGTGCTTAACATTCCAGTGTCTGTACAAGTCTTTTGTCTCCTACCTCTCTCTCTCCCCTCACTTCTCCCTTCCTCCATCCCAATCACTTCAACTCGCAACAATAACAATAACACGATAAATCTCCCTTGTTTTGGATTCATTTAAAGACTTTCTTTTCCTCATAAGCCTAACGTTTTGGGAAGAAGGATTTTACTGTGCATTTCAATAGGGCATTTGTCATCTCATACCCAATCTTTAGAATTTCTCTCCTTCAAATCATCCTAGCCTAGAAAGACTGCCTTGTCACACACATCAAACCTGATCCTCCGGACAGCTCCGAGCAGCAGTCCTTTGGAGGATCAAGAGGCATTAATGAATGAGGCAGTCAGACAAAATCAGTGTTGCTGGTCCACACGAGCCAGGATTCATGGGGACAGCTGGCTATAGAATAGCCATAGTGCCAGGCTGGAAGGGGAGCCAGCCTTTTCCTCACTGGTTTCACTCTGGTGGTGGGTCTGCCAAAGCCGCAGGAGAGGAACTACCAGCAAAGATCAGGACATTGCTCCTCACCAATTTCTTAAGGAAGCTAGATTCCCTTCGACTCCAGTCCTTAAGGGAGCAGTTACATGCTTTCAAAGGCTCCCTATTTCTCTTCATAGCAGAAATGAATTCCAAAGCTTGGAACTTAAATATAATAATATGCCTTACTCCTACTTATACTTTCCACAAAGTGCTTTCTCCACAACTTTATCCTCATTTTACAGATGAAAAAACTGAGGCTTAGAAAGGTTGAATGAGTGTCAGAGTCAGGTGTTCTAACTCTGTTGCTCAATCATCTCAGTCATATCTCACTCTTCACGACCCCATTCGGGGTCTGCTTAACAAAAATACTGGAGTGTTTTGTCATTTTCTTCTATAGCTCATTTTATAGATGAGGAAACTGAGGCAATCAGAAGTTAAGTGATTTGCCCAGGGTCACACAGCTAGAAAGTGTCTGACGTCATATTTGAACTCATGACTCCAGGCCCAGCATTCTGTGCACTACGGTGCCAGCTAGCCATCCCTTGTTCTAACTCTGAGTCCAAGGCTTTTTCCACCTAATCCACATCACAAGGTTATCACAAGAATCAGATAGCAGAAAGTATAAAAAATGATTTGCAACCATAAAGTGTTACATAGATATGAGTGATTAAGGCACTGTGTGTTGGTTGTGTATGCCAGTAGAAACTAAGCTCCTTAAGAGACTTAACTAGTATCCTTCAAGATTGAGGTCAAATATCCATTCTGCAAGGACTCTCCTGTCCAATTCCGCACCCCTCCAAGTATCTTCCCCAATAAGGTTGCCTCCCATCTACACTACCTACCTATATGCAAGAGTATGCTGACAAATGCTTAACCACCAGCTCTCAGAGACAAAATTATACACCAGACCCACTTAAAAGCTTAATCTGCATCCTTAGCATTTTCTCCAGCATTTTCAAGAAAATCCACACAAAACATCAAGCCCTGATTGGTGGCATTTGCTGATTTTTAAGTTGTAAATGCTCAGACTGGAAAATTTAATTATTCTCTCAGGCTAGTGTGAATCCCTGCTTATAAATAAAATTATTTGTATTTTCTTCCCCATTAGGATAAAAGTTCCTTGAGGGTAGGGGCTATTTTGCCTTTCTTTGGATGCCTGTCTTGGTACTCAATAAATACAGGATGATTAATGGTCCTGTTTCTCTTCAAAACTGCGTGTTCATTCTTTGTTGCCAAAGAAGACCATGCCATCAGAGAAATGATGGCACAACCTGCACTTGACTTTGTTTTGAGTGAGGGAGGGCTGTGCCAGTCACCAGCCTTACTTCTTCTCCAGAGCCATCTGGGTTCAGTGACTAGATATTCATCAGGATGACTGGAGATGACCCAGGACATGGTAAACACTCATTGGCCTGAATAGCGTTGAAACAATGAATCAAAAGTATTCATTAAACATTTACATTATGCGAGGAGAAACTCTGAGAGTCTTCCCCTCCCAGATTCATTCTTTTGTGAAGTCAAACCAGGCCATCTTTTGCCTCAACTCTTACCTAATATTTAATCACTGGACAGTGTTGCCTCAGACAAACTGAGACCTGGGAAAGACCTTTGCTTTCCAAGGCCAAGGTCTACCTCTGTATCTGGGACCATGGCTAGCCATCCTGACCTGTATCTTGCCACTGGTTTTTGATGACACTGGAGGAGATAGTGAGGCTGGTGACTATGCACAGCCCTGCCTCACGTAAATCCTTGATGTCATTGTTTCTCATGGAGCATGAAGGATGAACGGCCAAAGCAATAACTACACACCAGGTGCTGCCTAAGTATTGTGGCCAAAATTGAACAGTTCCAAGCCTCAAAACCCCAAATTCTCTTAGGGAAAACAATATATTTATAAATACAGATATGCAATGTATACACAAAATAAATTCAATGTCATGTGGGTGGGCAGCTGAATGAAGGAGGAAAGTCTTCATGTAAGTTAGGTAAATAGTGTTTTTGCTGAGTTTTGAAGGAAGTAAAGGTTCTAAAAGATGGAAATGAGAAGGGAGTCATATTCCTGGCATGTTGGATAATGGGTAAAAACATGGAGAGAGGAGATGGTCTACCATGTGTGAGCAATAGCCAGTTGTGATTAGTAAATATTTAGCCAGATAATTCCCACCGCCAACACATATGTTTGTAGGAAAGTACATGCCATGTTTATGGGGGACATATTTTGTCATTGTGTTTACCAAGCTAGTTCTTTAAATGCTTTTGCTTTGAATTGTGTCCTCTGGCTCAGAGGGGTCAAACATAGGACCCACGTGGTCCACAACACTTCCTATGGGTGCTGAACCAGATCCAGAAGTAACTGGGAAATATTTAACAAAACAAATAAAAATACGATAAAGCATAGATATATTACATTTCAAAAATAAGTCAATATGCAGCCCAGTGGGATCCGCATGTGTGGTTTAGTGGCCTCGTTTCTATTTGAGTCTGACATTGCTTGAAGCAGAAAAGGTAAAACACATTGGTGAGGGTTTATGAGCTATGACTTTGAATGCATGCAGACCCACCGACTACTTCCAACCCAGTGGACCCACTGCGCTGCTGAGGGCAGGGAGGTGCGCAACAGTATTTTCAGGTGCTACATATCTAAACGTAAGTTCTGCAGCCAGCTGGAGCTTGAGAGAACCAACTGTTAAATTTTCAGGGTGAGCATTTACACCTTGGTGACCAGCAAATGCTACTGATCATCTTAATATTTTTTAATTTTCTAGACTTTCCATACTTAAGAAAATAATGAAGAAAATTTTATTAATATAGATTAAGCTTAAATGTGTGTCAAGCACACATTCCCCCAACCCCATCCACTACCCCCGAGAAAGCCAGTTTGTTAAACCATATTCCTGGTTACTTATCAAACGAGTGGCTAAATGGCAGAGGACTGAGCCCTGGACTTGGAGTGAGAAAGACCTGAGTTCAAATTCTACCTCCAACCCTTACTAACTGTGAGAATCTGGACAAGATATTTAACCTCTCTCAGCCTTCGTTTCCTCATCTGTAAAATGTATTAACAATAGCTCCTACAACTCACAGCTTTGTTAGCAGACTTTGAACACTTTCATCGTCTATTTCTCATGCCTAGAATATTTTCTCTCCTAATCTCTACCTATCAGCTTTCCTGACTTCCTTCAAGTACTGAAAAGGGAAATAAAGTAACTGAAAATGCCGAAGATGAGATACAAACCTGTCTTGTACAAGAAACCTCTTCTGATTCCCCCTTAATTTTAGTACCCTCCCTCTAATGATTAGCTCTGATGTATCCTATATCTATCTGTGAAGGATGCATATCAACTTAGTTTTGAAATGTAATACTATCTATATTTTACATATTTTTTAAATTTTGTTAAATATTTCCCAATTACATTTAATCTGGTTTCCCTTTCTTTGCCTCCCAAGCACTTAGTATGGCTCCTGGCACATAGTAGGTGCTTGATAAATGCTTATTGACTGTTGGCAAATGTAAAGCATTTTGCAAACCTTGAAGCACTATGTGAACACTAGCTATTATTATTAACAATAAGTAACACTGGGCTAGGCAATGGAGATTCAAAGCCAAGAATATAATTCCTACTAATGAATTTACAAACCATGAATTTGAATAAGTAGAATGGAATGGGTAAAAGGAAGATTCCTATGAGGAGATATCAAGGTAAAGGAAGCCATCCAGGAGGAGGTAACTTCTGAGCAAGGCCTCAAAGGAAGAAAAGAATTTCAATTGTCAGTGACAGAAAATAATAAAATAATAAAGACTAAGAGGGAGAAAGTCATCTGGAGAACAGCTTGGAATCTAGATTGGCTATTGTGTTGAGTATTGGAAGGATTAGACTTGTTCTTGTTGGTTAGTCCTCTAGCCTTGTCTGACTCTCCATAATCCCATTTTGGGCTTTATTGGGGAAAATATTGGAGTCACTTCCTTCTCCAGCTCATTTTGCAGATGAGGAAGCTGAGGCACTCAGAGTTAAGTGACTTGCCCAGGGTCACACAAGCAAGTAAATGTCTGAGGCTGGATTTGAACTCATGAAGATGAGTCTTCCTGACTGCAAACCTAGTACTCTTTCCATGGCACCACCCAGCTGCCCCCAGGGTTACAATGAGAGTTATTAAATTAATTATTGGAAGACCTATTTTTAAAAAATAAAGCCATGAAACCAGTCATGTATCAAGATATTTTTAATACCTTCTTTTTCTCTTTGGTGTTAAAGCTGAGATAAATAGATAAATAAGCTTACAGGTCTCACACATGTATACCACCACCAATCGATATTTATTGATTTCCATGTCTAGGGGATATACAAAAGACCCAAGAGACACATTCCCTGTCCTTAAGGTGCACATGATCCAAGACTGAAACATATTCTCATATGTTCCTATTAACATAAAATATTGACTTGACTTGAAGATATATATGATCAATAACTACAGTATACAAGAGAGGGAACATGGTCTATGCATGGTAACATGGCATAGCAAAAAGTACTGGACTAAAGGTCAACAGATCCAATTCTTCCACAAATCTGTGATACGGATTTGTGTAATTAACTCGGTAAGTCAGTGTCCTCATCTATAAAATGACAGGGTTGGACTTCAGCCCTTTTCAGCACCTTGTGGGTTTGACTCTTTATGACACCATTTTGGGGCTTTCTTGGCAAAAAATACTGGAGGGGTTTATTACTTCTTTCTCAGTTCATTTTACAGATGAGGAATCTGAGGCAGTCAGGGTTAAATGACTTGCCCAGGGTCGCACAGCTGGTAAGATTTGAACTCAAGAAGATGAGTCCTCCCAACTTCAGGCCCAGCACTCTATGCACTGTGCCTTCTACCTGCCCTTAGTGCTATAAAGATAAGCAGATAGAAAATAAGTAAGAAATCTACAGTTTCCAGAGTTCATTATTATTTGTTGCTAAAGGGAAAGGACCAGTGCTAGAAGTTTGTCATTCCTTCCTCTACAATCTTGGGCAGTTACTCCATATGATCATGGAAGGACATTCTGAAAGATGCCTCAGCTTTAATGTAATGGCCAGTCACATTCTGGTCTCCCCTCCCCCAAATCTAATATTTTCATGCAATTGAAATCTGCCTAAAACTAGAATCAAGAACAGTCCTAAAGACAAAAACAGGTCACAAAAAATGTAAGGTGGATTTTGAATGTATATTTTGGGGAGGGGGAACAGAAGGTATTTTTACTCCTTTGTTTCAGTAAAGGTCGTTTATAGGCTGCTTTTGTACATGTACATTTTGGGGGATTTTTTTATATCAGCTCTGTATCTGTAGCTGTATCTATATGAGTCAGCTAGGTGGCATAGTACATAGAGCACTAGGCCTGAAGTCAAGAAGACTCATCTTTCTGAACTCAAATCTGACCTCAGACATTTACTAGTTGTGTGACCCTGGTCAAGTCACCTAACCCTGTTTGCCTCAATTTCCTAATCTGTAAAATGAACTGGAGAAGGGAATGCAAACCACCCTAGTATTTTTTGCCAAGCAAACCCCAAGTGGGGTTGAGAAAAGTTAGACATGACTGAAAGGACTCAGCAATTGGAGAGGGGCAACAGAGAGGGTATTTTCATCCATTTGTTTCAGAAAAGATCATTTATAGTCTGTGTTCTACATGAGATGTGGGTATTATTTTTAATATCAGTTCTATATCTATACCACTTCTTTCTCCCCAATGGGCTTCTTCTCTTAGTCATAGCCTGGTAATTAATCACTGTGTTCATTCTGTGCAGGTCCATTCCCAAAGGCCACAAAACCCCTCAATCTAAAGTCTCAATTTTATCCCCTTCCTCCAAACTTATAATAATGAGAAGCAATGCACTATAGTGGATAGGGAGCAGGCCTTGAAGCCAAGAAGGCCTAGGTTTGATGCCCACTTGTAATGGGTCCTGGCTTAACTTTTAGGTGGCCACTCTCCACAAACTTCAGAGAAGACACTGACCTGCATTGGTAGAGAGAGCTTTCACATCAAAGAGTCCCCACTGTCCATGAAATCACAGATGTGGTCCCTGCCCATTTATCCAGTACCTTCTATACATAGGGCTCTGCTGGGTTTTCACAAGAACCCTGTGAGGCGCTCCAGGGACCAGTATCCCCACATTTCAGAGGGGACACCTTAGGCTCAGAAAAGTTAGGTGACTTATTCAACCTTGTATAGCTAGTACTGGGCAGAGTAGGAGACTCAAATCTGGTCCTCTTGAACACTCCAATGTTAGGGCCTTTTTATTACACAAAGTTATCTCTAATCAGTGAATGAAATATACAATGGAAAGTACAGTTATCCCTTCCACATCAGAGGGGTTAGGGATGTGCCCTTCCTCCGCCCCCCCCCCCCCTTCCCTACCATGACCTGGAAAATCCACGTAAATTTCTTGGCCCTCCCTTTGTACCAGAGAACTCTGAATGTTTTTCTTTTTTTAATGGGATGTTTACAGTACCTTATTGTAAAATTTGGGTTGGATATTTGGTCATAGGCTTTGTGTCCTCTGGTGGCTTTTGGGTGTCATCTACAGCCTCCTCAAAACTCCCCAAAAATTCCTATTTAATTTCTTATACTGACCTCTGATATATCTAAACCACCCTAGGGAAAGTCTCGATGTGGAAGAGATAACTGTATATTCCCAAGCTCGCTCGCTCTCTCTCTCTCTCTCTCTCTCTCTCTCTCTCTCTCTCTCTCTCTCTCTCTCTCTCTCTCTCACACACACACACACACACACACACACACACACACACACACACACACACACTGCATCATAATCACATCCTGGGGAGAACATCTTCCAGGTGGTACCCTAGCTCTCCAGCTCTTAGCAACATCTAAGGCTTCTTAGAAATGCACGGTGGGTGCTGAGATGCTCAGAGGGAGGGGTTAGGAGGGTACAAAAAAGAGGAAGGCATTTTTGCTTTTTTATTTGGAAGCAGACTCTCACACTCGTGTTCAAGGTCACTGTACTGCTGCCGTGGGACTGACGAGGCTCCCAGCGAGAGCCTGCTCCCTGCTCCGTCTCTGCGTGAACCCCTGCCGAACCAGTTTCTGCTTCTAGCGGGGTCAGTGAGCACAGATCAGCCACGTGTTTGAATGCCAAAAACATTTAATGATTTAAAAAGATCAAGATCTATGGCTTCAGCATTTTCTGGGAAGCAGTAATTCAGCGAGCTGTGGAAGGTTCTCAATTTGCCGTGCCCGGCCGGCCGCGGTTGGAGGATTTATGCTGAATGAGCTTTACAACCTGAATGTATCCTGGGATCGCGGCTGATCGGATCACCCTGATCAGGAGGTTCTCTCTCACTGACATCATTGGCATTGCTGCCAAGTCCTGCTGGCTCCGAGGGACATTCTTTCCTTTCACATTAATTATAAAGCTATTTTCCAAGCATTTCTCTCCCATAATGAAGGGCATATCACAAAGTCTCAATGAAACATTAAAAATCTAGCTGGCCATCTTTTTTCTTTAATACATCCTGCCTACTCAATCTGTATCTTTTATTACTCTTAGTACTCTCTAAGCGAAAAATTTTGTCTCGAAACATAGGATCACTTGCCTAAGGTGTACAGAAGGGCTGGTGAGAGTGGGGGTAGCAAAGAAAATAGAATGCTTCCCCTTTTTTTCTCCCTCCCCCTACTACCACCAACACCACTCTTTCCTCCTCTAATACAACATCAACCACTTTGGCCTTTGATGATTAAGAGTTTAAGGCAGAAAAAAAAGGAGTGTTGGGAGGAAGACATGATGAAGAAGGCATAAAAGGGCAAAATTTGGGGACAGGGAATATAAGAGAAGACTGGGACTCATCAAATAATAAGAACTCTCTTACCACACACCAAGTATTGCATATGAGGTATATAGATTTCTCCTGTTTCATTCATTTATTTATCATTTATTCATTCACTTATTCAACAAAAATGCCATTGAAAAATCAGGGAAAACAAGAGGAGTGCCACAGGACAGAAGAGTAACTGTTTTTTCCTGTATGTTTCTATAGGGAGGGTTCTATGTGTAAACCCTCCAAGCTCTGGACTAAAGCAGCATCCAGTCTCAAAGGATGATCCAAAAGAGATGATCCAACCAGAGTTTATGCAAGGAAATCTACAAGTATGATCATGTTGTCTAGGTTTTCACCTTTATGGATAAAAGGGGTCCTCTGCAAGCACTAAAGGTAA
Source organism: Notamacropus eugenii (assembly GCF_028372415.1). Lineage (NCBI taxonomy): Eukaryota > Metazoa > Chordata > Mammalia > Diprotodontia > Macropodidae > Notamacropus > Notamacropus eugenii. Next base: position 435,296,361 of record NC_092876.1, on the reverse strand, counting down.
CAAATACGTAACAGAAAAAGGGCAGTCTTTTATGCCCACAGGAAACAAGTTACAAGTGGTTCACTCAACAGATACACAAAATACTTGAATATTCACATTAGTTCAAAAGTTCCACTGGAACGGAAATTGAACTCAAAGTTGCCAGCAGGGCCACATCTTGACATTCAAGCAAAATCTTTTTTCCCCGTAGTATTTCCAAGACTACGAGTGTCACTTTGCAATTTGAACTCTCCCAGGAAGGCACTTTGAAAGTACTGAATAGGTAATTCCCCTTCCCATTGGATCTATATTATTCAAATCAATCACTCGTAGTAATGGATGTGGTGTGTGTGTGTGTGTGTGTGTGTGTGTGTGTGTTTAGAGGGAGAGGCAACATCTTGATCTCTTACCCCTCACAGATAATGGCTTTAATTCCCTTGTGTGGGGGGGACATGTGGGCAATTTTCTAAGTTCAAGAGATATGCTATTCAGAACCACCACCGCCACCACCAAGTCAGTTGCCTAATTCTTGAATTTAGGAATACTCACTGGGGAATAGTTAAGACTAGTGCTACCCAAAAAAAGTCTCCCTTGCCTGCCTAGAAGACTAGACTCTGGGACCACACAGCCTTGGAAATCAAAATCCCCTCTCCTCTACCCTAAAAGTTGGGGTTCATAAGTATTGTGCATGAACATCTGTCTCAGGTCTTGTAGGCAAATGTAAGGGCTTCTGCAGGAATTCTTGATACCCTGACACTGTTCCATCTGCTGCCATCTTTTGACTGGGAAAGTCCATTCTCAGGTCTCTCTCTGTTCTCTACCCTATATTCAGAAATAAAGACAGGAATCCAAAGTTCAAGAACTCTCAGATCATCTGAGCAAAGACATACAGCTTTCTATATATTTATGCTGCAAGACTTCATTAGCTATTCCTGAAGGTGGGGTATAATGAGAGAGACATCTGCTTCCCTATTCCCTCAGTATTGCAGAAGAAATGCACAAGGGAAAAAATGATGGAAAGGGGCACAAAAAACAAAGTGAGCAGTTCTGTAGGTTCACTTTTATAAGCCATCACAAAGTGGGGGCCCCCACTAAAACTCATCTTATCCTCTCAGGCATCCTAATCAATCAAATCATCTTAGGGGCAGCCCCAGTCACTGAAACCCATCCCCCAGAGAGTGTCAAATGGCAGCTCCAAACAACCAATTCATCTTCTTATACAGGGTTACCTTTTGTCCTTTTAAAAAGGTGTCCATGGGCATGTTCATATTTAATCGGAATAGAAATAAGCTCACAAAATGATGGTGGAGAGAAAACTCGGCTATTCAAGCCTCCTTGCATCTGTAATAGGAACTATAATACAAGTCGCCCTCACTACTAAGTGATGATTCCGGAGCTTTATCTTTATACTTCTTCAAGTCTGGTGCCTGGGTGCAAAGAAAAGCAGAAGGTATAAAGGGGGAAAATATGTCTGCAGATGCTACATGTGGATTCCTTTGTCGTACCCATGCCACGTCACATCCCAGGGGATCTGGGACCTCTAGTGTTTACCTTTCCTCTTCTGATACATACAGAAGGCAGGAGCCACTGTTGAGACTTGACTTTTATGTTCATTCCTGATTAAGATTCAGTATGGTTATATTTTCAAACACCCTAGGAAGTCCTCAAACCTTCTTTTGGAGCAGCAGCGATTGATTCCTGATCTCTCAGCATTCCTCAAGGAAATCAGCACTAGTGATCTTCTTTAATCAGGGATAGGGGTTAAATTCTTATCCCAGTATTTTTAATTTTTCTAGGTTGACCTTAGAATCAGGACTAGACAATACTTATATCAATGGGCAAAGAGAGAGAGGATAGAGTTGGGAGGAAGTAAGGTGATTTGTGGAAGAGTGTTGGGAATATTTGGCATTAATGTATTTTTTTAATACCACAGTGCTTTCTCCTCAAGTAAACTATATTTGTTATCTCTCTGATATGTGGTCATTTAGTAAATTCTGCCTAATCTAAAGGAAGAGATTCTGTGAGTGGGGTTTTGTGAACATTTTTATGAGCAGTATTTAATTAACCCCAAACCAGGAAGATATCTAGAATTTCGGCTTTCAGCTCTGTCCTACATGGAATAACTCTTAGCCAGAATAATTTTCAATTTTCTTTTGGAATTTGGGATCTTTTTTAGTGAGATTGCTTTGAGTATTGGGACAAGTTGAATCTGTTTTCTCTAGAATTGCTAAAACCCACTGAAGATAGTTTACATTTTTCCTTCCTTCGAGGATGCAACTGATAGTAAAAGGAGATTTTCCCCCACCCACTAATATTCTTTCTAATCAGACTAGTTGTTTGCTGTATCTCATGTTACCATATGGACAGTGTCACAACAGTGTTGCTCTTGTTGAGTCAATCTCTTCCATTGTTGTAGAACAAAGTGATTGAGCTTGGTCTTTAAAAACAAGTTGGTATGCATTAGTGGGACTGTAACCACATCAGAAACTGCAAGTTTTAGGAGTTCCTGTGTTAAACTGATTGAAACTATTTTATGCAGTGACATCAACAGTGTAGGATCTTCCCATTACAAGCCTAAATTAGTTAAGAGTCTAAATCAATAAATTTTAAAATATGTGATGTTTGTTTTTTCTAGTTTTACATAATAAGCCAAACCAAGATTAAAAAAAAAAACTACCACCAGACACAGTATTTTTCATATAACAGGTAATTAATAAATGCTTGTTAAACTGGAGTGAAATTGCAAGGATATTTTCTCAAGAGGTCCTTGGACTTACTTTTATGAATTAAAAAAGAATAATATGTAATTAATGTGTCAATTGTAAATGTTGCTTCAAAACAGTTTATTCCTACAAGTACATTAAACAGCATCTCCTCCCATGTTGGATACATTAATGATTTGCTGAGTGATCCTTTTTTCATAGATAGAACAAAGATAAACTCAAGCCAAGACCTCGTCTGAATGACAACAAATTTCGACTCAGTGGATTTCCAATGAATGTGGTTATACTATGTAGTGAGGGTCTCGGTATAACAGAGCAAGCTTGAGGCACAGCTTTATTAAGTACTATTGTGAGTACTATTGAGTACCAAGGCTACCCACCCTTCTGAGTGAACTCATAGAATCTGGAGATGGAAAAAAAGATCATCTAATCCAACTCACTCATTTTACAGGTGAGGAAACTGAGTCCTGTGTACAAGCTTTGGTCCTCAGCCTAGGTATAGCATCAACTCATCCATATTTATTGAGTACTTGTTCTATGTGTTAAGCAGTGAGGGAGGGAAACAGTGAAGTATAAGATATAGTCCCTATAGGACTTGGGAATTTACAATCTAATCCTAGTACAAGGAACTTACAGTCTTGTGAAGGAATAGGAAATGACCTGGAATCTCATAGGCATAGAGGTTTCCACCTATACGTGCAGGTCATCACCTTCTCTACAATTCAGGGTCTTGGAAACTTGCCTGAAACAGATGGAGGTTTAGTGACTTGTCATGGTCTCCACAGAGAGTCTTGGTCAAAGGTGAGACATGAACACACTTTTTCCTGGCTGCGAGACCTTCTTCTTTACTACGCTGCCTCTCACTGAAAGGACAAAGTATAAACATCACCAAAATTAAGTACACTTATTATTCTGGCCTAGAATAAGAGTGAGGAATTGGCTCTTGACTCATGCCTCCCTCTCCAGAGACTGTAGTCCCGCTCTAGTTTAGCTTAAGGGTCCACTCCAAGCTAGAGACTTTTTGTTCAGTCACTTTTCAATTGTGTCTGACTCTTCATGACTCCATTTGGGGTTTTCTTGGCAAAAATACTGGAGTGGTTTTGCTATTTCCTTCTACAGTTCATCTTACAGGTGAGGAAACTGAGGGGGAAAAGGGTAAAATGGCTCACAGACCTAGTAAGTGTCTAAGGTCAGATCTGTACTCAAGAAGATGGATCTTCCTGACTTCAGGCCCAGCACCCTATTTACTAGCTGCTAGTGAATCCACTGAACTAGCGGAGGAGGGACTTACTCTAGACCCATCTAGTCCCTGCTAAGGCTTTGGGACTGAAAGAACTTTAGACACCATCCTGACTACTTTAGTTTTTGATAGGTTGTTACTATCCTTTAGTCACAAATAAACCATAAGGAGTAGAGTTGGAATTCCTGTCTAGGTCTCTTGACTCATTGAGGGCCTGTCCTAACGTCAAGAATGCCTTAGACTGGGAGTTAGCTAGGCAGCATGGCAGCACAGTGGATACAGCACTGGCCCCGAAGTCAGGAAGACCCATCTTCATGAGTTCAAATCTGGCCTCAGACACTTACTAGTTGTGTGACCCAGGGCAAGTCACTTAACCCCCATTGCCTCAAAAAAAAACCCCTAAAACATGTTAGAATGACCCACAAAGGCTATGTAATCAATCAACTAGAAAATAGGAAAATAGGGTCACACTCCACCTTCCCCATAACAATGTGGCTTTGACTTGGATACCATAATACCTATCATTATAGCCTAAAATTTCTTCATTCTTCATCCTCTCTTTGCTGTAAGAACTGCCAACTCCTCTACCCCAAGCAGGGTGTAGGGACAGACCTCAGAGCAGTTTTAACTTGACTGCTACCAGGACATCCACCATAGCTACACAAGGTACCCCAAGTGACAGGTGGGTAATAGCTTTATGCCCCCTCCTCACCCCTAAGCATATCTCATTGCATTATCTTTCCTTCAAATTAACTACTCTTCCAAATTTCCTTATTACTGTTGAGGATACCACCATACTTCCAGTCAAGGCTATTACACATCCAGGTTCATAACCTTAGTTTCATCTTCAGTCTCTCACTCTCACTCACCACCACATATCTTTGCCAAATTGTGTCATGTCTGTCTCCACATGTAGTGCAGCAAAGTGGCACAGTGCTGATCCTAGAGTCAGGAGGACCTGAGTTCAAACTCAACCTCAGACACTTACTAGTCCCTAGACAGTCACTTAACCCTGTTTGCCTCAGTTTCCTCATCTGTAAAATGAGCTGGAGAAGGAAATGGCAAACCACTACAGTATCTTTGCCAAGAAAACCCCAAATAGGGTCACAAGGAGGCAGACACAACTAATGAATTAAACAACAACAACCTCCACATGTCTCCCATAGGTCCGCTTGTCAATGCTCACATAGCATTCACACTAGTTCAGGACCTCATCACCTCTCACCTGAAAAGCTGCAATAGCCTTCTAATTGGTCTCATATGCCTCAAGTCTTTCCATCTTCCAATCCATCTTGTACACAGCTTGCAAAGTGATTTTCCTATCAGGTCTGAAAATGTCACTCCCTTACATCAATAAACATGTGACTTTTGAATCAAATATTATTTTATCTTTATTTCACCCTTTTGTATAAGTTTAATAACATACGTAATTATCCATGTAAGTTATACATATATGTACTTTACATATAAGTAGATATATACATAGTAGGGATGCATGCTCAAAATTTTTTTATTGATAAGGGTGTATTATCCAAAAAAATCCAACTCTAGAGACCACTGCCCTATGTCACTGAAACAGACCTTAAAGTATCAAAGCACTCCAGGATTTAGGTTTGGTTCTAGGACCAGCTCTACAATGTGAATTTCTTGGCATTCAACCAGATAATCATTTACATTTATATCCAGCACTTTATATCTAATATTTGTATATAAAGACACAACTTTTGGGTGGCATGGAAAGATATGATCTGTGATCTGGCATACCTTTGTGGATGCTACATTGAGGATCCTACCAGAATGGCCAGTGGCCAGCACAGGGAAGGGTTGATAGGGTTCTAGACTTCTAGGGCTGAGACGTCATTCCTCCAGTCTCCAAGGAGGGTATTGGGCTAGAATTACACCTATCTGCTACACTTCAAATATCTAATCTAGGGTCAAAGTTTGAGTTCAGAATGAAAATTTATTTGCCTAATCATTCTCAAGGGGAATGTTAACCCTTGGTTTATTCATACCAGCTTCTCCTCTTTTCAACAAACCTTAGTTACCCAAAAGATCATCTAGAAAACCTAGTAAACCTATTAATCAAAGAAAGAAACAAAGACAAATTGGAGAAGTTGTACAGATTAGAATATGTCAAAGAGCACCTGAAAGTAAATGAGCTATTTAGCTGGGAGAAAGATCTCAAGGAGAAGAGAGAGAAGCTCAGACCAGGAGAATAATCTCATGCAAGAGTCTCCTAAGGCTATAATCACGGGAAGTCTAGAGACAGGATGACTGGCTCCCCTATGTATTTGGGGCTGTGGGGCTATAGTCTGACTTTCAAAAGGGAAAACAGGAAAGAACCTATATGTTCTAGAATGTTTATGACAGCTCCCTTTGTGGTGGTAAAGAACTAGAAATTGTGGGGATACATCTATTGGGTAATGGCTGAACAAGTTGTGGTATATGATTGTGATGGAACATTACTGTGGTATAAGAAATGATGAGCTCAATGATCTTAGAAAAACATGGATAGACTCTCATGAAATAATGAAGAGTGAGATGAGCAGACTCAAGAGAATATTGAATATAGTGATCGCAATATGGTTTGAAGAACAATTTTGAGGGAATAAATCATTTTGACTATTATAAAAACCCAAATTAACTACAAAGAACTTATGAAGGAGGATACTATCTGCACCCAGAGAAAAATAAATAGAAATATATATAGAATGGTTTTACACGTGTGTGTGTGTGTGTGTGTGTGTGTGTGTGTGTGTGTGTGTGTGTAGCTAATGGTAGCTATCTCTAAGGCAGAGATGGGGAAAGGTGAAAGGGAAGAAAAAAATGGAAAAAAAGAAAGTTACATGATAACTTTATTATATATTTAAAAGAAATAGCAACTTGTACATAATTGATTCACAGTTTCACATATAATCACCTTTTTTCTATTCTACTATGTTATTAAAATGCTTGTGTTATTTCTTAAGTTCAGAATAAAAAATTTTTTAAAACCGCTGCCTCTCCTCTCTCCTGACCTATCTCTCATCTATGTGTGTTTGTCTGTCTCTTTCTCCCCTCTTTCCCTTCCTCCCTCTCTCTTCCTCTCTCTTTCCCTCTCTCCTCTTTCTGTCTTTTGTCTTTTTCTCCCTTTCTCTCCTTTCTTCTCTTTCTCTTCTTCCTTTTCTCCCTCTCTCCTCTTCCCTCTATGTTTCTCTTTCCCTTCCTCTTTCTTCCCCCTTCTCTCTCTCTCATATTTTCCTATCAGCCATCAAAAAAGCATTGTCCAGATCAGTTTCTTAAATCTCACATGTTTCAGTTTAGAATAAACTAGCTGAGTTTCTTTTTTTATCGTATGTTTAGATAATTAAATGCAGCTCAACTGAAATGTTCCCAATAGGGACTTAGAGATTTCTCTGATTTCCCTTTTCCCTGCATCTTCCCTTGACCAACTCCAACCTTTCCCTTCAGATGGTGGCATTTCTTATCACCAGATCACCAAGTTTGTCATATTGCCATATTGATATTACATGTTATATTGATGGTTCACTTTGACTTCTAGACCAAGAGGCTTCCTGGCTGCTCCAGACTCAGAGTTGTAGTGTTACTCAAAGGTATCAAGAGTATCCTTTTCAATTTAATGACCATAAACCACTAAACTGGTATGTCAGGGGAGGAGGTAGGGACCCATTAGCTTCCTTATAGGCTGAGTTCACTGTTACACTCTGCCTAGCACAAAGGTGTCTGTGATCCACTGCCTATGAATTCTTATTCTCGGAGCAAAGACATTTTTCACCAGGACTTCCAGTGGCAATAATTGTTTTTGAGCAACAAGGTACATGAAGTAGACGTATTGTCCTCAGAGAGGACATTTCACATTTTCAGGGTCAGGAGATTGGGGGAAAGAAGAAATGAGTGTGTCCAATAAGGACGATTCAGAAAAAGAGAATAGAAATGAAAGAAAAGAAGTCAAGGCACAGAGGAATCAATGCCAGTGAAAAGCAGGATGTGGGCCTCAGTTTGCTCATCTATAAAATGAGGAAATTGGCCTAAATGACCTAAAGTCTTTTCTAATTCTAAATCTTATGAGTCTTTGAGCCCCAATCACCGCTGGTTATCAAGAATTATATGGCCAAAAGTCCATGTCCTACAGACAGTCCAACAGTTGTTATGTGCAAAGTGCCCTCCACTTGGTTTCTCTTTTAATCATCTGCATCTGTGTTAGAGTCTGAACTGTAATAACAATGCAGCCCATGTGCTAATTGTGCCTTAGGTCCTAACACTAGAGACTGAGGCCCTCTTGGTCACAGAGGAAGCAGATAATCTTTCACAAAATTTCTTGGACTCATGTCTCTACCCAAGGTTTCCCCTGGAAACATCAAGATTTGGGTCATCTCTAAAAGTCCCTTTAGTTCCCCTATAAGCATTCAGGCTAACTACTCATTGCAAATAGAACAATTTTATTTAACCAAGACAGCAACAACCACAAAACAGAGAATAGGCTGGTACCTGAGCTCCTTGATAGTTAGGAAAACTGTGTTCCCTTCTGAGAAAGCATCAAGCAGCTCTGCTCTCTGGTGTGTTTGGAATCTTTCCTATGGATCTATATATTTAGTATGATTCATTGTTTTAGGAAAGGGAACAAGTCCAACTCTTCAGTGCATGTTGTTTCCTGCTGTGTTGAGCTTTACTTCTCTTTGGGGCAATCCACATGGTATGGACTCTACAAGTCCAAGTGAGGTGGGACATCTCTATCTCCAGTCCTACCTTCTGTGACTGAGACTCCAAAATCTCTTTCTCTACACCCCCTCCTCTCTTATATACCCTCTTCCATCAAAGGTCTGTCTTCTCTTCCATGTTTTACTCTGGAACTAGTCTCTAGATACATACTTTCCTGTAGAAGCCCAACTCCTCTGGGTTCATAATAAAATAACCTCATTATAATTATAATTCATCTACATATTTCTTTCCTTATGGATAGCCCAATGAGGTAAGCAGTGCAAATATTATCCCCACTTTACAAATGAAGAAAGACTCAAAAAAATCCATCAATTTGTTAGATATACAACTAGTAAGAGTCAGAAGCAGGATGTATACCCAGCTCCTCTATTCAGATCCAACCCACTCTTTCTACCACAGCCCTAGAAGTCACTACTAGGCCCTGCCTTTTTTTTTAATCCTCTTCTCTTCCAATATAGCTTTTTTTTTTAATCCCTCACCAGCATCATCCCATTCTAACCTTTAGCATTCTTGACACAGTCTTTTTAAGACCATAACATCAGTGGCATCAGTAAGGACAATTCATCTGACAGCAATGCTATTCATATTTGGATGTGAACTCAGTGGTACAAATGTTATGTAGAAACTGTGCTAACTCTCCCCAGAGAATGAAGTAGTATAGAGGAGAGGAGAGTGCCCAGAGGTTTTGGAGGGCAATGTACTTTTGTTCTTGCTATAACCTCAAAGTAAATATTACTTTGCAAAAGTTAATTGATGTTAATTGGTTAAACAGAACCAAAGGTGTTAGTCATTGGTGGCTAACAGTGGAAAGGATCATACCCAAAATGGGGAATCAAGCCCATGGTATTAGGGATAGACATTCCAACCCCTCAGGAGTACTCTGAGAACCCTAGGAGGGAAATGTAGCAGCCCAGCTCTAGGATAATGAGCCAGAACATACCAGGTCCACTTAAAAGATACTGATACTATCTTCAAGATTTAATTGATCACCTCTGGGTCACATGAACAACAAATGGAAGATTAGATATTTTCTCCAATCTCTATGACCTTTCAAACCTCTCAGAAACAAATTTTGTGCCAAATATAAAGCAACTTTGGCAATCTCCATGGACTAGGCCACCTAAAATCCAAAAGAAGGTAAAAACAAATAGTTAGTATTTTCCATCATGACTATTGTGGAACTATTTTGCATGACTCCACAAGTATGACCTATATCGAGTTGCATGCCTTCTTGGTGGGGATGAGAGGGGAGGGAGGAAGGGAGAGAAGTTGGAACTCAAAGTTTTAAAAAAGAATGTTAAAAGTTGTTTTAACTGGGAAATAAGAAATACAGACAATGGGGTAAATAGAAATCTATCTTGCACTACAAGAAAATAGTGGAGAAGGGGATGAGAGAAGGGAGAGGAGTGACAGAAGGGAGGGCAGATTGGGGGAAGGGGCAAATGGAATGCACAATCTCTTGGGGTGGGTGAAATGGAAAGATGGGGAGAAATTTTGGAACTCAAAATCTTGTAAAAGTGAATGTTGAAAACTAAAAATAAATAAACTATTTTTAAAAACGTAAAAAAAAGAGATAAAAACAAAACAAGAGCAACTGGAAAGGATGCTAAGTGACCCTGGGCTCACTGAAACTCCCTCCCCCACTTCCTACAAAATCAGCAGTAAGAATGCATTAGCAGATCCAAGGACAAGATGCAATCAAAACCTATCTCTATACCGCTGGCCCCCCTCTTCCAGCATGATTCCAAACTGTGGAATTTGGCTTGGCCCTCATTCAACAGTCAGTTTGGCCAACCTGCTGGGGGCTAGATCCAGGAAGCACCAGTGCTGCAAAGCTGTGAACTGCCAACCCCAGGGAAAATAGGCCCAGAAAACAGAGGATCTGAGGGAGTGGGACAGGTCACTAGGACAGGACACTATGCACTTGGGGAACTGTGCAGTATTCCACCACGCCTGAAGGAAAGAACACAGCATTCAGTTAGGGCCAGTCAGATTGCCCAAATGTCAGTTGAAACACAGATGTAGGCTGGTAAACCATGAATCCAGCGTGGGAAGAGGTTGAGACACTGAGATTCAATTCCTAAGGAAACCACAATCAGAGAGGATGGAATCAAAAGTAAGTGACAAGGAAAATAAGGAGGGGGAGAGGACTGAAAAAACAAAAAATTCAGGAAGAAGAAAACTCAAAGACATTGAACATAAACTGATAAGTTAACAGGAAAAACAGTAACAACAGAAGGCCTCCAGATCCAGTAAATGAATTCAGGTATTTATGATTAAATATTGCAAAATAAAGAAAAATGATCTAATACTTGATAAGACAGAGGAGCATGAAAAATGTGAAAACACAGAATCGCAACATGATGTTCCTGAGTGGTTTAAAAGAGAAATGAGAATTTGTGAGATCAAAATTTATGTCCAGCATATGAAAAATCATAAGTAGAATAGAAAAATTTGGATCTGAAATAGCAAGCCTCACCAAAGAAACAAAAGGAGAATAGTACATTAGGAACGCAAATACACAGAAGTAAAAGACAAAATAGAAGAAGAGAAGAAAAAAATGAATAACTAAAAAAAATACACTCATTATGCAAAGAAATGACACTGATTGAAAACAGAATGTGCAGAGACAACCTAAGAATCACATGTCTCCTAGAAGAATACACAGGACAAGAAACTTTAACACTAGGATGAAGGAAATATTAGAAGAGAACTGCCCAGAACTTCTAAACATAAAAAATGAAGTTGCAATTGAAAGAATCCACAGATCACCTCCAGAAAAAAACTCAAGGCTACAAACTCCAAGACACATAGGAGTTAAATTTAACAATTCATTTCAGAAACAACAAATTCTGCAAGCCATCACAAGAAAGACCTTCAAATACAAAGGAAAAGACACTCTAATAATGCAAGACTATTGCACATCCACTAGAAAAAGGAAGAGGGATTGTTTCAATAATGTGTTCCAAAGAGCAATGGAGCTCAGGAAGCAGCCCAGTGTGACCTATCCTGCAAATGTGAGCTTGACTATACAGGACAGAAGATGAACATTCAATAATTAAGAAGAGTTTGAAACATTTTTAGAAAGAAAATCAGATCTGAAGAGATTATTTGTTACTCAAACATTCCAAACAACAGAAATGTAAGAGAAATAAATAAATGGAGCAACAGAGTGACATCAGAAAGACCAGTAAGAGATTTGTTTCTAAATGAACATGAGGAGAAAGGGGTGAAGGCGGAAACTGATAAAGGTAACAGTGAAAAGGCAGCCAAGGGGCATTATGGACAGAACCTGACAGCATTCTGCCTAAAGGTGAATCAATATTTCTTTTGTGGGACTACATTACAACATGGGAGGGTATGTAAAAGAGGGGCAGAGGCAAAGGGGGATGGAGAGGAGTGTGTGATGCACCAGAGTAAAATCAAAATAATAAGGTGAAAAAAATAAAGGGAAAGTGTTTTCAGAAAAAGAAGAGCCTGTATAAGTGTGGATAAGGTAGAAGAGGAAAAGAGTGAAAAAGGAGGGAGAAAAAAAAGAGACCTTACTTTGGAGGTGGAAAGGATTCCACTGTTGAACGCTCCTTTGGGTAAAGAGAGATGGTCCATGAAGAGACATGAGAATCTCGCATTGGATGAGACCTGGGAGATCTGTGGCTTGAAAAGTCTGCTTGGAAGGAAGGGAGAGTGGAAACCCATGGGGGCAACTGGCATCTGGAGGAATAGGAGAATATGGACACAGGGAAGAGATTTCCAGGCAAATGACAGAAAAATAAAGGTCAATAAAAGAGAGTGTCAGTGGTGGTGGAGCTGTGTCCTCTCTGACACCTGTAATAGTTAACACTTCCTAGAATGAGGAAAAGAAAAATACATGGGGTAAGCTCTAAAAGGCAGCGGCAGAAAGCTCCTAAAGGGGCAAGTCTAGAATGGATACTTAAGAAGCTTCTATTACATGAAGAATACAGAAAAAAGAGAGACTAGATAATTATATGGGTCATGAATCAGAGAATGGAGGTCTAGAGTAAACAGAAAGAAAGGATGGATAATGAAGAGAATGAGAAAAATCCTTTTTAGAAAGAGACACACAAAAAAAGATATTTAGAAAACTAATGAACTGAAGGAGAATTAGCTGAAATTAGCTGAAGGAGAAGAGAGGAAAGGGAAATCTACTTGATTGAGAGGGGAAAAAGAGGGGGAAGAAATATATAACAGCAGGACAGAAAAATTCAAGCTATCAATGACCATATGAAAACATGCTCCAAATCACTAATAATTACAGAAATGAAAATTTAAACGACTATGAGGCTCCACCTCACACCTATCAAACCGGTAAATTTGGGAGGAAAAAAAGGAAATGACAAATGCTAGAGGGGCTGTGGGAAAAGAGGCACATTATTGCATACTAAAAAATAAAACTCTAAAAGGAAAAGGTAACAAACGAGAATCAGAGATAGGTTAAGGAAGAGAGAGCCAATGAAAACAGAGCCACCTTTAAAAAAGATTAAACTGAAATAAATGAAGGAACATAATGCTGTGTTTACAGCAGAAGAGAGAAAAAATCATAACTTGAAAAAAAAACAATTTCAGAGACAGATGGAGGAAAATATAAACCTAACTCTTATAACTTTAAATGTGAATGGATTAAACAATCCAGTAAAACAAAAAAGAGTGACAGATTGGGTAAAAAAAAAAATCATACAATCTGTTGCCTATAAGAAACCATTAAAAAAAACAAAGACATACATAAAAGAAAGCTGAAAGGATAGAATAAAATTTACTATGCATCAAGTGAATCCAAAAAAGATCCCCATATACTCCAGCAGCATTTTTGTGATGACTAAGAATTGGAAACCAAGTAGATACTCATATATTGGGGAGTGGCTAAACAAATTGTGGTACATGAATGAAATGGAGTGTTACCTCACTGTAAGAAATGATGTGTGTGATTGAATACAGAATGAACTAAACACAGTCAATTTGACAATATACACAGTAACTGCAACAATGTAAAGGGAAAGAATACCACACCAAAAAAATGAAAGGTAAAGGTAATGAAATTATAAAGATCAAGTGGGGTTCATAAAACTGTGTATACCTTTTGTATACCACTATCAGGTCTGTTTCCCAAGGCGATCTGAGGGAGAAAGGGAAAGCACTTATATGTGCTAAAATATTTATATCAGCTCTCTTTGTGATGACAAAGAACTGGAAATTGAGGGGATGCCCATCAATTGAGGAATGGCTAAACACCATGTGGGATACGATTGTGAAGGAAAACTCCTGCACCATAAGAAATGATGAGCTGTCTGATTTTAGAAAAACATGGAAAGACTTACATGAAACAATGAAGAGTGAAGGAAGCAGAACCAAGAGAATGTTGTATACAGTAACAGCAATATTGTTCGATGAGTAATTGTAAACAACCAAATTATTCTGAGTACCATAAATACTCAAATCAGCTCTAAAGGACCTATGAAGGGAGATGTTATCCACCTTCAGAGAAATAACTTATAAAAAAGTATACATAGTATGGTTTTACATATATTTATAAATCTGCATGAAATGGTAGCCTCTATTTCAGAATTGGGAAGGAGGGAAGGAGACAGGTCAAAACTTAAAATGTAACCAAAGCAAACCCTAGGATTTTATATTTGATCTTTATCTGTTTACACGTTTTATCATACAGTAAATAGTATGTAAACTCGAGGATAGGAATTTTTTAAAAAATTCTTTTTTTGTAGCTTTCCTATGAGATAATCTCCCATGGTGACATAGCTAGTGCTTTAAAATACTTCTTGTTTTACTTGGAATGTCATTGTGTTCTTTATCTATCTATCTATCGATCATGGTTGGTCACTGTATTGATCTGGACATGGCCAATGTGTGAATCTGTTTTGTTTGGTTACATATACCTGGATTACAGGGATTTTCTTTCTAGTGAGAGTAGCAAAAGTAGGAGGGAGCAAAAATAAATACTTGTGAACGAAAAATAAATAAATAAATGTAATTTTAAAAAAAGATCAAGTGGAACTCAAATGAAGAGACATGAGAAAATATTCCCAATCTATACCTTTCTGGAGGTGGGAGGTTAACAGGTGCTACACATCATACATGTTTTCAGATTTTTTTTCAATGTATCAATAAATTGTTTTTCCTTCTCTAAAAAATGCTGTTTGTCATATGAGATGGTTCTCTGGGAGGAGGAAGAAAAGAATACATGGGATACTATGATGAAGCACAAAACAGAAAACACAGTACAATTTTTAAAAAAAAGCTTAGTTGATTTAGGGGAACAAAGGTTTGGACAATTGATATAGCTTCTTAATGGCCGAACTACAGAAGTCAGTTCGTGAGGAGGCTCCAGGGGTTGTTCTCCCTCACGCTGAACTAGTCGGCTAGCCTGGCCTACAAAGAACCAGGGAAGGTGTTCTCAGCTGAAGCAATGTTGTATTCTTGCAGCTATCCTTGTATCTGTTGTATATCCTTGCTGACTATACTGGGTGATCTTGCGATGGCCTCTGTGACTTTGATGGCATTTCTGGTAGTACTGGCATCCCATTGTTCCAAGATAATTTGAGACAAAACCTCCTTTGGACATTCAACAACCAGGGACATGTGAATGTGCTCTGTATCTTAAGGACAATGCCCCGAAGATAACAAATGTTGTCCAATGTCCTTTCTTGAGTTGCATAATTTTAACAAATATTTAATAATATATTTTTTCCAATTACATGTAAATATAGTTTCAACATTCATTTCTGTAAGATTTGAGTTCCAAATTTTTCTCCCTCCCTCCCTTCCCCACCTCCTTCCCAAGACATCTCATATAGGTTATATATGCACAATCATATTAAACATAATCCTACATGTTATGAAAGAAGAATCAGAACAAAGGGGAAAGAAAGAAAAAAAAGTGAAAGTAGTCTGCTTTGATCTGCATTCAGACTCCATAGTTCTTTCTCTGGAAGGAGTTAGCATTTTCCGTCATGAGTCTTTTGGAATTGTCTTGGATCACTGTATCCAAGAGAAGAGCTATCATAGTCGATCATCACATAATGTAGCTGTTACCATGTACAATGTTCTACTGGTTCAAGTTTGCCTAATTTTTGCATTTGAGCCTAATCATGATCTACTGGGCCCTCTCTAAAGCCTGGAATTTGGGGATCATCTAAGAACTATGCAAAGAAACCACTTAAGACTTCTTATATGTCATGTGGGAGGCAACTGAAACCTGTCATGTTAACTCTGTTGGGACTTTTTGGTGCAAGGCACCAGAAGCAAGTAGAACTCCCCCAGCAGCCCAGATACCTTTCTGGAACTGGGTATATGAACCAACTTGCCCAATACATACCACTTGATTTGCAGAGGGCAGGGAGGTCTGCAGGGTCTTAAAATAGGGCAGCTTCCCATTCTCAGTCTTGTGAGCTGTAACTTTTCTCCCCGGGGGGACTCTCATAGAGGGAGAAGTCATTTCTGGTAAGGCCGGAAGACAGCTCTGTCTCTTTGGTCATGCTCTTCCAGCAACAAGCCAAAGTGAGCCCCAGTCCGATTATCTGGAGAATGAAGGGAACAGAACCAGGAGAACAATTTATATTGTAAATGTAATAGGAGAAATATTTTAAATATAACAACTACAAAAGTCTTAGGAACTCTGATGGAGACAATCACCATTCCAGAGGACTTGAGATGACATGTTACCCATGTGATAGCAGACCTTCTGTTGTTCACAAGGCACTCCATCTCCCATCACAAGAGCTGGGCGGTTTGGGGGCTCCTTTGACTTCAAAAGGAGCAGTGGAAGGTGTGATAAATCAGGAGCCAAACCATTCTGGGTCTGCCACTTCACTCTTACTTTGGGGAAGTCATGTAATCATCCTGGCCCTGTTTTCTCACCTGTAAAAAGGAGAGTTGGACGATATGGTCTTTTAGGTCCCTTCAGTATCTCGATCTTTGATCCCATGACCTCAATTCATTATTGCAAATGTCTGCTTTATTATGTACGTAAAGCCCTATACAAAAAATACCAGATCTTTACCCTCATGGAGTTTTCCTGCCTCAGGAACGGATGAGACACAGAAAACTATGGCACACAATATCATATTATTAATAATAATATTACATTAGATAGGCACATTAAAGAAGCACACTAAACGCGGTGTGAGGGCCTGGGGAGAGGTTATTATTAATAGGAGAAATAAAAGAAGGTTTTTATGGACGAAAGGGCATTAAAACGAAGGCAAGGAGAGGAAGGGAGGACGTTAAGCACTGGGGAATAGACGGAGTAAAGGCACAGGAGAGGAAAGTACTGGATGTTGCCTCCTCTGTAAAATAAGGGGCCTGGACCAGCACTATAGGATTTCTAAGGTCAGCCTATATAACCTTACTTACAACCTGCATGACCTTAGGCTAGCCGCTTAACCCCCTTGGGGCGTCCGCTGCGTTATTTGTGACAATGAGGGCGGTTTGACTAGAGATCGTAGCTTAGATCCTGCCCGGCTGCGAAGGCTGCGCTTCTACTCCGAGATCTGGAAAGCGAGGCTCATTGAATTCATCTGCTTCCTCCTGTATATTGCTAATAAACAGAGGCTCCTTAGGGTGGGGGTGGGGCGATGGGGGAGGGGGCGGAGGATGGAGGAGGACGAGTCACAAACATCATTTTGTATCCTCTCCACTGACTGCTTGGGGCGAGGCGGGGGGACTGGGAGGTTTCACTGTGTCATAAAAGCTGTCCCGAAAGGGCATCCACTGTGGCCGCATCTCCGTGTTTTTGCACAGTTTGCTGCAGATGCCAGCTCTTCCCTCCTCGCTGGATTAATTTTCATTTCAAACGCTGCCCCTACCTGCTCCGCTCTTATCTCGCTCTCAGCTTGGCAGGCTCCAGAGGCGCCCGGGCTGCGCCGGCTCCCCTGCCCTCCTCCCTCTGCGCCGGCTCCCCTGCCCTCCTCCCCCTGCGCTGGCTCCCCTGCCCTCCTCCCTCTGCTCTCGTCCCCTGCCCTCCTCCCTCTGCTCTCGTCCCCTGCCCTCCTCCCTCTGCTCTCGTCCCCTGCCCTCCTCCCCCTGCTCTCGTCCCCTGCCCTCCTCCCCCTGCTCTCGTCCCCTGCCCTCCTCCCTCTGCGCTGGCTCCCCTGCCCTCCTCCCTCTGCGCTGGCTCCCCTGCCCTCCTCCCTCTGCTCTCGTCCCCTGCCCTCCTCCCCCTGCGCTGGCTCCCCTGCCCTCCTCCCTCTGCGCTGGCTCCCCTGCCCTCCTCCCTCTGCTCTCGTCCCCTGCCCTCCTCCCCCTGCTCTCGTCCCCTGCCCTCCTCCCCCTGCTCTCGTCCCCTGCCCTCCTCCCTCTGCGCTGGCTCCCCTGCCCTCCTCCCTCTGCGCTGGCTCCCCTGCCCTCCTCCCTCTGCTCTCGTCCCCTGCCCTCCTCCCTCTGCTCTCGTCCCCTGCCCTCCTCCCCCTGCTCTCGTCCCCTGCCCTCCTCCCCCTGCTCTCGTCCCCTGCCCTCCTCCCTCTGCGCTGGCTCCCCTGCCCTCCTCCCCCTGCGCTGGCTCCCCTGCCCTCCTCCCCCTGCTCTCGTCCCCTGCCCTCCTCCCTCTGCGCTGGCTCCCCTGCCCTCCTCCCTCTGCGCTGGCTCCCCTGCCCTCCTCCCTCTGCTCTCGTCCCCTGCCCTCCTCCCCCTGCTCTCGTCCCCTGCCCTCCTCCCTCTGCTCTCCTCCCCTGCCCTCCTCCCTCTGCGCTCGCTCCCCTGCCCTCCTCCCTCTGCTCTCCTCCCCTACCCTCCTCCCTCTGCGCTCGCTCCCCAGCCCTCCTCCCTCAGCTCTCCTCCCCTCTCCTCCCCTCCCCCGCCCCCTCGCCTTTTGTCTCGCTCCCTGGTACAGCCGGGGCGCGTTCTGAGCCAGCAGGCTGGGTAATTGCAGGACTGGAAGGAGGAGAGGAGGGCCGCGAGTCTGGAACTGCTAATGAGCGGGTGTAACCGGAGGAAGCGGCGGAGTCCGCGGAGAGACGCTCGGCTCCGTCAGGAAGGCAGCCAGCTGGACCCAAGAGCCCCCGAGCTAGAGCGAAGGGCATTGGCTGCTCCGCTCCATCAAAGCCCGGAGGCGCATCGCTGCGCCCTGGCACGGGAGGAAGGGGAAGGAAGAGCGGGGAGCGAGACGCCGAGGGGGCCCACCGCACACTCCGCCTGGCACCGCCTGGCGTGGCTAATCGTTCATTTGTCACACCTGTAACGCTTGCCTGGCCCCCCCCCCCCCTGGATTTCGGGCCCATTTCCTCGCCAGCCGCCCCCACTCACCTCCACTCCCCTGCCCTTCCCCTCCTGTCCTCTTCCAAGGCTGAGGTTGGCATTCGGCGAGACATTCCGACCCGCCCGCTGTGTCCATGACCCCCCGCCCGGCTCGCTCCAATTACCCTCCCGCCGCCCCTAGCCCAGCCCGCTCCCCCGGCAGCCCCCGGGCTCGTTCCGCTGGCTCCTGGGGCCCAGGGGAGCGTCAGTGCCACCCTAGGGCACCGCAGATGCCACCCCCGCCCTCCTTCCCTTTGCGCTCCCGCTCGTTCGCTCCAGACGCCCGCGTTCTAGTCATTTCACAAGCGGGTGGGAACGGGCTTGTTTTCTTCCCAGCGCTGTGAGACAGAGAAAGGGAGGAGTGGAGCGGCCTTGGGAGAGAAATTGGCGGTCTGGGCACGGAGTAAACATCCGAAGGTGTGTGTCGGAGTAGGTGGCTTTGCATGTCAGTCTTCGAAGCTTCCTCTGAGGCATAAGGCCACCCGAGGAATGGTGGAGAAAGCTCTGGCCTGGGGAGTCTGGAATCGTGATTCCAAACCTCGCTGCCACGGACTAGCTGCGTGTGACCTTGGCCAAGTCACTCCCCAGTTTCACAAATGTAAAATAAAGGGGAAGTGGTTGGCCCCGTGCGTGATCTCTGAAGTCCCTTCTCTCTAATTCCATATTTCTATGAAGTGCTTTGTAAGATTTGAAGCACTTAAGAAATGTTATTTTTCCATTAACATATATACATGTGTATGTATATATATGTGTGTGTATATAAGTGTGTATGTATATATGTATATATACATACATATATAGTCATACCCGCCAGACAGAAGTTTGAAGTTGGAGGTTAGGAAAGGATAGGTCGGAGAGATGTGAGGAGAATATCCTCCACTGATCATAAGATGAGAATCAGCATCCTGGAATTTCACCTCCATAATAGGAATGAGCTGTGGATATAGGTATTGGACCAGTTCCAGTTAAAATCACGAAGCAGGAAATAGGCTGTCACCACCCATCTCGACGCCCCTCCCCCATTCTCATCCAGCCCACTTCCAGCCCTCCGGCTGTTTCCTGGTTTGGGGGACCATGCACATAACAAACTCTCCTAGGAGAGCGCTCCACAATCAAAATTATCTTCTTCCCTCAATGCAAGCATCGAAATGACCTTGATTCCAACTACTTGTCATTGAGAGGACTCCAGAGTAGTACAACGCCTTAACCCAATGGAATGACAATGGTGTCATTTTAAATGCAGGCAGATGAGATGAATTGTGGAGGCAGGCCCTACAGATCGTAACCACGTAGAGTGTGAGAGGCACCAAGTTAACCCCCTGCTTAGAAACCTTGTTGGGGAGGGGGAAGCAGGCAGGGAGCTAAGAGAGAAAAAAAAGAGGAAAAGAGAGGGAGAAAAAAGATGGGGAGGAGAAAGGGAGAAAAGGGGACAGAATGGGGAAGACGGGGTATGGTGTGGTTTAGTCAAAGTGGAAAGAGCGCTGTATTAAATCAAAGTACTTGAGTTTGGATTTTGGTGCCCCTAATTTAGTATATGTGTGATCTTGGCAGAACAAGTCATTTAACCTCTGGGTCTAGGTTTCTTCATTGATAATCTGAGGGTCTTGGATTATATGACCTTTAACTTCTTTCTTCCAAACCTTAATCTTATGATCCTTTTTTCCCCCATAGGATAAAATAAAAACTTCTTAGCCTGGCACTTTTAAGCCCTCTGCAATCTAATTCCAACCTATTTTTTCCTGCATATTTCACACTATTCCCTTTCACAAATGCTACATTCCAGCCTTACTATGATCTTTGTACTGCCTGTCACCCATGCCTGGAATTTACATCCTTCCCAATTCAGTCTTTTAAAATGCTTTTTCCTTTAATGCTTCCATGATTCTGACTTCCCCATGTGATGCTTGGTGGACAGGGTTCCCTGAGATCTTCTCTAACACTTCCTTCACCAGCAAGTCAAGACACCCTCATGAAGTCCTCCTCCTGAATGACTACTGCCACACTATCAAAAGATACTGGGTCCTGATTCACACTCCCACCATCCTTAACACACCCCAATCCAACTAAATGTGAATTTTCCCACACTTGAGTGCTTTAGATGGATTTTTTTCTTCACCCTTCTACCTTATACATAGTGTTTATCCCCCTTCCTGTATAAGATTATAAACTCCTGGATGGCAACGATTGTAAGCACTTAATAATGCTTTGTTGAATTGAATTTGGAGCTTCATTGAGAATCAAAAGATTTAGTTTTAGGTACCCATTCTTCCATTTACTAGTTGTGTGACTTTCTGGGGGAAAAAATGTAGCTCTCTGCACCTCAGTTTACTCATCTGTGAAATGGAAATGGAAATACCTGCCATAACTACTTCACGAGGTAGTCATGCAACTCATGAAGTAGCAGATGTGAAACAATAAGGCTTTATACAAATTTTAAGTGTTATTAGAGGTGATACAAATGTCACTCCCCAACTCAAAAATCCAAAGTGCCTCCCTATTGCTTCTAGAATGAAATAAACAGACAGCCTAACATTAAAATTCTTCAACAATTTAATTGCCACCTACCATCCTAGTCTTATTTCATATTATTTCTCATCATGAATTCTTCCTGTAGAAAACTACCTTCCACTTCCTGCCCCCATGCCTGGAGTAGGTGGTCTGGAAGTGCCTGGAATGTTCTCTTTCCTTCCCTTTGTCTATTAGAAGCCATAACTTTCTTCAAAGCTTCTGGTCCTCCTCCCCTAAGACCTCCTAGGTGTTCCTATTCTCTCCCTTTTGCAATTACTTTGGATTGCCTTATAAATAATTTATTTTACTCGTTTATTAAATAATGTGGGGTAGTTAAGTGTTACAGTGAATGGAGCACTGGTGTCAGGAAAACTCATCTTTCAGAGTTCAAATCTAGCTGCAGATTTACTTACTAGATATGTGACTATAGACAAATCACTTAACCCTGTTTGCCTGGGTTTCCTCATCTGTAACATGAACTGGAGAAGGAAATGGCAATGGAAAGATCTAGTATCTTTGCCAAGAAAACCCCAGGGGTCACTGAAAGTCAGAAACAACTGGAAAACATATGTGTTATGACTCCCCAATAAAATCCAAGCCTCTTGAGGGGGACTGTCTTTTGTGTCCCTCCTATCTAGCTTAGTGCTAAGCACATAATAGCAGCTTAAGAAAAATTTGTTGAACTGACTTCCCTATGAAGAGCCTAACTCCTACCTAGATGGTGCCTTTACTTTCATCATTTGTCTCCTCCCATTTCTGCCTCTTCAAGCTTCTCCTCCCACTCTCCTCCTCCTCCCTTCTCCCTGCTAACTTCCATTGCCTTTCAATCCACTTCTCTGCCTTCCTCCTCCAGCAGCCCCCATGTGAAGTAATTTACTGCTCCTGTCTTGGCCGAGTACTTAGTGCTCTGGGAATCTTTAATCTGTGGATGCAGACACCAGCATGTGTATCCTTTGTAGAAGATCTCTTAAAAGGCCCTTCTCAGACTTCCAGTGGTCAGATGGGGTCCATGTCCTGAAAGATTCCAGGATAGCATGCCAAGGAAAGCATTCTCAAGCCTCAGAGTCAGAACTGATGTAGAAGGTTACCACCTAGGGATTCCTATTTCCACTGGTTTAACCCTTAGCTGTCACTACCAAAGGAGAATGGGAGAGCCCTTCCCTCAACCCCCGACCTCATCCTTGGCACTCACAGCCTTTAGTCAATCAACGTTCATCAAGTACTTTTTATATGTCAGGCACTATGATTAGCATTTGGAATAAAAAGAAAGGTAAAAGGCAGTCCCTGCTCTGAAGGAGCTCACAATCTACAGTAGAAGACAACATACGGATAATATAGATACAGGAAAAATTGGGGCAGGGGTTTCAGGGGGGAAAGGGCTAAGATGAAGGAGAATTAGGAAAGGCTTCTTATCGAAAGTAGAATTTTACTTGAAACTGGAAGGAAGCCAAGCCAAGAAAGCTATAAGGCAAAGATGAGGAGGGAGAAAATTCCAGGTATGGGGAGATGCCAGTGAAAATCCTTAGAGTCAGGTGTTTTTGTTTAAGGAACAGCAGAGAGGTCAGTGTCTCTGGGTGAACAGTATAGGAAAGGAATAAGGTATAAGGAGGCTGAAAAGGTAAGAAAGGGCCAAGTTAGCTTTAAAAGCTAAACAGAGGATTTTATATTTGATCCTGGAGGGAATAGAGAGTTTACTGAATAGATGAGGTGATATATGGTCAGGCGTGCACTTTAGCAAGATCAATTTGACAGATGAGTGGAGAAAGAACAGGAATGGGGAGAAGCCTGAGGTAAGAAACCTGCTTAGCAGGCTAGTCCAGGATTGGGGTGATAAGGGCCTGCTCCAGGGTGGTAGCAATGTGAAAGGAAGGAAAGGGCCATGTGTGGGAGGTGTTATGAAGACAGTGACATCAAGACTTGACAACTGATTGGATATTAGGAGTAAGAGTGAGGAGTAACGGCTTTCTTGGTACCCTTCCCCCACAGCATCAACCATAGAACACTCACAGAGAAAATCATCTAACTGCAGTGGTAGGGAATAGGATACTTGGAGCAAGGCTTGGGTTTCAGTCCTGGATCTGCTGCTTATTTGATCTTACTGGACTCTTAAGCAGCGGTTTCTTCATCTATAAAAACCAGGGGTTGTACTCTGATCTCTAAGGGCTCTTCCAGCTCTGACAGTCTGTAATTTCAAAATTTAAACTATATACAAGCTGCAAGATGTGTACAAATATCATGTTGCTCAACTCAGTTTAATTTAGCTTAAGGCTGTTTTTAGTCTCCTCCTTTTTCATCCCCAGGTCAGCTGGCTGCTCAATTCCTTGAACTCATTTCATTCCTTGAACTCCCAGTTCTGAGAGGCAGCTGGATGGTACAAATAAATACAATGCTGGGCCTGGAGCCAGGAAGACTTGAGTTAGAATCACTTAGCTTCCGTTTGCCTTAGTTTCCTCAACTGTAAAATGAGAATTACAGCACCTACCTCCAGAGATTGTTGTTAAGTCTCAAGTGAGGTAATAATTGTGCCTGGTATTTAATGCTGACTCTTCGTGACCCCATTTGGGGTTTTCTTGGCAACGATTGTTGGAGTGGTTTGCCATTTTCTTCTCTAGCTCATTTTACAGAAGCAAATAGGGTTAAGCAACTTGCCCAAGATCACATACCTGTAAGTGTCTGAAGTCGGATTTGAACTGAAGAAATGAATCTTCCTGATTGTAAACTCAGTGCTCTATCCACTTCACCATTATCCAGAACTTGGGCAAGCATGATGACATGAAATTGAAGTACAATACTGACACACTTCTTCAAATAACCAAATTTTGATATAATTTTCCAGAATTCTCATGACTAAAAATATCCAAGACAGATCAGATCTACAAATGTATTCAAACTCTGCTTCAGAGAATGCAATTCCAATGGGCTGGCTACTTTGTTTGAATACGAAACATGCTTGCCAAAGAGACTGTTTTACAGACAACTCACACAGGGCACTTGCTCCCATGGTGGTCAGAAGAAGCGATACAAAGACTCTCTCAAGGTCTCATTTAAGAACTTTAGAATTGATTATGTGACATGGAAGACACTGGCACAGGACCACTTGGCATGGAGTGCCTACATCAGAGAAGGTGCTGTGCTCTGTGAGCAAAGCAGAATTGAGACACCTCAAAGGAAACACAGGATGCACAAGTTTGGAGAATCTACCCCAAATGTTCACGTGAACTATTTGTGCCAGACCTGTGGTAGAGCATTCCAAGCTTGAATTAATCTGAAACTTGACTCTAGCATACTGATGTCATTTTGGTCCTCTTTGAGATCAAAGGACAACCACCCATTCATTTCACTCATTAGCTGCCTTGGCACCTAATAAGGACTATGTAAGTGCTAGCTACTGGTTTTGTACTTTGAATGACTATCCTTGAGTAGCTCACCCCTACTTCCTCTCTCATCCACTCCACTCCCTGCTTCAACCCACCAAGCCCCAAGCAACTCTTCAGCCCCGAGAACAATTCTCCCTCCTCATCTTCACCTTTTCAAAAAGACATCTTTATCTAGATCATCTTAGGTGCCACCTTCTCCACGTAGCTTTACCTGACTCCAGTCCCCTTGTTATTGGTGTGATTTCCTCCCTTAAATGTCCCAAGAGCTCCTTGTCACATCTCTCTTGTCCCTTGGAATCCTACCCTGTACTATATTCATCTATGCTATTGTATCTCACCAGTTGAATGGAAATCCTAGGTATGCAGTCCATAGCCAAGCTACAGAGTGAAGATATCGGGCCAAACTTTGTAGATAATTGGATAACACCAACCCAACGTTTACATCTGCTTTTAAGGTTTTCAGAGCTCTTTACATACATTAATTACCTCTTTTGGGAAACCCTACCTTGTCCCTAATTCCTATCTTGCCCTCCAGTTTTAGCAGCTGTAGAGTTGCACATTTCATAGTACTATGCCTAAATGAAACTTATAATAGAATAGAAGCTCCCTGAGGACAGTAACTGTTTTGTTGGATTTTATCTTTGAATTTCATTATTGTTGGATTTTATAACCTCCTTTGGTGCCTGGAATATGGCAGAAGCTGAAGAAATGTGTATTGAGTGAAATCCCAGTTGTTGTTTTTTCTAATAGAGTTGCATAGAAAATTTTTCATAGATTTAACATTACATTGACAATTTATGACAAAGTTTTCCAACAATCCCATTAAATAACTGGAGGCAATAAAAAAAATATTAAATCCCTTGATAGCCAAGACTGGCTTGTTTTTGTTTTACCCTCAGAATAGCTGGCAGGTGGTAAGGAAAGAATAGAATCTTAGAAGGGTGCTTGGAAGTAAGCTAGTCCTACCCCCTTACTTTACAGATGAGGAAACTTCCCAGAGAGGTAAAGAGACTAGCCCAAGATCACTAAGGTAGTATGCGGCCAAGTTGGGAATTTGGACCCAAATCCTCTGACTCCAAATCGAGTATTCTTTCCACCATAACAGGGCGAGAAATTTAATTAAACAGATATAACCAACAAGGCGTAGAGTGCTACTTGTGGAGCCAGGAACACTAAGGTTCAGATCCTGTTTTCAATGCTTACTAGCCAGCTGTGTGATCCTAGATAAGTCAATTAACTTTTCTGACCCTCAGTTTACTCATCTGTAAAATGGAGAAAATATTTACAGTAACTACCTCACCAGATTGTCCAATTTAAATGAGATAAAGTATGCAAAATTATTTTCCAACTTCCTTCCCCCATAACCCCTACTTTTTAATATAAGTACTTTGAGGTTATAGAAACTCATTTTTATCTTTGTATCTCCATATATGCAATAGGTGCTTAAAATGAAATTAAATTGAATTCCCTCCCCAGATCCTAGTTTTATAAAAGCCATCCCAGATACATATGAGAATTTATTCGGGTGAGAGGTAGCCTCAGTAGCAAACAAACAGCAGGCTGTGGAGTCAGGAAGCCCTGGATTGAGTTGAGTCCTGCTTCAGATACATACTAGCCAAGTGAGCCTGGGCAAGTCGCTTAACCTCTCTCCTAAGACTCTAGCTAGCTCTCTAAGTGTGGTAAAAATCTATGAGAAACACAGTACAGTGGAAAGAGCGGTGACTCTTAAAGTCAGAGGACCTTGGTTTGAATTCCACCTCTGAAACCTTTTACATTTGGGGCAAATAATTTATTTCCTTTTCCTGGACCTCAGTTTACTCATCTGTAAAATGACAGAGTTTGACTAGTGCCTTCTTACTCTAGATCTAGGATGCTAAGTTTCAGATGAGTTGCTAATATGCATCAGTGAAAGGAGTTTATGCCTTGAGGGAAATATTTGAAATCACAGATCAAGATCAAAAAAGAAAAAGATAACGCATCCTGGTAAACTTCTGTACATATGGCTTATATTATCCATAATCAGAGCAGGCAATTGCCTACCTGCTATGATTTAAAAAGTAGGAAACCTCTAAACAGATACAACATGCAACCCCAGTGATGTCAAAATTATATTAACATTCTTTATTCATTCCTTTGAAGTTCTAGCCTCTTCCTGAAGTCTTTTTTTAAGTTTTGTGCCCCTCCACACTCTGTGCTATGTCCCCCAACATCCCCCTCACCCACTATTCCCCCACCCCATCTTTGTGGAGAGGGGATTTGGCTGAGGTTAGCGATAGGAAGGAAGGGGAAAGGTGGGTGCAGGAGAGAGGCATGGTGCTGAACCTCAAGTTAGAAAGGTAAGGACCTATGATAGAGGTGAGACTCCTCACTTGGAGAGCTGCTAAGTCACTTGCCCCGCTCTGTAGTGAGTCTCCAAGCAGGAAAGTAGCTAGAGGCTGTCCTCCCTCCAAAGAAGAACAGGTAGGAGAAATTTGGAACTATACTCAAAAGGCTTTGATCCAGAAATACCACTAGGTCTGTGCCCCCAAAGAGATCCTAAAAAGGGAAAAGAACATATTTATATAAAAACAATCATAGCAGCTTTTTTTGTGGTGGCAAAGAATTGGAAATTAAGGGAATACCCATCAATTGGGCAATGGCTGAACAAGTTGTGGTATATGAAAGTAATAGAATACTGTTGTGCTATAAGAAGTGATGAGCAGGCAGATTTCAGAAAAACCCGGAAAGAATTATGTGAACTGATGCCAAAGGAAGTGAGCAGAACGAGGAGGAAGAGCAACGTTGTGTCATGGTCAACTATGATAGACTTAGTTCTTAGCAACATGATGATCCAAGACGATTACAAAAGAGTCATGATGGAAAATGCTACCAACATCCAGAGAAAGAATTGATGGAGTTGGAATGCAGATGGAAGCAGACTATTTTCACTTTCTTTAATTTTTTTGTAGTTTTCCCCCCTTTTGTTCTGGTTCTTCTTTCACAATATGACGACTATCTTACATGATTGTACATACATAACCTATATCAAATTGCTTACCCTCCAAGAGGGAGAAATTTGGAACTCAAAATTTTATTTTAAAAAATGAATGTTAAAAATTTTCTTTACTTGTAATTGGGGGAAAAATGCTATTTAAAAGGGAGAAAAGGAGATCAGATCTCTAAGAGTGAGAGAAGCACCAATATTCCTGAGTAGTTCACATTGGATATCGATTTCCCCTCTTTGGTCTCATCTGAGACCCCTAGTCCCCTGAGCTCCTGAATGGATGCCCTATGGCATAAGCCCTAGGAACAGCACTGCTCTCTCTTTATCCCCTTGAGTCAAGGTGGGAATGGGCATTCTGTGGTCTGCTTGAAGAGAAAACGAGTGCCCTCGAATCTCTGGGAACAGATCAGTCGTATATCGGAGGAGTTCTGGAGTCTGGAAGTGGTGAATCAGTGGTTCATGTTTTATTCCCAGCTGTGTTCTTGTCATTAAGCATTATTTATTTCCTTATTGATTCTATGCTAAGAGTAAATGCAGCATGCAGTATCGGAGCAAGCTTGTCTATTTCTGTGTAAAGGCAAGGCCATTATGCCAAGATCATGTGAAGAGCCCTCATTTAAATAGAACCAGTTCTAAAGAAGGTGAGATTAGACAGTGGTTGGGGCTCAGAACTAATTAGTTGACCCCAAAATAACCACACCCCCTTGATAATTAATTACCACCACTCACTAGAGAGGCTGAGCTGAAGTATAGAAGGTCATGTACTCTGTGGTAGCCATAGGGAGCATAGCACTCATTCAATCTTCCACCACATATAGGGCATGCCCAAACTGCCAGGGTGAGCACAAGCCTTCCTATTGGTTGGCTATTTAATAACCAATTGGTTGTTAAATAAGATATAAATCATCAGGGGTAGAAAACCCCATTAGCACCTACCACTTTAATTTGAATGAATTTATCTGACATTATCTTCCTTGTGAAAAATTCAGGGCAACACTGGGCACCTGACTTAGGAAAGAAAGTTGAAGTGGGGAGACTAGAGGAAAGAATAGATAATAGAAATCACAGAAGAGGATAGGTAATAAAACTAGAGAGGAGGAAAGAGGGAGGGATCATGCATTTATATAGTGCCCACTGTTTTAGGAACTAAAACATTAGGTACTTTAAAACATTATGTAATTTGTCCCTCTCAATAATCCTAGGAGATAGGTACTGTTATAATTATCATTTTACAGTTAAGGAAACTGAGGCAGACAAAAGTTAAGTGACTTGCCCAGGATCACACAACTAGTAAAGTGGTTGAAGCCAGATTTGACCTCGTCTTCCTGGCTCCAGGCCCAGGGCTCTTTATCTACTGTACTACCTAGCAGAGAAAGTTGGATTTAGAACCAGAAGGATCTTAAGAGAGCATTTAGGCCAACCCCCTCATTTTATAGGTGAGGAAATTGGGTCCCAGGCAAGGTAAAAATGACTTCATACATTAAGATATTAATAAAATACTTATTGCGTATGCAAGAAGCTTTGAGAGGCTCTGACAGAAAGATAAATAGTCTCTGATAAAAAGATAACTCAATAAAGCATAGTCCTTGCCTTCAGTGCACTTAAAATCTAGTAACTTGACAATTTTTCCAGAGTTGGCCTTGGAGTCTTCTCCTGACTCTTCGTTTAAAGGATTTAAGAACTCTCTTTTTTTCCAACCCACGCAGCAACATACACCCACCCAATAACACATGAAGTAGAGTCAACAGGTGCAATAAAAATGAATCTTGTGAATTGATACAGGTCACATCCTTCCCTTTTTAGATAAAGCCCAGCAAGTCTTCTGGCACTATAAATTGGCAGATGTGGAGCAAATGACAAATGAGCCTGCCTTTTGGCCAGAGCTTTTGATAAACCATTTGGAAGAGGCACACGAGACATATATGTTGGTCCTTATAATGTATCGTGTATCCATAATCCATTAGCATCTTTGTCTACTTTACTAAAGCATTCCATATATTGATGGAATAGAAATCCATGACCTGAAATATTTCTTTTTTGCCCTGCAATGTCACTCTTTTTTCTATTTTTGACCCTCCCCCAAAAAAGGAAAAAAATTAAAGGTTCACTTTTTTCCAAGATTCATTTAGATTCTGTCTAATTATTGTCGGTATTAACTAATAACCCTGCACATTGAGAATGGATGAATTAAATGCAAGAGCCCTCTAATCATGGAAACTGAAGACAAACAGTGCCACAGCTGTGTAGAAAACTTTGCTCTGTAAAACGGAACACATATTTTGGAAAACAAACGGACCTGTCTTGCCAATAATGTTCAGAGAAAATTGAAGAGGTGCTTCTATAACACCTGTCATTTGAATTGCTCTGAGGTTGTATCTCCTTTAGGACCTGAATCATCCAGTTTGTCTATTTATATCTATCCAAGGCAACAGATAATTGCCAAAGCTCCACTTGACTTTGAGTCCTGGAGCCAGGGCCCAAACTAGGTCTGCTTCATGACTCAGACTTACCCTTACATGTTGCATTCTGATGAAATAGAGGACTTCTGTCCTCAGCATGGGGTGGGAACAATCAGGTGCAGAGCATTTGAGTGGGTTCACCTATAGTACCAAGAAACCAGGGACAAACAACTCACTGCATCTCAATTGGGTGACCCATTTTCACCCCTTCCATAACCTCTCATTCATCAGAGCATACCACACAGTAAAAAGCTGTCTTCAATGGGAACAGAAGGGAAGTCAAAGGAGGTATGAAATGTCTGGTATTTGAATTTCTGCTTGAGACACTTCCATGGACAAAAATAACTCAATACAGCCTCTGTTTGTAAGAAGACTTGTGCTAGAATCTGCTAATGAAAAAATCAAATTGAGCACATTAGCATCATATTGTACGAAAACAATTGAAACTCATTTCAATTGAACACTCATCTACTGGGCATTGGGCATTGTAATAAGCACAGTTATCCCTTCTGCATCACAACTTTCCCCATTGCCCTATCGAAGTTTCAATACATCTCAGGTCAGCATAAGAAATTAAATGGGAATTTGGGGGGAGGTTTGAGGAAGTCGCAGATGACACAAGAAGGACAACAGATGACAGAAAAAGTTTAGAAACTCAGAAATTCATAAAATGTCGATGTATTATTATATAATATCAACATAGTTCATCTTTTAATACCATAATAATTTGGAAGGGAGGGCCAAAATTTTTACTCAGATTTTCCAGATCTTGGGGCACCATGCCCCTAAGCCCTTCCATGTGGAAGGGATAATTGTACTGAGATAACAAGACAAAAATGAAACCAGCCCCTGCCCACGAGGACCTTACATTGTACTGTCCTCAACCACAAAGGGACAATGGATACAGTATAGTATGTAGAATACTGTAAGACAAGGAGGATAGAAATAAGCATTTATACAGGCAGATACTGTGCTAAGCACCTTTTGTTTTTATTTGATTTTTTTTAAACAAATATTATTTCATTTGAGACTCATAACAACCCTGCAAGGTAAGTGTGGTTTCCCCCATTTTAACTTTGAGCAAACTGAGTCAAACGCATGTACCCTTAACTCATATATTCTACTGAGAATGAGGCTATGATAGTGGGTTCATGGACTCCAGAAGCTTGGCTGACCCTATATCTACCCTGCTCCTAGTTTATTGTCTCCGTATTTCTTTTTGGCTTTTTGTCTGTTAAACTTCTTTGCTAGATTTGTTTCCTGCAGGCTTAGTACCCTCCACCTGCAGATGCCTGGTCACTTAAGTTGGATGTCACCTCCTGTCCATGACTATGATGTATCACCCCTGGACCTGGTGTCAATCAAGCTCTGGATGCCAGCTGAAGAAATGATCTCTTGAATGGGACTTCTTGGGGCAGGGACAGCTCTATGTCCAATTTGAGCAGGAAGTAGCTATGGAAGAAGTGACTTTTGCCCCTTACTTCAAGATTTTAGGCCCTGTTCGTTCAAGGGGAGAATGATAGGGTGCTTGTACTCAAGCCCCACCCTAAGATGTTGTTTTATGTGCTTATTTTGTGTGATCCCTGTTATATTGTTGTAAGGTTCTGTTGATACCAGTTGCCCCATTGACATATGTAATGGATAAGAAAGATCTGGGGGAACAAGTGTATTGTTAATATATTTTACTTAATTTGAAGATCTTTCCTACCCATTAGCAGGCCCCTGTGACCTGCTAAAATCACATGGAAGCCCAAGTCACATGTGGTGGGAGGACCTTGCTGAAAGGGTAGAACAGGAAGGGTGGAGCAGAGCTGGGAAGAAATTGGTGAGAGCAGTTAGGGTGGAAGAGAGAGGACATAGGTAGGCACAGCTAGTCTTGTGAGTATTCGCTTGTGGGAAGGCCCCAGCAAGGAGGAGGGGAGGGTGGAAAAGGCTTGAGAAGTGTTAATGTGTATTGACTTCTTGGTTACTATGATGGATTTGGCTTTCTGGTGTTGGGATTTGACTTTATGATGTCTGAATAAATATTTTTCTTCTGCCTTTCATATGGAGAGTCTGTTATACTTTGTGATTCATAGCTGTGCCAGCATATTCATAGTCACCATTAGTGCTGTGAATATTGCCTTGGTAATACAACAGGTTAAATGACTTGCCCACGGTCCCACAGCTAGTGAATGTCTAAGGTCAAATTTGAACTCAGGTTTTTCTGATTCCAGGCCCAACAATCTACCCACTGAGTCATTTAGCTACCTTGAGGAGGCCAGAGCTTGTGCTTAAAGCTTAATCATTAGGAAAAGAAGACAAGATGTGAAAAGTCACTGGTACCTGAATTTCTACTGCAGAGCCCCTCATAAACAATGGCTGAAAACAGCTTTATATTTGCATTAGAGCTTTGGCAAGAGGCTGCCAATTATGTTTTTTTTTTAAGTTTAAAATTTCATCATATTCTGAAATCAACAAATGCTGACAAATATGAGCATTTACACGTATGAAGAACAAATAAAAAGAATTGCACAAGAAACTATAAATTTCCACCACATACAACTTGCCCTTTTTTCTTTACAGTGTATAATAAATTCAACATGTTAGTTCCAAAGCTATCCAACTTATCTGTTTCTCTCTGAACCTCCTTTACTTCTCTTTTGTGCTTCATTGACAAACATGTTTTTTCTTTTTGCATCACATACATCCCTCCCCCACCCCACAAAAAAACAAAACTTCTTTTAAAAACACCCTTCCTTGAATCATCATAGTTGAGGTAAATGAATCCACATATTGCCTATATCCAAAAATGTATGTCTCCTTCTATACATCTAGATCATATCTGTCAGGGTATGGAAAACGTATTTCTCCATCATTTTTCTGAAATCATAGTTGGTGATTATATTAATCAGAGTTCTTAGGTGTTTTAATTTGTTTCCTTCACGTTATTTACATTAATATTATTATTATGGTCATTGTGTACATTGTTCACCTGGTCTGAATCCACTCATACAAATCTTCTTAAATTTTTCTGAATTAATTCCATTTTTTATCTTACAATTCAATAGTTTCTAGTATATTCATATATCATATTATGTATAATACATAACAGACTATAGTTTGTTCAGTTATTCCCCAGTTGATGTCTACCCTCTTAGATTCTAATTTATTGCTACAACAAAATGTGCCACCATAAATATTTTTGTACATATGGGTCCTCTCCATTTTTCTTTTAACTCTTTCAGATATGTCTAGGGTTGTATCTGAGTCAAAGGATATACCTTTGTGGGGGGAGGTGGAAAAGAGGATATAGTTCTAAATTGTTTTCCAGAATGGAAATGTCCAGCCGTATGTACACTCATTTCATGAGGTTAAGACTTTTTTCAGTAGTCCACAAAAAGGCTAGGTTGCCTAAAATAATTTGGGTTAAGTTGGTCTAAGAAGGATGGGAAGCTCTCAAGAATGAAATTCTAACACTTTAAAAACACATACACAGTTTTATTGAAGAATAGGACACATTACCTAAAAACAAAAAACACTAAAGTATGATCTGAGCAGACCAGCTCATGAAACTTGAGCATGAGATTGGGACAGCCTCTGGATTTGGCCAAGAAAATACAGATGCCCACAAAAATAAATACTCTGGGGATGATGGAAGGAAGCATTATACCTGCTGCTATGGTAAGTGGGTAGAGAATAATGACACTCACTCTTCTGAGGAGCTTTGGGTATGGCTCGTGAAACATAGAGTGGAAAAGATGATTGATCATCAGCCTATGATGATGTCAGTAAAAGATCCAGGATTTTGGGATATGGTAAAAAGTACACATGTTTTACATTGGTTACACCAGTTTATTTTTAAGGGGATAAATAAGCTGTCCTGGGGATTGTTGATCTCAAGGACTAGCACTTGAATCACTGGCACAGCCTCCTTGTCACACAACGCATAAAAAGACACGTAATGCATAACCTCCCATAAGCCAAGACTATGGGAAGTCAGTGTTCCTGAGGTTTGGTGGAATTCCTGCCAAGCAAGCCATCTTTTTAATCAAGCATTGCTGCCCTAGTGAGTGTGGAGGCAGAGGAGAACAACGTCTATTTTTAGTAAATTACATCCTTTTAATGCTAATCTAAGTAACTTTATTTCTATTAAATTTTACATTCCACAAGTATTTCATTGCATTCCAGTTCCAAGTCTGAATCACTAGATGACTTGAAATAAGAACTCACTCAGAACACCCTTTCCCTCAAGACTACAGTTAAGCTGATCTGGTGAGAGAAATTATTATTAATAGCCAATAATTTGGAGAGATCCAGCATTGCCCCCTTTTTCAAGTGACGTGATTTTGAAAGTTCAGTCTCTTAAAGGACATTACTGGTAATGAAACTGGATTCACTTTTTGTTTAGAATCATTCAGGTGGGAAAGTCATTGTGTTATACTCTGGTTTGGGTGGGGATAAATTCTTTGAATAGATTGCCCAAGGCTGGGGGTAACTTAAGAAGTAAATTTTATAATCAAAGTTCAGGGCCAGTCCCTCATTGTAATATTCATGCTCTCATTAATTGTTAACCAATCAGAGTTGATCAGCACCCTCAGGAACACCCTTCTCCTAAAGGGCATATAAATGAGCCCCATTACTATGATTGACTTTAGTCTAAGAGGGAAAGAGGCAAAGGATCATCCTTTTATTAAAACATTATTAACAAAATGATTAAATTATTGCATCTTTAACATATTTTTGCTTAATTTGAAGATCTTTCCCACCCTCACATGACCTGCTGAAATCACATGGAAGCCTAAGTCACATGTAGTGGAAGGAGCTTGCTGAATGGGTTGAACAAGAAGGCTGGAACAGAGCTGGGAGGAAATGAATGAGAGCAGTTAAGGTAGAGGAGAGATGACACAGGCAGGCACAGCTAATCTTATGAGTGTTTGCTTGTGTGCCCTGGCACCGGGGGCTGGGGAGGGAGGTGGGGAATGGAAGGGGGAAAGGCTTGGGAGTGGTGTCCCCTGCAGTGCTAATGTGTATTGACTTCTTGACCACTGTGATAGATTTGGCTTTCTGGTGTTGGGATTTGGCTTTCTGGTGTCTGAATAAATATTTTTCTTCTGCCTTCTATATGGAGAGTCTGTTACACTTTGCAATTCAGAACCATGCCAGAATATTCATAGTCACTGTTGGTGCTGTAAATATTGCCTTGAAGATAGTTACCTAGAGATTATGTCTCTTGGACCTTTTTAAAATGTCCCACTGGCCTTCTTATACCAGTCCTCATACACAGAAGGAGATGAGGCGGGGGGGGGGGGGGGGGAGAAGACTTCTTAAAAGGAAGGAATCAGTTTCAAGTGTACCTAACATAATCAATGGTGTAATTTCAGAAATCATGACCTGTCATGAGGAGGTGTTATCATGAGAAATTTGGGCCCTCAGAAAGCACTATCTACAAAAAGACAGCGGTGCAATAAGACTCAACAAACTGATTAAACATGGAGACTTTGGAAGACACTTTGCTAAAAGATGGGAATACAAAGATAAGAACAAACAGTCTCTGTCCTCGAGAAACTTACGTTCTACTGGGTGGATTGACAATTTGGTTGGTTGTTGTTCTTCATTCTCAAAGAGGACCAAAATGACATCACCATGATAAAGTAAAGTTTCAATGTGTCCAGCTGTGGCTGATCAGACCAATACGAGTTCAGAATGCTCTACCACAGGTTGGGCACAGATCATCTGTATGAATATTTGGGGTGGATACTCCTAATTTGCACATTCCTACATTTTCTTTGTGTTGTTTCAATTCTGCTTTGCTCAAAAAACACAGCATCCTTTCTGATGTGGGCATGCCATGCTGAGTGTTCCCATGCCAGTGTCTCTCATGTTGCACAGTCAAATCCAGAGTTCTTGAGAGAGACCTTGAGAGTGGTCTTGTATCACTTCTTCTGACCACCATGTGATCTCCTGCCCCATGTGAGTTCTCCATAAAATAGTCTTTTTGGCAAGGGTATATATTGTATTCCAACAACGTGACCAGCCCATCGGAGTTGCACTCCCTGAAGCATAGTTGGAATGCTTGGCAATTTAGTTTTCGTAAGGGCCTCAGTGTCTGGTACCTTATTCTGCAGGTGATCCTCAAAATCTTCCTAAGACAGTTCAAATGGAAGCGATTCAGTTTCCTGGCATGGTGCTGGTAGACTGTCCATATTTCCCACGCATATAGCAATGAGGTCAGCACAATGGCTCTGTAGACCTTCAGCTTGGTAGTCAGCCTAATACCTCTTCTCTCCTAGACTTTTCTTCAGAGCCTCGCAAACACTGAGCTAGCTCTGGCAATGCATGCATCAACCTCATTGTCAATGTGTACATCCCTGGAAAGTACACTACCAAGATAAGTGAACTTATCCACAGCATTCAAAACGTCTCCATTTGTTGTAACCGATGGTTCCACATATGGATGGTGTGGTGGTGGCTGATGGAGCACCTGTGTTTTCTTGGTGTTAATTATTAGGCCAAAATTAGCACAGGCAGCAGAGAATTGATTCATACTTTGTTGCATCTCAGTTTCAGAGGCTGCATTAAACGTACAATCATCTGCAAACAGAAAATCTTGCACCAACACTCCCTCCACTTTGGTCTTGGCTTGTAGCCTTTTCAAATTGAAGAACATACCTTCAGTACAGTAGCTGACCTTGAAACCATGTTCATCCTCATTGAAAGCATTTGACAACATGGCAGAAAACATCATGCTAAAAAGTGTGAGAGCAAGCACACGGCCCTATTTCACTCCATTGGTGACTAGGAGGGCCAGAGAACATTGTCCACTATCTAGAACTTGGGCAAACATGCCATCATGAAACTGACATAAAATATGGGTGGGTTGACAGTTTACACAGAAAATTAATGAACAGCAGATTTTTTTATTATTTTTTTATTAATTTTGTTCATTTTCAGTGTTCTACAATCACTACCATAAAGCTTAGATTTTTTTTCCTTTCCCTTCCTCATACTTCCCCCCTCCCTCCCTGAGATGGCATACAATTTTATATAGGTTCTACATATACATTTTCACTATAGTCATGCTATGTAGAAGAATTAAAATGAATGGGAGAAATCATGTAACAGACAAAAAAGTAATACAAAAGAAAATGATCTGCTTCATTCTGTGATCAAATTCCATAGTTTTTTCTCTGGATGTGGAAGGCATTTTGACTTAAAAGACCACTGGGAATTTTTTTAAGTCCTTGCATTACAATGAAGTTCCAAGTCTACCAGGAAAAACTCTCACACATTGTGGTCATTGCTGTGCACAAAGTTCTCCTGGTTCTGCTGCTTTCACTCAGCATCAAATCATATAAGTCTTTCCAGGCCTCTCTGAAGTCTTCTTGTTCAACATTTCTTATAGCACAATAGAATTCCATTACATTCATATACCATAATTTATTCAGCCATTCCCCAGTTGATGGGCATCCCTTTGATTTCCAGTTTTGGGCCACTATAAAGATAGCAGATAATTTAAAGGGGGAGGGGGCATACTAGCTGGAGGGGGTTGGGGGTTAGTCTTCACCAGAGAAAGGAACCTGGAAGATAAGGAAGAACTGAATTCTTATCAGGAGGGATGCCCTCTGTGAATGACCAAAGGCATTAAATGAATCTTTCCCCAAGATCAGGGAAAAGATATAACTGGAGCAGTTGGGCAAGAACAAGTAGTTAATGAAAGAGAGTAATGTAAAAGAAGCCTGGAAAGGTGAGTGGGAACCAAATTATGAAGTGCCCAAATGCCAGACTAATGAATTCTTTTAATTCTAGAAACGGTAAGGAATCATTGAATGTTTTTGAGCATGGGAGTGGAATGGTACCATATGAAGATTATTTTGGGAGCTGAATGGAAAATGGATTAGAGAAGGAGGGGACAGAAAGAGATCTACTAAGAGGTTGTTACAAGAGCAATATTGTAAGCTCCTTGGGAATATACAGTCTATATGTATGACAGAAAATCAGAGAATACAATCATTTCAAAGAACCAAAAATTAATATCCCATTGAGGATAATGGAGAGATGCGTGGAAGGCATGCACACAACTGAAATACAACATATAGAGAAAGGAACTCCAAAGAAGGGGGAAAAAATGAGCATTTATATAGAACCTACTATGTGCCAGGCACTGTACTATGGGCTTTTTATTTTTAACAAGTGTTGTCTCATTTGCTTCTCAGAACAACCCTGTGAGGTAGGTGCTATTATGAGACCCATTTTACAGTTGAGAAAACTGAGATGAAGTGGCTTGCTCAGGGTTACACAATTGGTACATGTCTGATACCAGAGTTGAATTCAGGTCTTCCTTACTCCACACTCGGCCCTCTATCCACTTCACCAGCTAGAAGAACATGAATAATAGCCAACATCAAGGAATTATGTCATAGCCAGAGAAATTGGGCTGGTCACACTGTAGGACTGAGGAATAAGAGATGGACAGCCATAAAGGCTATACTAGAATTCTTAGCAATGTCAGGTGAAAATGAGGAAGGCCTCCAACACATTGAGTAGATGCCTAAGGAGGATGGGTCCAAGAGCCACATACTTTGAACAAATTTGGAGGGTTGCAATCTATACCACTGGAGAATTTGAACAAGTTCTTTGAAAGAAGGGATTATTTCATTTTTTTCTCCTTTGTATCCCCAACATCTAGCACAGTACCTGGTATATAGTAGGTACTTAATAAATTCCTGATTGATAGTCCAAACAGGAGGCTAAACTACAGTGGCAGCTAGATGGATAGACAAAAATGGATGGTTAGCCACAACATGTGTGTGTGTGCATGTGTGTGTGTGTGTGTGTGTGTGTGTGTGTGTGTTTCTGTTGAAGAGGAGGGTTGACTGGACTTAGCAACCGTTTGAATGGGTGAAAATGGGAAAGGACACTTCTTGGAAGGGAAGATGGTAAATGGAATTAGAGAGTAACCTGCTGACTCATCCTTTCCAGAGGCCAAGGTAGCGTTGATTTGATTAGCAAGAGGTATGAAGAGAGTGGAGGGGGATGGTACAGAAATTTTGGTGTCAGGTTTGAAAATGTTTGGGGTATTATAGATGAGAATGCATGAAGTTCAGTCAGAGCAGACAGACACCTTCCCCTAAGCACTATCTTTTATTATAATAATTAGAAACAAAAATGACCCTCGTGAATCCTTCCAAATACTAAGATTCTATCAAAAATGTTTGTTTCTTGGATTTTAAAAATGATGGCAATTAATTTCAGTTTGTTTTTCTCCCCTCCCCATCCCCAGTTTAAAAAGTTACTTGCCAGCCATCTTGATGTAGAGCATGAGGGATCTCAAGGATATTCAGGATTAAAACATATTTTCTTCTTTTTCTTTTTCATAATGCGTGAGTGTGGGGATAGACAGTTGGTCATAATGACTGAGAAGGAAACAGGACTTAAACAAAAGAAAAAATGAACAAATACATGAATAGTTCAAAGTAAATTTTATATCAGCCAAGAACCTCCCTGAAAGAAATCAAGATATTGTCTGTGCCTTTGATAGACACAGAACCTTGTCTTCCTAAGACAAACTAAGCTACTCCATTATGGCATCAAGCTGTCCAATGACCCATGTTGGAGCTCCAATAAGTAGAATCACTCCTGTCACAGACAAGACAATAAAAGTGTTCATTAGAGAAGAGGATAAGAGTAGTAATGAGGCACCAGACAGAAAGGTGAATGTCTTTGTCTTTATAAAGCATTAAATAAAAAAAAATCAGAGACTCTCAAGGAAGCATTGTAAAGTTCTCTTGATTAGTCAAGACATCATTCCCTGAGCCAGCAGACCCTCTGGTTTTGTGACAAAAATAATAATCATCAAATTAAAATCAATCTGAACAAAGCCAGAGTCCCTACAACAGTTCTATCCATTGGAGAATTCCACAGTTACACATCATCCCCTTGAGGGCAGCAACAATGGCCACAGGCCAACCATAATGAAGAACTTCCCTGAACAAGAGTACTCCCTGAAACTAACTTGGATCCCCAAACAAGGGAACAGTCAGCTCAGTGTTCTAGGAGAACTCCCTTATCCCCAGGGAGGACCAGGAAAGTTCAAGTTAACCCTTTGTATTGTTCCTTGGTGGGATTCTCGGAAGAAGAATGTCCACCTCTAAGCCTTATACGCTTCAAATGTCCTTCCAAGGACCAGAGATTTAAATAACCCACTAAGGGGATGGTTCTAGGTCCAACCGACTGGACTACTATGGACACCTTCATTTAAGAAAGACTTGACTTCCCTGTTTGTTTGTTAATTTTGTTAAGCCCTGACTTTCTCAGGTGAAGATGATATTGCCCTGCAGACAAATTGTCAGTAGACAAATACTGAGTTCTTTCCCCAGTAGACATCATATGTTTGCACAGGTTTCCATTCAGTGCTGTTTGAAACCTACAACAGACATATGACCTATTTCCCCTCATCCACTGACAATCTATCTCCCATCTTCATTCCTTTGCTTTGACTGTCCCCCATACTGGGAATACTCTTCCCCCTAATTTCCACCTCTTTGAATCCTGGACCTTCTTAAAGAGTCAGTTCAAGTAATAACGACTGCAGAAAGACTTTGTTATTCCAGATAGCAGTGCCTTCAGTTATCTCCTCTGTTCATCTTACATATAACCGATTGACGAACATATCGCTTCTCACATTTGATTGAATGATCCTTGAGGGAAGGGATTGTTTTAGTTTTTCTTGCTATCCCTAGCACTTAGGACTACACTTAGCCCAGAGTAAATGATTAATGAATATTTGCTGATTGATTGATTTATGAGACAACTAACTGGAACTATCCCTGGAACCATTAGCAGGATAAAAACATAGTTACCCCAAGACAAATGGGGATTAGCTCTAGGGTTCCACTTCCAGCCTTACTCCAGAGTCCTCTATTGATTTTCTAGAGAACACTTCCTCCCCTGCCCCAGGATTACTTGTGTTGTTGTTCAGTCGTTAAGTAGTGTTTAACTTTTTATGACCCCATGGACTGTGAACCATAGTACACCAGTGCTGTCCATAGAGTTTTCTTGGGGAAAAGATACTGAAGGACTTTGCCATTTCCTTCTCCAGTGGATTAACGTAGAGGTTAAATGACTTGCCCAGCATTACACAGCTAGTAAGTGTCTGAGGCCGAATTTAAACTTGGGCCTTCCTGACTCTGGGAAACTAGATGGCAAAGTAGATAGGGCCAGGCCTGGAGTCAGAAAGACCATTTCCCTGAATCTAAATCTGGACTCAGACACTTCCCAGCTGTATCACCTTGAACAGGTCACTTAATTCTTTTTGCCTCAGTTTCCTCATTTGTAAAACAAGCTGGAGAAGGAAATGGCAAAACACTGCAGTATCTTTGCCAAGAAAATCCCAAAAGGGGTTCTGAAGAGTTGGACATGAGTGAAAAAAGACTGAACCACAGAGAAAAACTTCCATACTCCAGGTCAATACTCTATCCACTGAGCCACCTAGCTGCCAGGATTACTAGGTCCAGTCAAGTTGACCTCTGTGCCATTTCTGCCCTTCCCAGACATCCGTCTAACCTCAGTCTTCCCATTCCTCATCTCCCACCCATTCTGTCTCTACTGTTTTTGTCCCAGGTGAAAATAAAAATACTGATTAGTGTTCCGCATAGGCCAGAACAAAGTTGGTGTCATCTATGAGGCTCAGACGCATCAGAGAGCACCATCAAGCCCCCAAATATGTTTAACAAATGCCACTTCTTGAGTTGGAATTCCTTTGTGTATGAGTTGTACTAGACTGTGGCTACTGAAGTCACTTCCTACTCTCAAATTCTGTGATTCTGTGAGAATACTGCAACATCCTCTGGTCTCCAAGTCCAGACAGGTACTTTGTAGCTCTTAAATTGCAATTTATTGTTGGCTTTTCCATCTTAAAAAAATATAGGAGAGAAAGTTTTGTTGTGATTACCTGGTAATTGTCAGTCCTAATGACCAAATGCAATATTAGGGTTTACATCTCACAACTCAACTTACATATTTCTGACCCCTGACCTCAATCCTCCATGCCTTTACTCTTATTTCTCTATCCTCAAAATGACCTTCTCCACAGTCTCATCTACTGACTTCTAATAATTCTTCAAGGGGTCAAGTGATAACCCCTCAATTAAGCCTACACCCATCTGGCTTCTTTCAAGGGTCAACTAAAATTACATTCTACATGAGGCCTATCCTGATGCCCTCTTCAAACCCCTCAAGTTAATGGTGCCCTTGTGGCCAGAAAAATACTATATAATATTTCATATTTACTTATCTCTGTTTACATTAGGCCCCTTCCCAACAGAATTTAAGCTTCTTGAGGGAAAGGAATCTTGAAGAGTCAGGCATGACTGAAAATGACTGAACAAGAAAAAGATGAACAAATCTTTGTTTTCATGAATGGAGGAATTGTAATCTTCCACCAGTCAAAAAACATTCAGAATTATATATTCAAGTAGGTAAACTTGAAGAAGAAGATGGGACAGTGAACAAGAGTCTTCCTTTCAACTGTCTTTTTTTCTCCTTGTCATGGTTCTCATACAGCATCTATCTAAGGTCAACTTGGACCAAAGACAGCCATTCAAAGGCAGAGCTTTGACCAACCAGCGCAGGTGTCAATAACCTGACCTTGTTAATGTTGTGGATTGACTTTCAGATTTGGCTAAGGGGATTTCTAAAAGCATGTGACTCTTCCATTGAGCCCAGACACTAAAACCCCAAAGTCTGATCACAATTCCCACTTGATGTTATATTTAAGGCATAGTCTTTATCAAAAATAAATATATTCATATTATATATATAACATATGTGCATGTTATATAGACTATATATAATTGCATATAATATATGCAAATATACATTTGCATTTTCTCCATGTTAAACTGAAATTTTACGTAAATTGATAATAAATTACCTTTCTCCTTCTTCCTGTTCATTCATTTGAAAATCACATAAACTAGTTTATGATACATGTTATTACACTTCATGCTAATATGGCCATAGGAAGTTAAACTTTAGCCCAGTTTGCTTCCCCAATACACCATCAGTCAGTCAACAAGCATGAGTGCCAAGACTGAGGAAATGAGAGTGGTGCAAGGCAACCTCTCTGGCATCCCTTCTTTTCTGCCTGGAGTGAATGATAAGAATTAAGATGCTCCTATGCTTTGGAAAAACTAGATTGTCAAATGAGTTCAATTTGCTTTGTTTCTTTTTGTAATCAGGCAAATATTTTACTTTATATTCCTACATCATTCACTTTAAAATCCAAATAAGTGATCTCCTTTAATCTCATAGGCAATGTACTAGGTACTAGCTCATTCAGCAGTGGCTTAAATATACTTAGGCACTATGGGACAGTAGTTTAATGATCTCTACACTGCAGAAGACTTACAGACTAGGACAGATGAGACCAATAATTATAACTATGTCTAAGTTTAAGTTGTGAGACATATACAGGAAAGGTAGGTTCGGTGACTTATCTAGTGACACTTATATTCATATCTTGTGACCCTCTTATAGATAGCTATGTAGTACAGAAAAGAGAGCCTCGAACCTGAAGCTTGGAAGACCCGGGTTCAAGTTCAACCTCAGACACTTACTAGCTTCCTCATCCTGGACAAATCACTTAACCTCTCAGCCTCTGTTTCTTCATCTGTAAAATGGGGATAATGATATAACAGCGATTTCCAGGGTTATTGTGAGGAAAAAATGAAATAATATTTGTAAAGCTCTTTGCAAACTTTAATGACCTATAAAATGCTATATGTATAATTATTTCTCTTATTGTTGCATCATATCCTTAGTAGTGAGTAATTTTCAATGGAATCTGAACCCTAAGGCTTTCATACATTGGACTGTCCATAATGATCCCTGAGCAAGACATAACTGTTACGTCTCCAAGGAATTCAGTATATCTTATTATTATATGATATAATATTACATATTGTAGTTACCAAGGAATTATCTAGATCTAAAAATGGAGATTAAAAAGTCAACTCCATGTTCTTGAGCATGACTAAACATATTAACACTAAAGTGCATCTAATGCCCAGACCTGATTAATATCAGTGAAGTGGAGATTAGCCAGCTCTGACTGGAAAGAGCTGATAGGGGAATGGGGCTCTTATACAGGGTAGACTGTTGAGGAATAACCAACAATTAAAACAAGTCTGGGGTTTCGTTTCACATCCATCAAAGTGGTAAAGATGACAAACCCCTATGAAAAAGATAGCATTTTATCCACTCTTTATAGATCAGGAAACAGAGGCACAATGAGGTGATTTGCCCACAGTTACACAACTAACTAGTCCGTTTCTGAGGCAGAATTTGAAACCACATCTTTGCTGATCCAAGTCCAAAAAAATACTGGAGGTAATGAGGAGACAAACTGTTACTTACTGGGATCTGTGATTTAATCCAACTCTTCTGGAAAACAAGTTAGAATTCTGTTAAAAAAACATTAATAAAGTCTTTATATTGTTTGGTCCAGCAATCCCGCTACTGAGTG
Organism: Notamacropus eugenii; assembly: GCF_028372415.1. NCBI lineage: Eukaryota > Metazoa > Chordata > Mammalia > Diprotodontia > Macropodidae > Notamacropus > Notamacropus eugenii. The sequence goes on along the minus strand of NC_092876.1, from coordinate 435,251,604 downwards.
TATAACTCAAGAAAGGTTTTTAGAAATGGTTCCAAATATATCAAAATATTTATAGTGATATTTTCTGTAGTAGTCAAAACATGAAAACAAATAGGTGTCCATAAACTGGTCAATGACTGAAAAAATCGTGGTTTATTAGCATAATTGACTATTATTGCACCAATAAAAATTATAAATGTGAGAATTCTGAGACCTATGGGAAGTTTTGTATGAACCTGGTGTAGAGTTTTAAAAAGAAAAGTGAATAAAAAAATACCACCACGAAAACAATGATTACTATACTAGAGGCAGCTGGTAGCAAAGTAGATAAAAGTGCCAGGCTTGGAATCAGGAAGACCTGAGTTCAAATTCAGCCTCAGACACTTCCTAGCTGTGTGACCCTAGGTAAATCACTTCTTCTCTGCCTGCCTCAGTTTCCTCAGCTGCAAAATGGGGCTAATAACAGCACCTAACCTCCCAGGGTTGTTATAAGAATCAAATGAGGTAACATTTGTAAAAGACTTACAGTACCTACCATATAGTAGGCACTTAATAATCGTTTGTTTCCTTCCCTCCTAGTCTATAAAATGAAAACAATACTAAAAACAACTAACTCAGATTCATTGCTAGAGAACAGGAGATTCACATAGTTTGCTCCCTCTCTTACACATAATGTGGAATAATGGAAATTATCAAGGGACTTCGACTCTGTGGACCTGGATTTGTGTCCTGTGGACTCCAGCTGGTCACTTGAACCCTCTCACCCGCATCCACTGATGCTGTATAAAAAGGGAAGTAAATAGTAGCTACGTTAGAACAGAGAGTAAAGGGGAGAGGGGTACAGTACTAAATGCCAGCGGGAATCTATCCTCCTGCTTTACGCTTCTTCCCCTCAGGAGAAAGAAAGGGGGGGAAACAAAAAAAAAAAACTCAGAGGGGCTCCTCTGTTAACTGGAGTTGTTTTCTTCCCCAATATAGAGTCACAATAGAAGGAAACGATATCTGAAAGGACTCCTGGGTCATCATCTCCCCAGATATGGCTAGCATCAACACAGCCAAATTCTGCAGCCCCAGCAGTGATAGAAACCATCATCTTCCTCACAAAGTAAAGAGCAAGTGAGAACTCAGAGATCTGGCACACTGCATTGACCCTGGAAAATCCACATGGTCCCAAGATGGAGGACAAACTCTTGAATTCTCACTCCTTACCCAGTTCCTCTTCTTCCAGGGCTATTTTCTCAGAAATTCTCACAAAGCCCTACCCAGAAATCCAGTTCCAAAACATCACTAGCTGGTGGATTCTGGGGGTGGTGTCTGCTGGAACATCTAGTCTCCATGGCAACAAGGATGACATGTAAAATAAGGACATTGGACGAGATGACCTCTAAGGTCCTTTCCAGCTCTAAATCTCTGATCCCACGAGCCTCTTTGTAGAGTGGTGGAGGGATTAGGGGAACTGAAGTTTGCACACATAGTCACTTTGTCAGTCAATTTTGCCTGTTGTACTCTTTTACAAGGGATGTTTCTATGGGGGAGGAGGGAAAGAGGGGAAAATACCAGTGAAAGACTATGAGATTCAAAAAAAAGGCATCAAGAAAACATTTTTAATGGGGGGAAAAAAACCATAGCATATGAGACCTTCAATCTGATGATAAGGCAAGCTACAAATTACAATCACCCAGACAATTTATATCCCTAAATCCTGCTTTTGTCTTAAGTAAATAAATGATGCAAACATCTGCTGTGAGGTAATGATGGTTATACAAACCTTTCAAGAGTTTTGAGTGGTTATTTTTATTTTAGAATAAAAATCTCATCTGCAGTTCTGCATATTTCTTTTCGTATGTTGCAAGTCAAATATTTTTTATTTGACCAGCCAATGGGAGTGTCAGTAACCTGACCTTTTTAATATTGTGGATTGACCATGAATTGCTATCCCAGAGAAAATTTTGAAGTTCCCCATTATTAGCTAGCCCTTAATATAACCAGTCAAAGGAGCTGAAGCTGGAAGGACATTTAATCCAATATTCTCCTTTCACAGATGAAAAACACAGTTTTACCAGATAGTAAGCATGTAAACCAAGACACACACTCAAGCTCTCTGCCCCCACCTCCAAAGTTGCTGGGTTTGTTTGTTTTTTGTTTTTTTTACTATGTCACACTACTTTCTTTTTACCCCCAAATTTATTAATTTATATGTTTTCAATTTTCAACAATCACTTCCATAAATTCCAAATATTCCCCTCTCTGTCCCCAAGACGACTTGCAGTCTTATATAGGTTCTACACATACATTCCTAGTAAACACATTTTCAAATTATTCATGTTGCATAGAAGAATTAAAACGAATGGGAGAAACCATGAGAAGAATAAAACATAACAAAGGAGAAAGTAATTGCTTCATTCTGCGTTCTGACTCTAGAGTTCTTTCTCCAGATGGATACCACACTACTTTCAACAAGCTCGCTGACCACCAGCCCCTTACACTATGAAGAAGGTGACATTATTTGTATTTACAATTGTATTTCTATTGCAATGGCTTTAATATCTTTGCCTGCTTAAGGCATCCCTTCTCATTCATTGTTGTTTATTAGATAGCAAACTCCTTGAAGGCACAAAGTATCTTTTGTCTTTTTTTGTATCCCAGTGGCTCAGCACAGTGCCTGGCACAGATGAGGCACTTGACTTTATTGATTGATTGGCTAACTGGTTTCCTCGCTGACTTCAGGCAAGGTATCAGGTCATGCCAAGGTTCCGGGAGTGCCCTTCATATGAACTAGAAATTTTTGCATAAAAATAATTCTGTTTCATAACCACAAATTTATTGCTAATTACACACACAGACACAAACACACTTACACAGACTTGTCCACCCCAAATTATAATAACTCATAAATATAGGGTCTTCTAATATTTGCAAAAGGCTTTACATACGTTATTTTATTTGATCAGAACAACAACTATATTAAGAAGATGGCATTTTCATCCATTTTTTATAGATCAGGAAACCAAGGCACAATTTGGTGATTTGCCCATGGTTATACAACCAGTCAGTGTTTGAAGCAGAATTGAAACCATATCTCTCCTGACTCCAAATCCTCCCCTACCCCCCAAAATATCGCTGTACTATCCATGCTTTGCTGTTCAGTTGTTTCGGTTCCATCCAACTTTTCATGACCCCACTTGGGATTTTCTTGGCAAAGACACCAGAGTCGTTACCATTTTCTTCTCCAGCTCATTTTACAGATGAGGGAACTGAGGCAAACAGGGTGGAGTGACTTGCCCAGAGTTACACAGCTAGCCAGTGTCTGAGGCCAGATTTGAACTCAGGAAGAAGAGTCTTTTTGACTCTAGGACCAGTACTCTATCCACTGAGTCATCTCTCTGCTCACTACCATGCTGCCTCTCCCAAATCCATGTTTTGGAACAAAGAGAGAACTTGGCAGAGGGTGTGGATCAAAGCAGTCAGCACTTCTGGTAAAACCATTTAAAGAACTCATCCTGTTGATAGTTGGTACTCATATTAACCTTGTAGGACACAACTTTAAATTCCAGAGATCACTCAAGTGGGAAAATTCAATAACAGCAAATTCTGATGTTAATTTAAGAGAGATTTTTAAATGGGATAAGAAAGATCAGATCTCCTGTTGACAAAGATAGCTTAGAAAATTATTGCCACCTTTTAACAGCCATTGTATCACTTGCTTCTTGCTATAGATGTGATTCTGGCGAAAATATGGCATGAATCAAAATTTTGTAAATTCTAGTGTTTAAAATCCAAAGGAATTTTACTTTTAAAATAATCCTGTAGTGATTTCATTTTGTAAACAATAACTTTTTATAGCATTGTTGGTGACACATAGTCAATATGTATCAGAGGCAGGGTTTGAACCCATAGTCTCCCAGTTTCAAGGTTGGTATGCAATGTTTTATGTAAGGTGTTAAGACGTTCACCTACTGGCAAAGAATTGGAAACTGAGGGAATGCCTTCCATTGAGGAATGTCTGAACAAGTTGTGGTATATGAATACAATGAAATACTATTGTGCTATAAGAAATGATGATCAGGTAGATTTCAGAAAAACCTGGAAAGACTTACATGAACTGATACTGAATGAAATAAGCAGAACGAGGAGAACATTGTACACAGTAACAGCAATATTGTACAATGACCTGCTTTGATAGACTTAACTTTTCTCAGAAATATAATGATCCAAGACAATTCCAAAAGACTTATGATGGAAAATGCTATCCACATTCAGAGAAAAACTATGGTGTCTGAATGCACTATGTCCTCTTTTTTTCTTTCTCATGGTTTTTCCCTTTTGCTCTGATTCTCCTTTAACTAATGACTAATGTGAAAATATGTTTAATAGAATTGTACATGTATAGCCCATATCAGATTGCTTGCTGTCTTAGGAAGGAGGGAGGGGAGGAAGAAAGGGAGGGAGAAAAAAATTTGGAACTCAAAATCTTATAAAAATGAATATTGACAACTATCTTTACTATGTAATTAGAAAAAAATAAAATACTTTGAAGTGGAAAAAAAGAAAAAGAAAGAAAAAAATTTTTAAAAAGAAGTGCACCTACAGGTTCAAAAGATGCAGATACCAATGCCAACAATGTGCCAGTTCTAATACCTATGGCCTCTTCCCTCTCCAATTCGTCCTCTGCATAGTCTCCAAAGTGATTTTCTTACATCACAAATTGGACTATTTTACTCCTTTATTCATTATATTTCAATGGTTCTTGTAAAATTCTTTTTTTTCCCTCCCTCCTTCCCCCCAGGTCTCCTCCCCCACCTCAGAGACAGCTGCCATTCAATACAAACTCCTCTGTCTGGCATTCAAAGCCCTTCAGTCTGGCTCTAACTCACTGTCCCAGGCTTATATGCTTACCTGTCTTCATGGGATCTATATTCCATCCAAACTGGCCTTCCTGCTACTCCTCATAACCAATGTTCCATCTCCCATCTATGAGCCTTTCTATAGGCAGGCCCTGCCATGCTTGGAATGCATGCCCAGCTCAGCTTCCCTTCTCAGAATCCCTACCACCTTCAAAAGCCTCAGCACAAGGGCTACTTTCTACATGAGACCCTTCCTAAACCCTTCAAATGCCAGTGGGGACCCCCCCCCAAATTACTTTGTATGCTTATATGCACACACGTTATCTCTCCCCCAGCACCTACCCCTACGGAGTAGGAACTGCTTCATTCTTGTCATTCTATCCCCAGGGATAGAACAATGCCTGGAACACAATAGGGGCCCAATAAATGTTTGTTGATGAATTAACTGACCATGTGAATATAGAGCCTTACTTTGTTCTAGGTGATTTAAATTTGATACCCAGTCAAGCCACACAGTGGATAGAATGCTGAACCTAAAGTCAGGAAAATCTGAGTTCAAATTCAGCCTCAGACACTAACTGTGTGACCTTGGGTAAGTCATTTGACCTATGTTTACGCCAGTTTCCTCATCTGTAAAATGGAGGTGATAATAATTGCAACTATCTCTCATGAGGATCAAAGGAGAGAATAATTGTAAAGCACCTAGCACATAGTAAGTGCTATATCCATGTTACTTATTATTGTTATTAAACTCTGCCTCAGTTTCTTCGTCTGTAAAATGAAGCTAATAATAGCACCTACTTCCCAGGGTTGTTGTGAAGATCACATGAGATTTTAACTATACATTAAGCACCATGTATGTGCTAGCTCTCTCATTATTATTCTGATTGCCACAAGGAGGGTTCCTGGCTTTTCCTAAGGTATAACTAATCAAAGCTTTAAAAAGAATACACTCTCATTAGAGGGCAACATTCCCGAGCTCCATGGAGAAAATTTCTGTATGTGGGCCATCACCAAGCAAATGGAAAAACATCTGAAGCCACAAGCTTGTGCTGAATCAAATATTTACTTATTTCAGTTCCTCTACCCCTCCGTCCATGGAGATTCCAACTCAAACTAAGTAATGAAGGAGGTCAGGCTTGTGATGGGCACAAAAATACTTACCCTGCAATTACAAGGGATATTGGGCCTTACAACAAATGCAAAAGATATAGAACTTGGAAAGAGTCCAGAAAAGAAAAAACACAATCAAAATGATAAAATAGAGGAAAGGTCTTAACATAATAAGAATGGCTAGAAAAGCTGGTGCTATTTAGAATGAAAAAGAAAAAAATTGTGGAGAAAGAGGAAGGATCAGGTTAACTACAGTCTTCAAATATATAAATTCTGAAAGGAGGATGACCAGAGAACGGGTCAGGTTCTATCTGTTGCCACTGAGGCTAGACTTGCAGCTTCAACGGAACCAAAAAAGCCTTTGATATATGGAAAAAAATTCCTCTCTTTGAGGATGAGGAATGTACTGCCAAGCTAATCTTTGGAATTGCTTCCTCTACTCCTGTTCAAGTTATCTCTGAGACTGTTTCAGGAAAACCTTGCTCAGAGCAGAGAAAAGGATTCCTCTTCAAGCCCTTGGAAAGCTCAATTCCAGGTGGTTCTAGAGACTTACAAAAGAGATAGATTCTTAGGGGAGGAAGACGTGATGACCCAGAACCAAGGCAGTTGCTCTGAATTCAAGTCAATAAACATTGATTAAGGACCTATGAATTGATAATCAATTTATGAAATTATGAAATGTGGGCAAACATGCCTGGTTTTTTGGGTACTTATAGGAAAAGATCAAGATTGACCATGGGTCAATGAGGTGGCAATCACACTTTAATAAGGCACAGAGACAAACATAGAAAAAGGTGCAGAGGCAGACAGACAGCATTGGGACAGGGAATGGGATGGTGAAGGAAAGTAGACAGTGTGGGGAAGAGGAGGGGGAAAGGCATGGATTAACCAGTTACCACTGATTAGATTTTGGAGCATTTAGCATAGACCCTTAAGAGACGGAAGACCACTCGGGAGTGGGGAAGAATTTGAGTCTCATTTTTATAGGGTTTTAGAGGAAAACAGACACAATTTCTATCCATGCCACAATTCATTAACATATCTGAGTCATCTCAAAGATATAGGTAAAACTTCAAGGTCATCATCTCAAAGTTATCAGCACCTTTATGATGTTTTGCTTCTCTGGATTTTGTCTGAAATTTACATATCATAGGATGAGAGCCTTGACAAGAAACACCTGGATGTTTCCCACAGTTTGGCAGGTATTACCAGGATGTGAATTTTAGTCCATATAGGATACAATTTGTAAATTATGTTCCTTTGACCTTTGGGACTGCTTGTACGTGACTTTCAGGTTGCCCTTTGCAATCTTATTTCCTGCTATTTCCTTTATAATGGTTACTGGTAAACTTACTATACTGACTGGAAGGAGATAGGGTGGTCAGGGGAACCAGAACAAGATACAATTTTAACACAGCCTTCTATGTACCAGGCACTGGGGATGCAAAAAGAGACAAAAGACAGTCCCTGACTTCAAGGAACTTATGATCTAATGGAACAGACAACATGCAAAACATATACAAACAAAACAAGCTATACATAGGATAAGTAGGACATAATTAATAGAGAAAAGGCACTGGATTTAAGAGGAATTAGGGAAGGTTTCCAATAGGAGGTGGGAATTTTAGTTGGAACTTAAAGGAAACCAGGGTGGCCAATAGAGAGGGTTCCAGTCTTGGGGGACAAGAAGAGAATGCCTGTAGACGAGAGATGGAGTGTGTTATTCATGAAATACAGTATCACTGTAATGAAGAGAGTTAGAGGGCAAGATATAAGAAGACTGGAAAGATAGGAAGGGGCTAGGTTATGAAGGGCTTTGAATGTCAAACAAATCATCTTATATTTGTTCCTGGTGGCAATAGAGACTCCCTGGAGTTTATTGAGTAGGAGGTTGGGAAGGGAGGGGAGGTGACATGATCAGACCTTTGTTCCTCTGTTATCTTAGATAAAGCCCAACTAAATTTACAGTTGGGCAGAGGATAGAATACTGGTCCTAGAGTCAGTAAGACATATTCCTGAGTTCAAATCTGGCTTCAGACACTTATTAGCTGTGTGACCATGGGTAAGCCACTTAACTCTGTTAACCTCAGTTTTCTCATCTGTTAAATGATCTGGAAAAGGAAATGGCAAACCACTGCAGTATCTTTGCTGAGAAAACCCCAAAATGGGGTCACAAAGAGTCAGATATAACTGAACCTACAACAACTACCCAGAGGTCTTTTGGTGATTTGGAAAGTGTCTTACACACACATCAGTTAGATAACAAAGTAGACGGGGTACTGAACTTGTAGTCACGAAAACCAGAACAAATCCTCCTTCAAATATTTACTGGATTTGTAATCATGGCAGATTACTTAAACTGCCTTCAAGCTCAGCTCCTTCATCTGTAAACTGGGCGTAATAAAAACAACTATTCTCATTAGACCTATGTGAAGATCAAATGAGACAGTGGCTGTTGTTCAGTTGTTTCAGTCATGTCCAACTCATGACCCCATCCGGAGTTTTCTTGGCACAGAAACTAGAGTGATTTGTCATTTCCTTTTCCAAAACTGAGATAACATAGGTAAAATGCTTTACAAACCTTAAAGCAATGTGCACTAACTATTATGATCTAGTCCTAGCAATTGTCTCGTACTTTGAAGAAAGCTATTTCACCAGAAGCAGAAGCATAGCTGTCCACTACAGCTCTTAGAAACTCAGCCCAGTAACCTGGATTCGTGGAAATTTTCTTGCTCCTCTAAGCGTGATCCTGAGAGGTTTTCTAAAACTCTCCAGATTGCCTTTCTGTGCCTGTGAAAATAACAAGATCCGTGACTATCCCTTGCTGACATGGGGTCAATGTATTAATTATCAATTAATAAATTGTAAAGGATTTTGGGCTCCTTGGAAGAATGGAATATTAAAAGGAGACAGTGACATCAGTTGTTCCAGGCTCTTTTTAGCCTGGGAGAGAAGAGATGCACAGCAGCCAAGCTATTTGGTAAGTGTGTGTGGAACTTTGCTTTGAGGATTCATGTTGTCCTGTGGCCAGTTTAATACAAATGAACACTCATATTATCTTCTTGCCATTCCTTTATCTCCCTCTCAGTTGTCCAAGCTGTCTTGGTGACATCACCATTAACAAGTCCCTGCTCTGCATACCCATTTAATGGAGAAACATATTTCATTACCCTACAAAATGCTCTGGAATTAGAAGTGAGTGAGTGAATGAGTGAGTAAATGCATTATATGGTGTCATTCAAGGCTCATGGCTTGCTAAGTTTGCAAGCACCATTCAACATGATTTTTTTCACTATCTTCCCTCTCTTGCGTTGGGTTGGATTCATTTATATTGTGTTTAATTACCTTCACTCAGTTGTGTTTTTTAAAAAGTAAGGTTTACTCACCCTTTCTTTTTAATATTTTTCCAACTACATGTAAAAACAATTTTTAACATCCTTTTTTTTTTAATTTTGAGTTCCAAATTTTCTCTCCCTCTCTCCTCCTCCCCTCATTGAGAAAGGCAAGCAGTGGATAAAGTACTGGCCTGGCAATCGGGAAGGCATGGGTTCAAATCCTACCTCAGATAACATGAGTGACCCTGGGTAAGTCACTGAGCCTCTAGAAGTCTCAGTGTCCTCTGTAAAAGTCAATAAGCATACATTAGGAATCTACTATGGCATATGAGTGTAATACAGTGCTATTGTGCAATTAGAAATGATGAACATGCAAATTTCAGAAAATCCTGGAAAGACTTGTATGAACTGATGCAAAGTAAAATAAGCAGAACCAGGAAAACATTGTACACAGTATCAGTAACATTGTGTGATGATCAACTATGCTTTTCTCAGCAGCAATGATCTAAGACAAATACAAAGGACTCACAAAGGGAAATGTTATCCATATCTAGATAAAGAAAGAACTGATGGACTCTGAATGCAGATTGAAGTATTTTTCCACTTACATTATTCTTTCTCATGTTTTTTTTATCTATTTCTTCTTTCACAACTGTGATTAATATGGGCATGTTTTTATATAATCATACATGTATAAGCTATATCAAACTATTTACAATCTTTAGAAGAGGGAAGGGGAGGGAGGGAAAATACTTTGGAACCCAAATTCTTGTTAAAATGAATGTTAAAAATATTATTGAGATGTAACTGGGGGAAAAAATAAAATACTATTTAAAAAAAAAGAATCTGCTACACACAGGGCACTGGGCTAAGTGCTGAGGATGCAAAAAACAAAAAAGGCAAAAGATCATCCCTGATCTCAAGGAACTCATGTTCTAATGGGAAGACAACATGCAGACAACTATGTACATGCAAGATACACGCATAATAAACTGGAGATAATTAACCCAGGAAAGGGAGTAGTATTAAGGGGGATCAGGAAAGGCTTCTTTAAGAAAGAAAAGGATGCCATAGATGTCAGGAGAAGGCAGAGGTGAGGAAGGAAGGAATTCTAGGCATGGAGGAGCAGTCAGTGCAAAGAGTGGTAAAATGGGGGTTGGGATAACAGCAACAGCCCTTCCTCCAAGAGTTGTTGTGCAAGTTAAGTGTCATGTATGCAGACCTTGAAGCTCTGTAGCAACATCAGGGATCGTTTTGTAGATCTGGAAGAGACTTTAGAGAGAAAAGTGAAACTCAGAGGAAGTGAAGTGACATGTCCAAGGTCACCCAGCAGGCATCGGCAGAGCTTGGATCGAAGACCAGACTCCACTCTGATTCCAGAGCTGGTGTTCTCTCCCCATGGCACCATCCTCTTAACTCAAGAGGCTTCATCCTCCCTCCAAGGTACTCTGGAGACAGGCACTTTCCCCTCCCCCACACAGGCTACCTTAATAGGTAATTTGGGCACAAATCACCAAACAGGAAACCCAAAGGCCAAGTCATTATTTTTTAAATGCCTCTGCACTCTTCACCGAGCTATGGCCTGAGTGTACCTGTGAAACTCTGGGGTTTGATATCTGATAGCTCACTTCTCAATGTGTATACATTATTTCTGATACATTTGACCAGTCCCTTCTCTCTTAATATAAAACTGTCATTTTAAATGGTTATTTAGTAAGCAAGGGACAGATTGCAGCCTGCCAGGGATCCAGCCACAACAGAGAGAGTAATGGGAACTTTGTACTATGAAAGGAAGATCAGAACCCTTCTCAGATACCCTTGATGAGCCTCAGTTTCCACATCTGTAAAGGAAGACAGAACAGAATGATCTCTAACACTATCCCGCCCCTGGTCCAGCTCTGATATCTTATAATACTACTCCCCACTGTGAATAGATAATTCTAACCCAAAAGTAGGAAAATTGTCCTCAAAAGAGAGTTGGAGTGTGGCTAGCCTCAGGCACTATTGCATTTCCCCAACACACGATCCCTTCTGTGAAAATTAAAGACCACTGGAATGGAAGACTCACCTGAATCATCACTTGGAGTCAAGGGATTCATCACCATCAACACACAGTTGTTGTTCAGTCACGTCTGACTCTTCGTGGAAAAAAGCGTTGCTTGGGCTGGAGCCTGGAAGAAGGTAAAGACTTCCAAAGGGCTTTTGGGCCAGACAGACAGAGCACCAGGCTTGAACCTTGACTCTGCCATTTGCAATTTGTGTGACCTTGGACAAGTAGATTCTTTTATATAAATCTCTACAAAGCAAATCTTCACAGGTGTAAATCTATGAGCCCCAAATATCCCACAAAGAAGGGTGTAGCAACCAGGGCAACAGCTACCTCAGACCTGGTCCAGGGCCAGAAGATCAAGTTAAGCTACTCTGCCCAAGTCCTCACTTTCCCAACTTTTCTTACCCCCTTATCTTTTCCCCTCAGAGATGCCTCTGCCCTGAGGCCCACTTTATTGAATGTCTAATTTAATTTGAGTGTGCTATTTCATAAGGAGCATAGGCTGCATTAGTTCACTCTTCACTCATCACTCTCAGAACTTCACCTCCTCAACCACAGCCTTGCCCCCAAAGGGTGCCCTTCCCTCTCCCTCCACCCCCTCAAGCTTTCTAGGCTCCCTGTATGGGTTGTTTTGTCTTTCCCTAGTAGAATGTCAGCTCCTCAGGAGTACTTGCTGTCTTTTTTGCTTTTATTAGTATTTCTAGTGCTTAGCACAATGCCTAGCACATAGTAAGTGATCAGTACATGCTCTATTTTACCTCCTTGTCTGTCTGTCTATGTATCTATCCATCTATATCTATCTATCTATCTATCTATCTATCTATCTATCTATCTATCTATCTATCCAATAGATTACCTCCTTGTGTGTCTGTCTATCTATCTATCTATCTATCTATCTATCTATCTATCTATCTATCTATCATCTAATCTATCCAATAGATTACCTACTTGTCTGTCTAACTGTCTATGTATCCATCTTTCTCTCTGTCTCTGTGTCTCTGTCTTTGTCTCTCTCTGTGTGTGGGTTTGTGTATGTGTCTGCCTGTTTATCCGCTACCAGTCTGTCTACCTATCTATCTGTCTCTTATGTTCTTATCTGTCTACCTGTTTACGTTCTATCTATCTACTTAACTACTTATCCATCTATCTGTCTGTCTACCTATTTATCTACCTACCTCCTATCTATGTATTTACCTATCTATCACTCCTAGGACAGAGGCCAGGCTGCCCCGATATAATATTAAAAGGTGCTCGTGGATATCAGGTACTGGGCTCACTCCCACCTTCATGGCTTCCACCATTATGTTTCTCTTGACCAGAATGTTTCATTTTTACACCTAACCAAATCTAATTATCCTTCAAGTTCCTGTCCAACTTCTCCCTCTTCCATGAAACCTTCCCAATCACAACTCTCCTCTCTTTTTAACAGCACTTAAAACCTATACCACAAAGGTATTGGAATGCAAACTTATTGTTTTATGTCTGTCACTATCATTTGCCTCATCTCCCCATGAAACTTCTACTTCCTTAAGGTCAGAGACTAGGTGCTATCCATCTTCATCTCCCCCATGGCACCTAGCACAGTACTGAGTGTAGAGAAGATGCTCAGGAAATGCTTGTTGTCTGATTCAGTGTCAGCAGGGCTGCTTCGGTGTACTCTGTGTACACTTGGCTTCCAGCCCAGGACGCAGATGGCACAGAGCATGCTTCTTCTGGAGGGTCTCCTCATCAGGGGCCGCATTACCTTGCCCCTGTGGCTGCAATCCTCCTTGATCTCTCTGGAGGGAAAATCCGGAGAATGGAGTGGGGATAGGGAGGGGAGGAGGAAAAGCTTAGCTGAAGCCTGCTTTGGCTCCAAATGAGGGAACAGAATCCACTGGAGTTTTCATTTCACCACTACCACCACCACCACTGTTCCAAGCCACAGGCCCCCTTCATTGCTTCTCTGCAAAATCACTATCCTGCAGAGCCAGGCCACATACAATGACCCCCATTGCCTTCTGTCACTTGGCTCTTGTCCATGGGACAATGAGAAACAAACCCAGAGTGACCTTCTTCCATTTTTGTTTTTGCTCGTGTTGTTTTGGTTCTGAAATACCTGCACGTGGCAGCATTTTAGGCCTTTCTGTAGAGGTCTGGAACAGTAGCCAATGATCATTCACCAGTCACTCTGATACAAAATGCGTGTTGTATGACTCGTCTCCCACAAATAAAGGGCTCAGTTTGGTGACAAATGGTCACTGAATTCGTGATGCTTTTGGAAGTTCTCCTGACAAGAGAGGCAGCCAATCAACAAACATTTATTACATACCTACTGCGTGCCAGGCACAGGCTGGAGACACAAAGAGAAAAATCAAATAATGCCTGCCTTCAAAGAGTTTATTTATCAAAGGACACAACACATACATATACATGGGCAAAGTAAATGAAAGTAAATCTGGGAGGAGAGTCAGGTTGTGGAGAGACATAGCAGCTGGCTTCATGTTGTTACCACTCAATCACTTCAGTCATGTCTGACTCTTCCCATCGCAATTTGGAGTTTTCTTGGCAAAGATACTGGAGTGGTTTGCCATTCCCTTGTCCAGATCATTTTACAATTGAGGAACTGAAGCAAACAAATTAAAGGACTTGCCCAAGGTTACGTAGCCAGTACGTGTCTAAAGCCAGATCTGAACTCAAGAACATGAGTCTTCGTGACTCCAAGCCTAGAACTCTGTGCACTATGGCACTACCTAGCAGCCCTGGCCTCATGTAGGGGTGGCATTTGACCTGAGCACTGAAGAAGTCTGGGAATTCCAAGAAGCAGAGATGAGAAGGGAGTTCCTTCCAAGAATATGGGACAAACTCAGCAAAGGCATAGAAAGTAAGTCAGTTGGGCTCCTGTGTGTGAAAGTGAGTTATCTATAACAAGCTAGGAAAGATAGGCAGGAGTCCTACTGTGAAGGGCTTTAAATCCTAAAGAGGAGAGTTTGTGTTTGATCCTAGAGCCAATGAGGAGCCCTGGGAGCTTCTTGAGCAGAGCGGGAGAGTGGCGTGGTCAGAAATATGCTTCAGGAACATCTCTTTGGCAGTGATGTGGAGTACTCATTGGACAGGGGAGAGAATAAAGACAAGGAGTCTAATTAAGAGGCTGTGGAAATAGTTCAGATTGGAAGGGATGAGGAGTGCTAATGAACTGTTGGTGGAACTGTGCATTTTTGTTCTGGAAAACAATTTGGAATTATTCTAGAGAAGTGCTAAATGTAAACTCTCTGACTTAGTTATACATCTACTTGGCAGATATCCAAAAGAGGTTGAGAGAAGAAAAAACAGTGGGAAAGGCCTTAAATACACAGAAATATTTGTTAGGGCTGCTGTAACACACACACATACACACACACACACACACACACACACATCAGACTTTGGTTGGCTGTATATGCATATGAAAGGGTCAGGAATTAAGGCAAAGGAAATTCTGTCTGCGCAAATAACCATTACCATTTCATAATCCAACTTTGGAGACTGAAAATGTACTTGAAAGGTACATCATGTGACAATGGTAGGGTAGAGGAATTTGGAAGGTATGGGATGAATATGGGAATTCCCACCATAGGGAGATCACAGTCCCAGACTGAAATCTCAACCAGAAAGACGTTTCCAAAGGAAAGATTAAGCCTGCGGGTGCTTGCTGGTTGGGAGACTAGGGCTGAGAATCTCTTTCTGGGGATACAGAAGAGTAGAAAACCAGGAGTACCAAGGTTCTAAGGGAATCAGACTGGATGATATTTTTTTCTCGGGGATGACTGTATTCTCTCCCCCTTCCCGCCCCGCCCCCTCCAAGGGCCTGAAGCAAGGGTTTTCTGCCTTTCTAGAAAGAATTGGGGAAAACTCTATGGGTTTTATTTCAACTGAAACATTATGGGAGCAACTACTGCTTCTCTTAAAGAGATAGCCAAGGATTTCAGCTGAGCCAGAAACCCAAAATTATATGTCCAGCTGGGTAGCATCTGTAAAAGTGCAGCAGGATGGAGCACATCTGGAAGAAACGACCTGAAAGCAGCATCCAGTGGAGACCACATTTCCTGGAGAAAGCAGACCTCCTAGGAGCAGCCGTGGTACCACGAGAAGGTGCCCTGTCCCTCTGGTATCAGAAGCAGGAGATAACCTCCTTGTGAATGCCCTTCCCCATGTGCAACCTGATCATGCTTGTTCTCTGTGCATGTACCTTAATCCCAAGAGTTCCATATGTGTGGGGTTTTTTTCAATTTGTGTTCTCTGTATGTGACCATTTTTACCCCTGATGCTGTGAGTATCCATATGAAATTGGATTCTAGGTTTATGGGGGAAATATTTTCCTGCTATTTTTCTTACTATGTCATTTCATTAAATATCTTCTCCTTGAACTAATTTTTTCCTCTGGCTTACTATTAAAGGTAAACATATTAGTAAGGACTTGTAAGTGATGGTTTTAGGGGATGTAAACCCACAAAGTACTTTGAACCTGGGGTAGCCAGTCCCTGGGAGACCTGCCCCATCAGTTGGGGGATGTCTCCAAGCATTATATATTTATAGCTTTACTTTATGTGGTAGCAGAGACCTGGAAACAAAACAGGAACGCATTGATTGGGACACGGCTAAACAAATTGCAGTATATGAATATAATGGAATATAATTTCACTGTAAGAAATAATATGAAAAATTCAGGGAAACTCAGGACTTATGTGAACTGCTGCAGAGTGGGGCGACCAGAATGAGAACAATCACAAAGACGTAAAAGAAAACCACATTGAAAGGCATTTGATCACTGAACACAGTGACCAATCATTACTTCAGAGACCTAAGAGGGAAGCATGCCTCCCTCCTCTCAGCAGAGAAGTGGTGAACTAGAAGTGTTGGATGAGGCATATGTCATCAAGCATGGCCAATCTGTTATTTATTTTGCTTACTCCTATTCTTTTTAATTTAATTTAATTTTTACTTCCAGATTCTTTTCCTCCTCCTCAACCAATCAAGAAGGCCAGAAATGCAAAACTCATTATTAATATGAAGCAATGCAAAACAAATTTCTACATTAGCCATGTTCAGAGAGGAAGGTAGGAAAGAAGGAAGGGAGAGAGAAAGAAAAAAAAGGAAGGAAAGGAAGAAGAAAGAAGAAAAAACATGCTTCAATTTGTATTCTGAGTCTAACAGTTCTCTATCTGGAATGGATAGCATTTTTATCCTAAGTTATTTGGAATTGTGTGGGTGCTCATATTGATCAGAGTTATAAAGTTTTTAATAGCCAATTACCTTTATAATATGGCTGTTACTGTGTAAATTGTGCTCCCTGATTCTGCTTACTTTAGATTGTATCAGTTCATACAAATCTTCCCAGTTCTTTCTGAAACCATCCCTTGTATAGTTTCTTACAGCAGAATAGTGTCCAATCGCATTCATATACCATAACAGTCATTCCCCAATTGATGGGCATCCCCTTGGTTTCCAATTCTTTGCCACCACAAAGAGAGCTGCTGTGTATGAATGGTTTTGTACATTTATCTCCTTTTTCTTTTTCCTTTGATCTCTTTGGGGTAAAGACCTTGTAGCAGTATTGTCAGGTCAAAGGGTATGTACCATTTTTTAACTCTTAAGACACAGTTCTAAATTTCTTTCCAGAATGATTAAATTCACAACTCCACCAACAACACATTAACTACCTATTTTTCCACATCCCCTCCAGCATTAGCCATTTTAGTAAATCTGATGGGTGTGAATTGTTTTAATTTGCATTTCTCTAATTATTAATGATTTAGAGCATTTTTAATATGATGAAAGATAGCTTTGATTTCTTCCTCTAAAATGTGCCTGTTCATATCCTTTGAGCATTTATCAATTTAACTGTTCTTTGTTGCCTGGGAGTACTGTATTGCTGGGAAAGAGGTGGGGTAAGAAATGGAGTCACTGAAAAGTGAAAATGATATTTTTAAAAAGAGCATCAATAGAAGATTTTTTTTAAGGAAGTATTGCCCTGAGCCTGTGGAAAACTAAAATGGTGACATCTCATCCCTGTTACTGGGGAGAAATACAACCATTTCTCCTCCCTCTCCATTCAGCAGCTATGAAACAAACACAAGTGAAGGAAGTCTGCCTTTTGTGATCCTAGCCTGTCCTCCCATCTCTAGCAGAGGCTCTTTGGGTCAGAGGCCCCCTCTCATCAGGCATGCAGCGCATAGTTAATCAAAAGAGGAAAGCAGTCTTTTTTTCTCTTGGCAAAGGAGTCTCTGACAGAACCCCAGAACAAATGTACTGCTCAGAGGCCATAAGGCAGACTGATTTCCAAAAGCATGGTACACTTGTGCACAAGATTTCCATTCCCCCTCTGCTCTAGTCATCAATATGGTCTTAAATGTGTCCTCATCCAACACAAATGGCACTGGATTCCTTCCGATTGGCATTCCCAATGACATTATTGAGAAATCAGCACAAGGGGCACTGAAAGGAAAAGTCTGGCCAGAAATACCTGTTAATAATGGGGGATCTCTGAAAAGTTGGCATTCTGACAGAAAGATGGAAAAGGACAATCTATGAGTATGGCAGATTTGAGCTTAATATGAAGAAAAAATCTTAATGCCTTGGGCTGTTTCCATGCAAAACTAATATACTCACTAGCAGCCTTTAAGCAAAATGTGAGTCCACATGTTGGGTCTGTCTGTAGAGGGGATTCTCACCAGGATCTGTGTTGGACAAGAAGACTTCTGAAGTCCCATTTCCTTCTAAAGAATTTTCTGTTTCTGAGAGAATAAGCCCATAGAAGTTATGAAGTTTTGTTGATATATGACTGTGGAATGGTGTTTCGATCATGTAAAATAGTGGTGAGATTCACTCAGTCACTCATTCATTTATTCATCCATTCACTCAATCAGTACATACCACTATACGTATAAGACTGCACTAGGCACAGTAACAGAGAACAAGAAATTTCAAACTTGGTTCTCACCCTTTGGGAGTTCACAGTCTTGGAAAGGCAGGGAAGAGGAAGGGGTCAAAATAAGCATACCAAATAATTAGAGGAAAACTAGATATGCAAATGGTAATAAATAATGGATTGTATATAGTTTCATTAAAATAATAATAATACCTTGTCTATCCAATATAGGCTAAACTCATTTTTTCTTAAAAATCATATTTTATATTATTTATACTTAATATAATAATATACAATTTATAATATATTCTATTTTCCCCTTAAACTTTCTTCACATTAAGCCCAAGCCTGTCTTATTAAAACTGTCTTTGAAACTTAATTGGTCTAGGGGCCTAAAGCTCAAGTCACAGACTTAGCTTCTAGTGACCTATGTTCAAAAGTCAGCCTACAAGGAATTGGGAGCTAGCTCCTCTACGTGTCTGCAGAAGCATGGAAGGTTTGTGTTGTTCAGTCATTTCAGTCATATCCGACTCTCCGTGACCCCAGTTAGAATTTTCCTGACAAAGACACTGAAGCAATTTGCCGTTTTCTTCTCTTGTTAATTTTACAGATGAGGAAACTGAGGAAAACAGGGTTAAGTGACTTGTCCAGGGTCACACAGCTAGTAAGTATTTTAATAAATACTGTGTGTTTCTGAGCATCCTTTCCACTCTATAGCAAATAGAACTCCTTTTTCTTTCTTTCCTTTTTTTTTTTCTTTTTGGAAACAGAAAGTCGACAAGTGCATCATTTCATTTTAATCCAGAACAACTAGAATCATACCTGGCCTATAACACATTTGTATGACACTGTACAGTTTTCAAAATATTTCCTTATCTATATATCTCAGGTCATTTTTTTTCTCCGCATGTCTTTATTCCTTGTAGTGCTCTTTTCATACCCTCTTTCCTTTGGTACTCCACTTTTCTTCCCTCTTCTTCTTTATCTCTCTTACCCAGACACAAAAAAGAAAATCAAAATATGTATTTTCATTATTTGTTGCATTCAACATGAAATAGGAAAACTACATTCTGTTTTTAAAAGTGAGAGAGTAGAATTTTTTTTAAAAAAAGCTAATAGGTTTTGATTTAATGTAGATTAGTAACCCTCAGTTTTAAACAAGTTCTCTATCCTTGCTATACACACATACCTTTATGTCCTTCCTATCTGCATCAGAGATCAAATCATTATCACCAGTATACAGCTGAGGAAACTGAGGCCACAAGACATGACATGAATTGTCCAACTTCACATAACTAGAGCTGGAACTCTCACTTGGCCCTTCCATTCCCTAATACATAGATATTTCTACAACACTATTTGGGGATAATTAGGTAGCACAATGGATGGAATGCCAGGCCTGGAGTCAGGAAGATTCATCTTCCTGAATTCAAATCTGGTCTCAGACACTTACTAGCTGTGTGACCTTGGGCAAGTCACTCCACCCTGTTTACTTCAGTCTCTTCATCTGTAAAATGATCTGAAGAAGGAAATGACAAACCAATCCAATATCTTGGGCAAGAAAACCCCAAATGGAGCCATGAGGAATTAGACACAATTGAAATGACTGAACAACATACAACAACAACAGAAATGGGGGTGGGGAGAGGCACTAATGACTTCTTACCTATTATCATTTCTTGTTCTGTAGAAAAGAATGATTTTCCCAAGCTACCCAGTCTAGGCCATACTGTGAGCCTCCATATGCCTGTCTTTCAGATGAAGACTCTTTCTCTTCTGTTCATCAAAAAGGCCATATTGGTTGTGTATTCCAGAAAGAAGCATTCATTGTGATTAAGTGTGTAGGCAGTATTGGGACCTGTGGGATCACACTGGCTTACCTGTGTCCAACAAACATATCATGAGATGCTCCTAGCCTAAAGGCCTAAATTGGTCCTACCTAATAGCACAGAAAGATCAAAGATCAGAGAACAGATGGTTTCCTTAAAGATGTTTCCTCTCTCAGTGTGAGCTGATTTATATATATCATCTCATTTGACCCTTTATACTGCTGAAGTAGGCAAAGGTACTACACAGATGACAAAACTGGGTCTCAAAAAAGGTGAGTATGAGCTCTGTAGGGTAGGGTTGGAACCTAGATGTTCCTGACTCCCAAATCCAGTACTCTATATACTTACACTATGCTTTCTAAGGAGGAGAGAATTGAGTTCAGTTTGAACCAACCATAGAACACAGCAAATCCCAGCAATGGATTCGGGCCTGTGATTTGGGAGAAGATAGCACTGCTCTCAAGACTCAGAAAGGGCAGGAAGGATAATAAGCCTTTACATAGTGCCTACTCTGTGCCAGGCATGGCGCCAAACACTTTTTGTAAATATCTCATTTGATTCTTAACAGTAACTCTGGGGGGTAAATATTAATATCCTCATTTTACAGTTTAGGAAACTGAGGCAAACAGAGATCAAGTGACTTGTCACACAGGGTCATACAGGTAGTAAGGGTCACACAGCTAGTAAATGTCTGAGGCTGGATTTGAAATCAAATTTTCCTGATGCCAATCTCTCCACTGTGCCACCAGGTTGAGAGCTGGCATGGGGGGGTAGGCTGATAGGAGGGAGTAAGTCCTGAGGCCTTTAGGCATATAGTTAGCCTGAATCCACACCACTGCTACACCTTCATCAGTAACACCACTCTCATCACCAGAACAAAAAGTAACTGAAATTGTGCCTTCCAAAATACCACATGCTCACTCTCCGTGGTATATTATCTTCTTCCCTTAAAGATTGCCCTTGTTTGTTTTAACTTCTTTTTGCCCATCTAAAAATAGTTGGAGAGGGGAGGTAGGCTACAGTGGGAGACCCATATATCCAATAGGATATCCTCAGGGTTGCACCAGCGTCAATGTACGCCTGGTCTTAGATTGTAAGAGCTGAGTAATTGGAGGGGGTGTAGGACCAGTCAAAACTAAATAGGATTGTTAGGGCCTCCCTTCCAGGTGGTTTCTAAGCTCTGTTACCTTTTTAAATAACTTCATCTCCACCCACCACCCCTCAGAAGGAGCTGGAAAGATTTCACATGCAGGTAGCCTTTCCCAAGATCCGTGTATGCTTTACCGTTGCATGTCATAGCAAGAGAGATCTTTATAGTGATAACAAAACCAGGATTTTCTATTCTTTGGTCTAGAAAAGACAGATTGGCATCATGGATGGAAGGCCACTCTTGTCATTAGGAAGGACTGTTTTTGAATCTGCCTGTGAACTTTACTCACCTGCCATGGGGCTTGGAAGGTGCAGAGGGAAGGTAGTAATGGATTTAAATGAAGATAGAGACCTATATTTCTGGCCATTGCCAATGTGGGAATTTGTTTTGCTGGATTGTGCATGCTTTTGATAAAGGTCCTTCCTTTCCTCCTTCCTTTATTTCTTTCTTCTTTGTTCTTTCTTTCCTTCCTTCCTTCCATTTCTTCCTTCCTTTCTTTCCTTCTTTCATCCTTTCTTTCCTTCCACTGGGGGATAGCAAGAGGAACAGATTATAAATGAATGTAAAAAAATAACCAATTTTATTCAAAAAACAGAATTAGGGAGAAGGGTATTTGCATTAAGTTCAGCACCAATATGAAAGATCCCCAGGATGGGAGATTGGGGGGGGGGGGTAACCTGCCAAAGGAGAGGCAAAACATCCCAGGCTAGAAACAGAACAGATCAAAGCTTCTTGCTAATCAGTAGGAGGATCTGAACATGAGTGAACACTGCAGTGCCAACCTGGGCAAAACAGGGCAACGCAATCCCAAAAACAGGAGGAAAAGACAGCAAAACCCCCTGTATTTCCATATAACTGGTTTCCTTTCTTTTACAACAAATTTTTTCTTATTTTACACATTTAAAAATATTATTCTGAGGAGGGGTCTACGGTCTTTACCAGAATGCCAGAAGGGTCCATGAATCACAGAAAAAGATTAAAACCCTTGCTCTCATGGATCATTTGGGCTAAGGGATCACATATCAATCTGGTGTACTCATAGGCTTGGTTGACCCAATGATGACTCCTCCGTATATCTTTAAATGGTTCAAAACCTTATTCCTTGGTCTGCCTCCCACTACAAATCCATATTTGGCAGACTTCTAATACTCATACTGAAGTACATGCTAAAGGAAAAGACAGAGAATGCTCCAGGTATAAGGGCTGCATATCTGATAGTCACCTAATGTACTAGAAATCCTGAGCAAGGTATTTTGCTTGCCACTCAATGAGCCTGAGTATGGTGGAGCTGGAACAAATAGAACCCTGTCCTTTCTCTCCCTTTGGTTTCAGTGAGAGCTGCACCCCTATAATGGCTAACAGTATGGAACAGGATGGTTCACAGTGGTTAAATGTTGGTATAATTCTCTCCTCTGGAGCAATGAAGACGTCCCTCTCCAGCCTGTGTGGGAGGAATGTAATTCAGTTCTCCTTCGCCTACAGAACATGTATTGACTCCTTTTCTCCTTATGTGGTCAGGAAATGAGTTTCACTGTGTTTTCCACTTGGGGGCTTATTATGCAACTGTTTAAAATATGCAACAGGTTGCAGATATTTACATGAGAAGGTTGAAATAACTTTAAAAAAATAAAAAATCATCTAGTTATGCCAGATTTTGCTGGTATCATTTTTGTTTTTACATTTTTAAAAGAAGACTTTTTTTATGTGTGTGGCTTAATTTAATCTCTTAAACTCTTTAAAGGGATTAAAATATATGCATATATAGATAATGACATAATTACCAACTGCACTTTATAACAAAATCTAAGGTAATTATCACCTCCATAACACCCTGAGGAATTTCAGCTGCCAAGGTGCTGGTGCTTCTGCCAGAGGTGATGACATCACAGGGGCTTTGGAGTAAGGAGACGGGGGTCTAACCCCACTGATGTCACACACTGCAAGAGATCACCTTGGGCATCTGCAGTACAAGTAGCTTCCAAGCAACCAAGGGAGAAGGTTAGATATTGGACACCAGCTGGTTATGTGATTGAACCACAGACATAGGCCCCTTGCACTGGCCTCTGCAGACATTTGTCTGGTCTTTGCTCAATGATCCCTGACCCCATCTTCCTCACCTTAGAGATGAGGAAATTCCAGGTTAGAGATGATAAAGCGATTTGCCAGAAGTCCCTCACAGATTGGAGCTAAACCAAGCCTAGATTCTAGATCTCTCTTCTTGAGGCTCTACTCCAAGCTACCTCTGAGCAAGCCTCCCTTTTCCAAGCTCTGCTCTCCCAACGAGACACCAACAATGTGCCATTTTGGCATTTGTTTACCATAGTAATAGTAAACAGGCATATATATGTATATGCATATATGCATACACATACAAATAGAAACACATAAAAATACGTATATATATGTATGTATGCATATATAGACATGTGAATGTGTATGAATGCATACACACAAATAAACTTATATTTTGTATGCATATATATTTTATGCACATGCACACATGTACTCTGGGCCTGGAGTCAAGAAGACCTAAGTTCAAATCTAGCCTTAGATACATAGAATAAGTCATTTAACTTCTATTTGCCCTATTTTCCTCATGTCTAAAATGGGAATGACTGGAGATGACCCAAGATGCCCTGGGAGACCTTGGGCCCTTTAGGCCAAGGTCTTTGCAGGTACTCACTTAGGGTGAGGCAACACCCATACATTGAATAGACCTCTTAAAGAAGAAGCCAGGGCATGACCCCTTTAATAAGGTCAAGAAAAAGAAAGACATCAGGCTGGGTGGGAAACAGCAACAGTTACTATTGATAATCACTTTCAAGCTAGGAAGGTCCAGAGGAACCCTCAGGCAAGGCCCCCGATGGAGTCCCAGTTTCAGAGTGCAGTAGATTTAAGGTTTTGGGAGAGGACAGGACAGGACAGGACAGCACAGCTAAGAAGAGAGGAGAGGGAAGGGGAGGGGAGAGAAGGGGAGGGGAGGGAGGGAAGGGGAGATAGGAAAGGAGCCAGTAAAACCCAAGTCAACTGGAATATCAGGTCTCTGGATTCAGATGGCTCTGTAGGAGAAGTGAGGCTGGTGACCTGCACAGCCCTCCCTCACTCAAAACAAAGTCAAGTGCAAGTCATGTCATCATTTCTCTGATGACCTGGTCTTCTTTGGCAATGAAGGACGAACACAAAATGGGAATGATGATTGTACCTACCTCCTAGGGTTGTTGTAAGGATCAAATAGGATAACCATTAAATAAAACCTTTAGCATATGGCACATAGTAAGCACTATGTGGATATTAGCTGTTAGCTTTTATTATTTGGTTGCAAGGGAGGAGTCAACAAGTGAAAGGGAAAACCAGAGAAATCTTCCCTGGGTGTTTGCTCCTGGCCAGGCCCTTTCAGAGAAGGCACTCCCCCACGTTTCCTTATCACTTATAATGTGGTATAAACCTTAATATCACTTGTAAGGTGGTGTGAATCTTGTTTCCAAATCTTTTCCTAACTCATCAAGAATTTCACAATTATTATGAGGTTAATGCTATAACAATTTAAGTTCATTACCAAATTTCTTATTTAACAAAATTGTGTAACTTCCAATATGCCCTACTAAACTGAACTCAACATCATTAACATTGAATTAAATATGGCATTTTCACATCCTATAGAAACAGAATGGCCTACGTAGCAGATAACGGGAAGGATGGAGAATTAGAACAACCTGGGCTCAAGTCCTGCTGTCTAACACATACTAACTGTGTGACCCTGGGCAAGTCACTTAACCTCTCAATGTTCCAGGCATCTCTCTAACACTATAGTATGCAGAACAAGTGCTTCTCTTTATCCATGGAGGAAGTTTCCTTACTAAGAATTTCCTAGATAGATGAAATCATATGTGTAGTCCCCCCACAAAAAAAATTCTATCTCTGAAACTTGTACAACTTCGCATACCTCTCTGGGACTTAGTTTCTTCATCTGTAAAATCAGGGAGTTGGACTAGATGGTCTCTAATGTCCCTTCCAAATATATTTACAATAGTTTCTGTTTGTTTCTTTCACTCCCAGGAGCATGAGTTTGGGAGTCAAGGAGAGATCTGTTTGTGGACTGTCATGCTTAGCCTACCATCTGTAGGCTAAGGCCTTTAATTATAGCACCACTTCTGACATCATCCTCATCATCATCACCATGCTTATCCTCATCCTTGTTATCCTCATCATATAGTGCTTACTATGTGCCAGGCACAATTATTATTTCATTTGGTCCATTATAGCAGCTAGATGGTGCCATAATGGATGGAGCTCTGGACCTGGAGTCAGGAAGACTCATCTTCCTGAGTTCAAATCTGGCCTCACATACTTACTATCTGTGTGACCCTGGACAAGTCACTTAACCCTGTTTGCCTCAGTTTCCTCATCTATAAAATGACCTGGAGAAGGAAATGGCCAACCACTCCAGTATCTCTGCCAAGAAAACCCCAAATGGGGTCACAAAGAGTCAGACAAGACTGAACAAAAACGTCAACCAATGCTGTAATGATTAAACCCATTGCTTGGGAGGTAATGAGGGAAATAACAACTCTGGGAGTCAGTGCTGTTATTATCTTCATTTTACAGGTGAGAAATTGAGGCAAACAGGGTTAAGTGACTTGCCCAGGGTCAGACAGATATTAGGTTTCTCTGAGGCCATATCTGAACTCAGCTCATTCTGACTACAGCACTCCATCCACTCTGCCACTGAGCTATCCCTAATGTCATTTAAAGAAGTTTCTCCATCTATAAAATGCCAATAATATTGCTCTACTTTCCCTCCTATGTGTTGTGACATATCAAAGGTACAGTGTGCTTAAGTGGGCTTTGTAGACTGTACAGATATATGCAAATGTAAAGGATTGTCACTGTTGTCATCACCAACCATCCTTGAGTGACGCTAAGTTCTCTGTTTTGGAATTCCAAAGCACCAACCTGCAACTATAGTCAAGGTTGATTTATTCCTGTCCTGGAAACTGAAATTATCAAAGCTGAAGGATATTTTGTCATGCATCATACATTTCAGAACTAATTCACAATGGAATGAATATTCTACCTTTTGACATTTCATAGTAATAGGGGGAGGGGAGCTGGGTCTCATTTCCCCCTTTAAATTGAGGAAAACATAAAAGAGCAGGAAGATTCTCATTACAAGTAGCCAAATGTGTTTTTCTTTCATGTAACTATAAAACAGCAGAGGGTGCGTCACAACTCCAGATGACATTCTTGGATGCCCGGGTGGAATTTGTCCTAGTGCAGATAAGCAGAAAAAAGATGCCATCTTATCTTCCTTTTTGAGCCATCCCCACAGAGATAAGTGGGGGAAAGAGATAGTGGGAAATTTGAGAAATAGCCTTAACCAGTGCTCAAGATTCCTGCTTTTGACTTCATCCGAGAGGATTCTGGATCATACTGGAACAGGAACAAAACTGAGACCAGAATTGCCCAGAAAGGCCACCGCTGGGTTCCATCAGTCTCCTCTCCCATCCCCTCGCCCCATGACTGAGCTCTAACATTAGAAATGCAGGACTCAGCTCAACCCTGAATTAAGCCCTCCTTCTGGAATAGAGAAGAAACCTCCATACAGATGGTAGGCTAAGCATGACAGTCCACAAACAGATCTGTCCTAAGCCACCTTCAGTAGATAAGCATGTATTTAATCTGTGACCCAAATGTCCTTTTCATCCTTGGTGGATTCTTTTAGTTCTTTTGTGCAAAGAGTACAGGTGTCCCTTCTTTCAAATATTTAAAATAGGGCTCTAGGACTAGGGCAAAATCTTCTTGGTGCATTCATATCCCCAATGTCTACCCTCCCAGTCTCCTTACACTCTACCCCCTACTCACTAAACTCTCTGATCCAATGACACTGGTTTCCTTGCTGTTCCTTGAACAGGGAATTCCATCCTCAGACTCTGACTCCTGTATTTTCTTTGGCTGTCTTCCATACTTGGAATAGTCTTCCTCCTCATCTCCCCCTCCTGGTTTCCTTTGCTTCCCTCAATTTCCAGCTAAAATCTCATCTTCCACAGGAAGCCTCTCCCAACCCCTTAATACTAATGCCCTTCTTCTGTTAGTTAATTGCTGTGTATTTCATACACAGCTTATTTGCACCTAGTTGCTTACATGTCTTCCCCATTAAATTGTGAGCTCTTTGAGGACAAGGGCTATCTTTTGACTTTCTTCACATTTTCAGAGCTTAGCACAGTGATCAACACACAGCAGGTGCTTAATAAATATTTTTGACTGACTGGTGTGGAGGAAAATATTGTCCATGGAATCAAAGCCTTCATTAAACATTAGGGATTTGGGGTCCAAGTAATACTTGAGCATGGGGGACTATAAAGTTTATTTTTTTTTGCCAGCTTTAATTTCACTCTCTCATTTATAAGTAGACACAAAGGCCTAGTGTGAAGAATTTTTCTGGCCTTCTCCTACTCTGCCCTTTTATTTTTGTTCTGATACCCAAAGTTCAAAGTAGCAGATGAAGACAGAGTCCAGGAGGCAAAGAAGATAGATTCCATGGTCAAGGCTGCAGGCATGGCTCATAGTGGGAAGGAAAGTAGCCAAGGCAAGAAGAGGGCAAAGGCGGAGAAGTAATCAAGATTGATTTTGCTTTTTTCTTCCTCTGAACCAAGACTATATACTAGGATACCTGGGAAGAAGCATCTGGGATTTTCTCTGCCTATGGGATTTCAAATTGGACTACTCCCTCTACTAAGTAGTTGCCAATCCATTGGAGCCTCCCAGTCCAGTACTCAAACCATAACAGTCCCACTGTCTCTGAACCCTCACTATGGCACTCCTTTGTTCTGTCACAGTGGATTTCCTTCCTGAGTCAGGAAGTGTTAAAATAGCAAGAGATACCAAATCTGAAAGTGAATCCTAAAGAGATTCAGAGATAGTCTGACCTTCTGGGAATGCAAGGTTTCTGGTTTATTCTCCAAGTGGTTGAGAACTTTATCTCCAGAAGGACAGTGAGTGCTCTTGGTAATTTCTCATATCACTGAAGAAACACCTTGATTGGTGGCTTCCCTCACGTTGACAAGAACACTAGTTAGTTAAAAGGAATTTCGAGAGTTTCTCAGAATTAATAATCTACTACTACAATGCCGCATTCTGAAAAAACAGAGACTGGACATGTGTTAAGATACTTAGACTCCCTGACCCTGGAATTCAAGTCTGGCTGGCTTTGAGTTATCCTCTCAGTATGATACAGCTCCTTGGGCTTCTGGTAAAATAAACCTCTAGGGTGAAAGAGATTGGGATAGAAATCAGAACTATGATTCCATTAGTAGAGTGAAGTTCCAGGTGAAGAAATGTCCTCTATCAATGCAAGTCAGCATCTTCTCTGCAACTTATAGACTTGTTGCCCCAATCAGATTAAAATGTTATTGGGGGTGGGAAGTGTGGAGTACAGACGTGGACCCAGTTGAACTCTCCCTCCAAACATCACCCTCCAAACAACTTTAAAATAAGGTCTCAAATCAAATTTTCTTGAGTGGAAGAGCCAACAAAAGGTCCCAGGTAGACAGTTTTCCAACCTAAGGAAATTTAAGAGGTCTCAAGGAGAAGTCTATAATAGCAGGGTGGGCACAGGCTCAAAGTTGGAGGCCACTGCAACAGTAGCAATTTGGGGGGGAGCTCTCAGCCCAGAGGCTGAGAGGGAGTCAGACAGCTGGTCAGAAAGAGATTACTGGGGACCCTTTGCTGGCACTGGTTGCAACTGGTATTGATTGGCAACTCTATTGCCCATAAGCAATTCTGGGACATAGTTCCAGGGTAGAGAGGAGTGATTGTTATCAGTCACAAGGAAGTGGGATTCCCGGTCAGTTTCAGGACTAAGAGAAGCACTAGCACTTGTGGCTATAGGAGATCAGGAGACCTAGTCAAAGTTCTAGGGCCAAGAGGAACAAAATAGTACTTATGTCTGAACGGGAGTAGGGGACTTTCCTGGGTAAAGATTGGAGTGCAGACCAGAACAGTAGTGACCACACCTCTCCCCAGATAACACCAACTTGGAAACAACAAATTCTTTCAGACCCCCCAGAACTAGCTCTGAAAACAGTGGCATGAAAGAGCATGAAACTTGGCACAATGTCTCCCCACTCCCTGGTGAACAGAGCCCTACTTTAACATAAAGTTCAAAGTGAAGGAATAGGCTGGGAAAATGAGTAAACAATAAAAAGGGGACATGACCATAAAAAGCCACGGTGATAGCAGGAAAGACTAAGACATAAATTTAGAAGAAGATAACAATGTGAAAACAACTACAAACAAAGCCTCAAAGAAAAATGTTAATTGTACCCAAGCAGCAAGAATTCCTAGGAGAGTTAAAGAAAGAGATAAGGTGGTAGAGGAAAAATTGGGAAAAGAAATGATAGTGCTGCAAGAAAATCAAAAAAAGAGAACTAACAGCTTGATAAAAAAAGTACACACAAAAAAATACTGAAGAAAATGATACTTTAAAAAGAACTAGCCTAATGGTCAAACAGGCATAAAATTCAGTGTACACAAGAAGTCCTTTTGAAGCAGAATTGGCCAAATAGGAGAGAAAAAAAGAAGTACAAAACCTCACTGAAGACAATGAGTCCTTAAAAATTAGAACCGGGCAAGTACAGACTAATGACTCCATGGAATTTCAAGAAATAATGAAAGAAAGTCAAAAGAAAGAAAAAATAGAAGAAGATGTGAAATATCTCATTGGAAAAACTACTGACATGGGAAATAAATCCAGAAGAGATAATTTAAGAATTACTGAACTCTTTGAAAGTTAAGATCAAAAAAAGGGCCTAGACATCATCTTTCAAGAAATTATAAAGGAAATCTGCCCCAGCATCTTAGATCTAGAGGGTAAAATAAAAATGTAAAGAATCTACTGATCATCTCCTGAAAGAGACCCCAAAACAGGAATATTATAGTCAAATTCTAGGGCTCAAGAAAAGATTGCAAGAAACCAGAAAGAAATAGCTAATATATCATAAAGCCACAGTAGGGATTACACAAGATTTAGCAGCTTCCATATTAAAGAAACAGAGGGCTTGGATATGATATTCTGGAAGGCAAAGGAATTAGGAATACAGCCAAGATTAATTTTGAGGAGGGACAGCATAAAAAGAAGGAGAAGACAAATGAAAGAGTATAGGATGGAAGTAAATAGACAGTAATAGTAACTGTAAATGTAAATGGGATAAGCTCACCTATAAAATAGAAGCAGATTGCAGAATGGATTAGAAACCAAAATTCAACAATATGTTGTTTACAGGAGATGCAGTTGGAACAGACACACACAGAGTTAAAATAAAGGGCTGCAGCAGAACTAAAACACTTCAGTTGAAGTAAAAAAAAAAAAGCAGCAGTAGCAATCATGATCTCATACAAAGCAAAAGCAAAAATAGACCTATTAAAAGAGATAATCAAGGAAACTACGTTTTGATAAAAGGTACCATGGACAATGAAATATACCAAAAAGATTCTAATAAACAACTAATTTCTCAAATATATCAGAAACTGAGTCAATATTATAAAAAATAAGAGTCACTCTCCAATTAACAAATTGTCAAAAGATATGAACAGGCAGTTTTCAGAAGAAAAAATCAAAACTGTCTACAAGCCTATGAAAAAATGTTCTAAATCACTACTGATTAGTGAAATTACAATTAAAACAACTGTGAGGTATCACATCATATCTATCAAAAATGGCAAATGCTGGAGAAGAAAAGGGAAAACAGGAACATTAATTAGCTATTGGTGGAGTAGTAAACTGGTCGAACCATTCTGGAGGACAATCTGTAACTATGTCCAAAGAGCTATAAAACTTTGCATAACCTTTTACCTAGCAATATCACTACTAGCTCTGTGTCCCAAAGAAATCAAAGAAAAAGGGAAAAGACTGATATGTATAAAAATATTTATAGCAGCTCTTTTTTGTGATAGCAAAGAATTGGAAACTGAGGGAATGTTATTATTGTTGTTGTGTTCATCCTTTGTTTTTCAAAGAAGACCATGACATCAGAGAAATGATGACATGACTGGCACTGGACGTTGTTTTGGGTGAGGGAGGGCTGTGCAAGGTCAGCAGCCTCACTTTCTCCTCCTGAGCCATCTGGATCCAGTGACCAGATGTGATCCAGATCAGGATGACTGGAGATGACTTAGGATGCAATGGGAGACCTTGGCCTTTTTCTCCTAAGGCCTATTCAGGTACTCACTTAGAGTGAGATGACAACTCATTCAGTTTAAGAAGTAATCAAGGAATGTTTCCTTTAATGAGCAAAAGAAAAAAAAATCAATTGGAGAATGGTTAAACAAGTTGTGACAGTACTACTATTGTACTATAAGAAATGATGAAGGGAGTTGCTTTAAAAAACAAACAAATAGAAACCTATATAAACTGATGCAAGGTGAGGTGAACAGAACCAGAAGATCATTGTGTACAGTAGCAACAAAATTATAATGATGATCAACTGAGAAAGACTTGGCTACTCTGATCAACATAAAGATCCAAGACAATTCCAAAGGACTCATAATGAAAAAAAAAATGCTTTCTACCTCCAGAGAGAGAATTGATGAACTCAGTGCAAATTGCATTATAATTTTTTCCCTTTTTTATTTTTTGCAGTATGCCTAATATGGAAATGTTTTACATGATTTCACACATATAATTGATATCATATTGTTGACCTTCTCAGAGAGTGGGGGAGGGATGGGAAGAAAGGAGACAATCTAGAACTCAAAATTTAAAAAGAAAAGAATGTCAAAAATAAATTTTAAAGATTTATTATCTTATACTCATAGGCTAACTTGCAAAAAAACTGAAATTTTTTTAAACTATTTATTGACCTATTTTAACTTTTCAACATTCATTTCCACAAAATTTTGAGTTCCAAATTTTCTCCCTATCTCTCCTCTTCCCCCCACAAAATGCTAAGCATTCTGATTACCCTTTCCACCAGTCTGCCCTCCCTTCTAACATCCCTCCCTTTCCTTATTCCCATCTTCTCTTTTGTCCAATAGGGTAAGATAAATTTCTATACCCCATTACCTCTATTTCTTATTTCCCAGTTGTATGTAAGAACAATTCTCAACATTTGTTCCTAAAATTTTGAGTTCCAACTTCTCTTCCTTCCTCCCTCCCTACCCATTCCCACTGAGAAGGCAAGCAATTCAGTACAGGCTATCTATGTGTAGTTTTGCAAATGACTTCTATAGTAGTCATGTTGTATATGACTAATTATATTTCATTCCATCCTATCCTGCCCCCCATTTCTTCTATTCTCTCTTTTGACCTTGTCCCTCCTCAAGAGTATTTACTTCTAATTGCTCCCTTCTCCCTTTTGCCTTCCCTTCCATCATCCCCCCCACCCTGCTTATCCCCTTCTCCCCTACTTTCCTGTAGTGTAAGATAAGTTTTCATACCAAATGGAGTGTGCATGTTATTCCTTCCTTGAGCCAAATGTGATGAGAGTAAGCTTCACTTTTTCCCTCTCACCTCCCCCCTTTCCCCTCCATTGAAAAAGCTCTTTCTTGCCACTTTTATGAGTGATAATTTGCCCCATTTCATTTCTCCCTTTCTCCTTCCAATATATTCCTCTCTCACCCCTTAATTTTATTTTTTTAGATATGATCCCTTCCTATTCAACTCACTCTGTGCTCTGTGTGTGTGTGTGTGTGTGTGTGTGTGTGTAATCCCATAACTACCCAGATACTGAGAAATAGTTACAAATATTATCTTTTCATGTAGGAACGTAAACAGTTCAACTTCAGTAAGTCCCTTATTAGTTCTATTTCCTGTTTACCTTTTCATGCTTCTCTTCATTCTTGTGGTTGAAAGTCAAATTTTCTTTTCAGCTCTGGTCTTTTCACTAAGAATGCTTGAAAGTCCTCTATTTCATTGAATGACCATTTTTTCACTTGCAGTATTATACTCAGTTTTGCTGGATAGGGGATTATTGGTTTCAATCCTAGTTTCTTTGGCTTCTGAAATGTCATATTCCACACCCTTCAGTCCCTTAATGTGAAAGCTGCCAGATCCTGTGTTATCCTGACTATATTTTTTCAATACTTGAATTGTTTCTTTCTAGCTGCTTGCAATATTTTCTCCTTCACCTGGGAACTCTGGAATTTGGTCACAGTGTTCCTAAGAGTTTTCTCTTTTCAGGTCTCTTTCAGGAGGTGATCAGTAGATTCTTTTGATATTTATTTTGCCCTCTGGTTCTAGAATATCAGGGCAGTTTTCCTTGATAATTTCATGAAAGATGATGTCTAGGCTCTTTTTCTGGTCATGGCTTTCAGGTAGTCCCATAATTTTTAAATTGTCTCTCCTGGATCTATTTTCAGGTCAGTTGTTTTTTTCCAATGAGATATTTTACATTATCTTCCATTTTTTCATTCTTTTCATTTTGTTTTGTGATTTCTTGGTTTCACATAAAGTCATTAGCTTCCATCTGTTCCATTCTAATTTTTAAAGAACTATTTTGTTCAGTGAGCTTTTGAACCTCCTTTTCCATTTGGCTAATTCTGCTTTTTAAAGCATTCTTCTCCTCATTGGCTTTTTGAACCTCTTTTGCCAATTGAGTTAGCCTATTTTTAAAGGTGTTATTTTTTTCAGCCTTTTTTTGGGTCTCCTTTAGCAAGCTGTTGACTCACTTTTCATGATTTTATTGTATAACTCTCATTTCTCCTCCCAATTTTTCCTTCACCTCTCTTACTTGATTTTCAAAATCCTTTTTGAGCTCTTCCATGACCTGATACCACTGCATATTTATTTTGCATGTTTCAGATGCAGAAGCCTTCACTTTTGTTTTCTTCCTCTAATGGTAAGTGTTGTTCTTCCTCATCTGAAAGGATGGGAGAGAATACCTGTTCACCAAGAAAGTAACCTTCTATAGTCTTATTTTTTTTCCTTTTTTGGGCATTTTCTCAACCTGTTACTTGACTTTTGGGTCCTCTGTCAAGAGTAGGGTATACTCTGGGGACCTGTAAGATCTCAGTTTCTTCAAGATGGCACTACCAAGCCTGCACCCTGGTCTGGGAGCAACCAGAAACTTTTGTGCCCAGAATCTGCAAGTAGTAGAATTTCCTCTCCACAGCCACCTCACCTCCAGTTCCACCATGCCAGTACTCAGGGCTGAGGTTCAGATCAGCTGCTCAATTCCCCCATGGGCTTTAAACTGAGGACTCCATGGCCACTGCAGCCTCCTCTTGCTGCTGCTCTGTCTCTGCCTCCTGGGACCCTGCTCCCTTCTCAGTCAGCTGAAAAAGCCTTCTCACTGACCTTTGTTGCCTGTGGGTTGAGAGATCTACAAGTCCCCACTTCTGCTGGGGATTCTGTCCCCAAAGCCTGCTTGGGCCCTGCTCCTCCCAGTGCCACATGGTCAAGGCTGGGCTGTGCTCTGCTCTGTATCTGGTGTGACAGACTTTTCCTGTCAGCCTTCCAGGTTACCCTGGGCTGGAAATCTCCTTCACTCCATCGTTCTGTGGCTTCTGTTGCTCTAGAATTTGTTGAGAGTCATTCTGTACAGATATTTCATGGACTATGGGGGAAGAGCTAAAGTATGTGTGTCTTTCTACTCCACCATCTTGGCTCTGCCCTCTCCCCAAAAAAACTGTAATATTTTAATAAAATGTATAAAAATACAACACAGATAATGCTAATTTGTGGGGGTTTTATATAAGGGATCTATTTAGGTTTGATACCACTGGCCTAGATTGACTTGCCCAGAGTCAAGGAGCTAGGACCTGTCAAAAGCAGGACTTGAACTCAAATTCTCATGGCTTCAGTCCAGTTCTCTGTCTACTACATCATCCTGCAGGGGTGTGTGTGTGTTTGGGGTGGGGGTGGACAAGGGAATGAGAGGATTTCCACCTTCAGAAACGGAAGACAAAATATTAGTGATCAGTAATAAGAAATCACAGCTAGATTTTTAGATTCAATGCAACTCAGTAAGGATTTATTAAGTGCATACCGTGTATTTATACTGTGCTACAATATTGAGAATATGCAGACAAGAATGACATCCTTCTTGTCCTCAAGCTGCTCACATTTTTCTAAGACAACATAGAATGGGCACAGATAGCAAAACACAAGGCATTTAAAGTCTTGGCCTTACTAACTATAGAGAAGTTTTAAGGAAGTCGCGGAGAGACAAACTGAGATTCTGTGTGTGTGTGTGTGTGTGTGTGTGTGTATGTGAGGAGGAGGAGGAGAATAAAAAAGAAGAGAAACAGAAAATTATGTCCCACCCCAAAACCCTCCTGTATCATTCCAAGGCTGATGTTTACAAAGCCTGGATTCATGAATTCTTTACAGAGACGAAATAGTTAAAACCCTTAGCCTCTAGGTCTGGCTGCCAGTTTTGTGTGTGTCATGGAAGATAACAGATGTCTTTCAGGGAGATGTAATTGCTTGAAACTAAACTGGACAAAGCCCCAGGAGGTTGCATTAGAGGGAGTGGGCCCTTCATTGGCAGGGGGATGCCCTATGTGACCCATCGGGCCTTCTTCTCCCTCTTGTTTCCATGATCCTTTGACATCATAATAAGCTGGGTTGGCTCTGTTGCAATGAGAACCACCCCCACCCCCCAACCCTTACCCCCAGCCCTGTGGGAAGGTAATTATTATATCTGCAACGCTCAATGAAAGAACTCCTGCTTCTCTTGAAAGACTGGCAACAGGGAGAGCTGGTGGGGGGTGGGAATGGGGTGGGGGTGGAAAGGCTTTCTGTGTGGAATAGGGAGCTGGGGCAATTTCCCAGATGCTGGAGAAGGAGGGACCTCAAAGTGGGTGGAGTGGTTTGGCCAGTGAGAAGGATGACCTGGGGAAGGGACTGGCCCTTGGAAAGTTACCATATTCCAAAGGCATGAGAGATGTGTCAGGACCCAAAGAACAGCCCCTTGGCTCCAGTTCAAATCTGTGTCTGGCTTCAGCTGGAACCAGTAGGTGTCACTACAGTAGTAGAAGGGGCCAGAGGGGAAGCCAAAGACGATTGGGGGCTGTTAAAAATAGAACCCAGCCTGTCTTCCCACTGGAGAGTTTGAAAGTCTGATGATTTAGAGGGCCTAAGAGCAGACTCTTTTTGCAAATGTGTTTATGTTTGAGATGTGTAGCCAACTGCCAGCTGGCTCTTTCCAACAAGCAAGGTGTGTGTGTGTGTGTGTGTGTGTGTGTGTGTGTGTGTGTGTGTGTGTGTGTGTGTGTGTGTGTATACACATGATTGGACATACCTAGCCCTGGGATCCAAGCCATGAGCCACCTTTATGTAACACTCTTCTGATGGGAGCTGCAATCAGGGATTTATGGCCTCTTTGAAGTCAATTGTGTCCTGGTGCACTATAGCATGAAAGTTAAGATTTACCATTGCCTGAACATTGGAGACCCTGCTGGAAGCTAGAATAATTAGCAAGGCATTTGGCTCACGCCCCTATGGCTGCCTGGGGAGAGAAAAGAACAGTACTTACCCATAGATCTTTGAAGCCCAACCCCTGCATTTTGTTGTGTGTGGTGTTGTTTTTTTTTAATTTTATGTGCTCCACAATGACTTGGGACAAATAGACTCAATGCTCACTTGACAAATGAGCAGTTTGGGAACGGAGTGGGGGAGGGGAGGTCAGCCCTTAGCAATATAGTGAAGTAGCAAAGGGTGTCTGGCAGTTTTCCTGAGGCTTCCTTCTTCCCATCTCACTTCCCCCGGCTGTGTCCCATTCTCCAAAGTCCTGGTTTGGATAGCTGATGAACTAGTTCTTTAAGAGAAGAGGCCACTGTTAGGTGCTGAGGAGAAACTAATACCAATATCCCTTCCTTCCCTCAAGTAACTTACAAACTCATGGCATTATAGACCCAGGCACAAATACATATAATGCAAGTGGAGTTGCAATACTTTCACCAAAGTTGTGTTTGGATGCCTCAGCCTGGTTTGAAGCATCTCAAAGGTTCTGCCAGTAGAACACAGGCTCTGTCAGGTCTGTCCAAACTGTTAAGACTTCAAGTACGGACCTGATCACAGATTATGTGCTCCTAACCCCTAAGAACCAGTGTAGCAAAGTTTCTAATGATCCATCAACAGAAAGAAAAAGGTGAATTTTTTTTCTACTATATAGCAATTCCAGAAGATCAGTTAAGGCAGAGAATGCAGGTTTATGATGGCCATTGATGGGGGAACAAAATACTACAGAACAAAAATACTTAAACTGAACTTAGAAGAGGGTGCTAAGTGCATAAGAAAGATTAAAAAACCAAACCAAACCAAAGATTGTTTGAGGGATAGAGAGCAAAAGGTAAAATAGAAGAAAAAAAAGAAATAGCCCATTTATTATGATCACAGGATACAATTATATAGTCTATTAGAGCTAAAAGAGATCTGAAATATCTTATCCAGTCAAATTATTTTTATAGGTTTTACAGGTTATATTTCTGGACAACAGCTTAAAATGTAGGAATGACAGATTCCTGTTCGGGAATGGAGTGCATCTATCAAGGGCTGTCAAGAAAGCATTTTGCCAGGAGTCTTCCAAATCTAATCAAAAGGTATTTAAAAGCAAAAAGGGAGAGGGAGGAAAATGTCTGCCAAACTAGGGACTATAGAGAATAGCCACCATGTAGGAAGAAGAATATCAATAAAAAACACCTCCAGAATTCCAAAAGATAAGATACAAATATAAGTGTAAAATACAAGAATCTAGGAATATCCACCAACTCTCAGGGTGGGTCCTTTGACATATAGCTACTCATAAATTCAAAGCTCTCTGTGAGCCTGCACCTCTAAAATGTCCTTGAGCTCTTTTCTCTGTGCTTTACCTTTAATAGTCACAGGACACAATTTTTAAAAAAAAGGTTATTTCAAGAGGACGTAGTAAGAAAAATAACAACAAAATATTTTCCCCATAAAGCTGGGGCATATTCTGTCAGATGGAAGGCCACAGGGTAAAGACCCTTTCATACTTTGAGTGGGCCCCTTTGCATAGGAAGGAAGCAGGAATATGGTTGAGGAAACAAAACAATTATTCCTCCCCTCCCCCTGGGTTTAGCTTTGCCTTTATATTTTTCCTCATTCAGATAGAAGAGACACCTTTTTAAAACTGAGAAGACCTGAACCCCTTGAGCTATTTTTATAATTAATAAGTAAATAATATTATGCGGCTTTTAGCCTAGCCTTCGGAGACTGGAATGATCAAGCTATTCAACTTGATTCAACTAAGCTAAGGTGAGGTTTCTTACCATCAGCCCAATACCAGGAAGAGTCAAAAGAAAAGATCAGGTTTAACTCTTTCTCTGAAGGAGCTTGGTAACTGAGGCTAAGATTCTTTTACTAGGGAAATAAAAACCATCAGTAATAGTTGAAACTCTAAGGAAACAAATCCCAGGAGGCTTCTGTATCCCAAGAAAAAGGTTTTTCTGGTTTGGTTTGGTTTCTATAAAGGGTTGACTAGAAACAGGCATCTTATTTGAGAATTTCAGCTGAGCCAGAAGTTTTAGGCAGGAAAGACTGGAGGCAAGCATTGTCCAAACAGAGCACTTCTCTAGCAGAGAGCAACATCTATCAGAACAGCAGCTTCCTGAGAAGAGTGAAATGGTGCTTGGTAGAAACTATGAGAAAATGGAAGAACATGCCCATCCAATGACACAGAAAGAAGACAGCCATATCAGCATCCCTGCAGAGTCAGAGACTGACCTACAATCTTTTTCCTACCTCTCCAACTCAGCACTCTGGTCATACATGTTCCCTTATAGTTCTCTCCTTTCAGGGATATCTCCTTAAAGAAAATCTGGACCCAAGAGTCTTCTTCTCTCAAAGCCAGAAGCCAGAAGACCAGGATCTCTCCTCTCTTGAACGGTTGTCACCTTTGCCCCTCACACAGATGAGGAGTATTCAGCAATAAATCTCCACCAGCAAGGAGAATCTGAGTCTATTTTTCCCAGTAATGCTGTGTTAGGGAGAACACATGCCAAGTTTATCAAAGAAATATTTTATTGCTACTTTTCTTCCTGTGCTGTTATACTAAATACCTTTTGCTTTTAACTAATTATGTCCTCTGGCTGACCGTTAAAGGTAAAGACATCAGTGGAGGTTCAAGAGTTCTAGCATTAGGGGAGCCATAGAGTACTTTGTATCCAGAGTCTCTGTCCTGCTGGAGTTTCTCCCCTGAGAGTTGAGAAGGGGCAACAAGCCCACAAGTTACACAAGAATGGAACCAGTCAAAAAAAAAAAAAGTGAATTCAGATGCCTTTATACAAAATTTTAAAGTATGGGTAAAAAGCAAGGGAAAAAAAGACCTAAGCCTAGGAAGCAAACTTTACCTCATAGGTGTCCCTGAGAATTAAGAGGATGGAACCCATGACTGAAATATTATTGGAAGGATATACTTTATTCAAAAGGACAGACTAAGAAGATGGTGGAGTAGAAAGACACAGATACAGAGGCTCTCCCCACACAGCCCATAAAACACCTGGAGAGAGGGACTCTCAACAAATTCTGGAGCAGCAGAAGTGCCGAACAACAGAGTGCAGGAGATTTCCAGCCCAGGGTGACCTGAAATGCCCATAGGAAACATCTGTTGCACCAGACCAGACCAGCCTTGGCCAAGGCTCACAGCTTGGCAAACAGCCCTTGGGGGAGGAATCTCCAGTCGCAGAATCCCCAGTCCCAGCAGCAGCATGTTCACAGATCCCTCAACCCACAGGCACCAAAAGTCAGTGACAGGTTTTTTTCAGCTGGTCAGGAAGGGAGAAGGGCCTTCCATAGCTCTGGCCTTAGGCAGCTGCTGCAGAGGCCACTTTGGCAGGATCCATTGTTGGAGTGCTGCAGTGCCCTGGGGGCACTGAGGAGCTGATTCTTGCCTCAGCCCTGTGTGGAGGCCCTAGGGGAGCTGGTCTTTGTCTCACATTGAATGGCAGCCCTGCCCATCCAGCTTATCTGAAAATCAGCCCCCAGTGCTGACTTGGGAACTGGAGGCCAAGTGGCTGTGGAGAGGTAACTGCTAAGATTCTGGGCACAAAAATTCCTCTATGCACCCAGACCAGTACAGGCTTGATTGTGCCACCTTGGAGGAACTGAGATCTTATAGAATCCCAGAGTATACCCTACTCTTGACAAAGGACCAAAAGTCAAGTAAGTGGTTGGGAAAGATGCCCAAAATAGGGGAAAAAAATAAGACTAGAGAAAGTTACTTTCCTGGTGAACAGATACCTTCTCCCATCCTTTCAGATGAGGAAGAACAATGCTTACCATCAGGGAAAGACATAAAAGTCAAGGCTTCTGTATCCCAAACATCCAAAATAAATATTCAAGGGGCTCAGGCCATGGAAGAGCTCAAAAAGGATTTTGAAAATCAAGTTAGAGAGGTGGAGGAAAAATTGGGAAGAGAAATGAGAGAGACACAAGAAAAGCATGAAAAAAGCGTCAACACCCAAAAAAATGCTGAAGAAAATAACACCTTTAAAAATAGACTAACTCAATTGGCAAAAGAGGTCCAAAAAGCCAATGAGGAGAAGAATGCTTTAAAAGGCAGAATTAGCCAAATGGAAAAGGAGATTCAAAAGCTCACTGAACAAAATAGTTCTTTAAAAATTAGAATGGAACAGATGGAGGCTAATGACTTTATGAGAAACCAAGAAATCACAAAACAAAACCAAAAGAATGAAAAAATGGAAGATAATGTGAAATATCTCACTGGAAAAACAACTGACCTGGAAAATAGATCCAGGAGAGACAATTTAAGAATTATGGAACTACCTCAAAGCCTTGATCAGAAAAAGAGCCTAGACATCATCTTTCATGAAATTATCAAGGAAAACTGCCCTGATATTCTAGAACCAGGGGGCAAAATGAATATTGAAAGAATCCACTGATCACCTCCTGAAAGAGATCCAAAAAGAGAAACTCCTAGGAACATTAAGGCCAAATTCCAGAGTTTCCTGGTCAAGGAGAAAATATTGCAAGCAGCTAGAAAGAAACAATTCAAGTATTGTGGAAATACAATCAGGATAACACAAGATCTAGCAGCTTCTACATTAAGGGACAGAAGGGCATGGAATATGATATTCCAGAAGTCAAAGGAACTAGGACTAAAACCAAGAATCACCTACCCAGCAAAACTGAGTATAATACTTCAGGGGGAAAAATGGTCTTTAAGTGAAATAGAGGACTTTCAAATATTCTTAATGAAAAGACCAGAGCTGAAGAGAAAATTTGACTTTCAAACACAAGAATGAAGAGAAGCATGAAAAGGTGAACAGCAAAGAGAAGTCATAAGGGGCTTACTAAAGTTGAACTGTTTACATTCCTACAGGGAAAGACAATATTTGTAACTCTTGAAACTTTTTTCAGTATCTGGGTAGTTGGTGGGATTACACACACACACACACACACACACACACACACACACACTCACACACACACACACACAGAGACAGAGAGGCAGAGAGCACAGGGTGAGTTGAATAGGATGGGATCATATCTTAAAATAATGAAATTAAGCAGTGAGAGAGAAATATATTGGGAGGAGAAAGGGAGAAATGGAATGGGGCAAATTATCTCTCATAAAAGAGGCAAGTAAAAGACTTTTCAGTGGAGGGGAAAAGGGGGGAGGTGAGAGAAAAAACATGAACTTACTCTCAGCACATTCCACTAAAGGAAGGAATAAAATGCACACTCATTTTGGTATGAAAACCTATCTTACAATACAGGATAGTGGGGGAGAAGGGGATAAGGGGGGGGGGGGTGATAATGGAAGGGAGGTCAGTGGGAGGAGGGAGCACTCTTGGGGAGGGATAGGATCAAAAGAGAGAATAGAAGTGATAGGGGGCAGGATAAGATGAAGGGAAATATAGTTAGTCTTACACAACACGACTATTATGGAAGTCATTTGCAAAACTACACAGATATGGCCTATATTGAATTGGTTGCCTTCCCAAAGGGAATGGGTGGGGAGGGAGGGATGAAGAGAAGTTGGAACTCAAAGTTTTAGGAACAACTGTTGAGTATTGTTCTTGCAACTAGGAAATAAGAAATACAGGTAATGGGGTGTAGAAATTTATCTTGCCCTACAGGACAAAAGAGAAGATGGAGATAAGAGAAGGGAGAGATGTTAGAAGGGAGGACAGATTGGTGATAGGGGTAATTAGAATGCTTGGCATTTTGGGGTTTGGGAGGGGAGAGATGGGGAGAAAATTTGGAACCCAAAATTTTGTGAAAATGAATGTTGAAAACTTAAATAAATAAATTTAAATACAAAAAAAAAAATAAAAAATAAACAGTCCTTGACATAAAAAAAAAAGTATAGACTAAGTAAAAGAGAAGGAGGCGTAA
The DNA here is from genome assembly GCF_028372415.1 of Notamacropus eugenii. NCBI lineage: Eukaryota > Metazoa > Chordata > Mammalia > Diprotodontia > Macropodidae > Notamacropus > Notamacropus eugenii. The sequence continues at coordinate 435,209,099 of NC_092876.1, read as the reverse complement.
CATTGTATATTAAGAAGATATCTATTCATGTGAGGATGAATACAAAAGCTTAGCAACTTCTTGTCAGAATAGGGTGAGGAAAACCAAAGCTGTGAATGAGCTGAGGCTAACAGTGAATGCTAAAGACAACAAAGGGAGGGAGCAGAGAGAAGGATGGGAGAAGGAATAGGACTGCCACTAAGGTGTATAAGGCAATGATAATGGATGATGGACAGGGGCAAAGCAGCTTAGTTCATGTTGTTTCTGTCTTCTCTCCCAAGGAGAATGATCTTTGGACTTGAAAGGGAAGGATGCAAATTGCTAATGGAGAGTTCATACCTAAGATAAGAAGGCCTCTACTTGGCCCTGAGTTTAAGTCATCTGACCCAGATAAAAAAGAACTCAAGGGAATGAAAATATGGGTCTGTTGGATTGCTCAGTCACCATAAATGATCTTTGAAAGATCCTGAGAAATAATGGAGGCACTGAAAGATTGGAGAAGAGAAAATGTGGTCTAGTGACACTAGCCCCTCTGCTGCTTCTCTCATCAGCCATCTCCTATACATTTTCTCTGGTCATCCCCCATGCCTCTCTCTCTCTTCACACCTGCCTCCTGGCTTCCCCACTTTCCTTCAGATCTTTAGCTAAAATCTCGGTTTCTGCAAGGAGCCTTCCCCAATACCCTTTAATGCTAGCTTCTTCCCCCAATTGATCTTATCTATCTCTTGTTAGTACACATTTGTTTGCATGGGGGTTCCTCCATTATAATGTGAACTCCTTGAGAGCAGGGATTGTCTTACCTTTTGCATCACCAGTTCTTAGCACAGTCCCCAGCACATAGTAGATACTTAATAGACGACTCACTGATTTTTTTTGACTCGCTGATTTTTGACTCTTTGATTTGCAAAAGAAGAACAAATAGGGGAGGCAGGGTCTACAAACTATTGACCAATGGGCTTGTCTTTGATTTCTGAAAAAATTCCAGAATGTATTTTAGCCATTTAGCTTTTTGAATGATTAAAAAAATGATTTTGCTGTTATTTTCAAATATTTCTCTTTCCCTTTACCCTACCCCTACCCAGTGAGACAAAGTCTTTTTTTTTTTAATGGAAAAAATTCACTTAACTGGGCTTCTATTCCATATTTCTATTCTATTCCATAATTCTGTTCTATTCCATAATTCAACTCCTCATCTTTTCTACTGTAAAAGGTACCTCTCCTGAGATCCTAAATTGCCTCCTTAGGGGAGCAAGGGAATAAGCATGTATTAAACTACAACTATGTGCCAAGCATTGTGTGAAGTGCTTTACAAATATTATCTCATTGGATCCTCATAACAACCTTGGAAGGTAGGTGCTATTGTTATCCCTGTTTATCAATTGAGGAAACTGAGGCAAACAGAGAAAAGTGATCTGCCCAGGGTCACACAAGCTACTAAGTTTCTGAGGCTGGATTTGAATTCACATCTTCCAGATTCCAGACCCAGTGTTCCATCTAGCATGGCACCTAGCTCCCTCTGACTTAGAAAATGTGTCTTGATCTTTCAAGAACATGACTGATCCTCTAGTCAACCGATGTCTAATGACCCTCTAATCACTTCTATCTTGACCAAGAGTACATCTCTTAAAGGTATAACAGAATAAGGGAAGAATAGTAAGTGATCTTCTTACTTGTTTAAAACTGTAATGTTTCATTTTCTCTGTCCCCAATCCCCTAACACTCTATCACTTTATCAGCTGATGGGGAAACCATGGGATCAATTCTTCAAGGGTCCCCTGATAAATCACCTTTATACTATAAATGTTTTTAAAGAAATAAATTTGGTTTTCTCTCTTATCCTCCATAGAGAAAGTTCATAGTTGTACCATGGGGATGGGGATGGATTAGACAGAAATCTGATTAATGTTGGGCTTTAGTTCATGTCATTTCACTTCTGCATTCAGACAAGGTATTAAGAGAATCAGTCAGATTAACCAGAGAGCCATCCTCAAAGCCAGAAGGACTTGAGTTCAAGTCTTGCCTCTCATATAAACTGTGTGACCCTGCTCAAGTCCCTTAACCTCTATAGTGCTCTGGTTTCCTGAAAAAAATTATAATCAAGTAGTGTGGTTTGTGAATGGAAGAATGGAGCTGAGTGGTTCTGGATCTAAGAATAGGGGCTGGACCTGTGATTTCATTCATTTAGGGAACTTCCAAGACAGGAAACTCCTTCCACCAATGCAGGTGAGCACCTCTCTTGCAACGTTTAGACTTAGTGCCCAGAGTGCTATCCAGTGTGCCATTCATCTGCCCCTATTTCAACCCTCACCTCTGTTCAGACTCAGATGGAGACATGCCAAGACACTGAGCCTCAAAGCTACAGGCAGAGGGCAGCGCTCCCCACCACCACTCCTGGCCCTGCTTTCTTTCAGCCTGGTCTCTAAATCCATAGTTTGGGGAAGCAACCCTCGTGGTAATTTCCCCTGTACACTTTGTAACCTTCACCTTTTCCATAGCTATAGAAACTTAGAAAGAAAAGTTGTCACCACCAAAATTCTAGGCATTGTCAAATGGTTCTACATCAGAAATGGCTGTGGTTTTATCGATGGAGATTGTTGGGGGTATAAGCTCAGTTCCATGTGGACAGTCTCGGGCGGGTAAAGGTGAGGACTTCTAAACCTTAGAATTCTCATGAGGCCCCCCAGGGAACAGCAGGGAATTGAGGTGTGAGACCGAGCTATCTTGTGCATTTCCGCCTCTTCCCATGGGAAATGTGCTGGGAGAGAGCATCCCCGCCCTCAAGATTGGCCCGGGGTCTGAGCACACCTATTGTTGTCTAACAGGCACGGTATTCAGGTGCAAACTATGTGGTGGGAGAGCTTAAGTAGGGTCAGGAAAGCCTGAAGGCGCTCTTAGTGCTGAGGGACCTTTAGAGGACAGAAGGCCCCTCTTCCCTCTCTCCTCTCTTCTTTCTTCCCTCTCCCCTCTCTCCCTCTTCCACTTCTGCTTCCATTCTCTTACTGTAAGATCTTTGCCTCCTGGGGAGATTTCTCTCTCCTCAGGAAGAACTCCCCCTGCACATGTAACCAAGACCCTGAATAAAGCCTAACCCTTGTTCGACTCTGGAAAGTCTCTTCTCTCATACGTTTATCCAGTTTGGCCAGCCGAAGACCTGCGATAGGTAAGGTAAGACTCAGGTAGCCCTTAGGCCTCTAGGCCTGGCAGGAGATGACTTTAAGGTACATCTCTATCTGCTTTGCTGCTCTACCCAAATGACAGTGGGACCTTTGCATTTGACTATCAGCTAAACATGTTTGTGGAGGAGTACATGTCTGTGTGTTGCTATTGCAGGTTATAGGTGTCCACATGGGTCAGTCTAAATGTAGCTCAAAGAGAGACATAAATAGATCCATCTCCAGAGTCTCCTCCCCAACCCTTCTACAAGAGCAACTTTGATTCCTGCCAGGAGAGGAAGTATGAGATTGGCGCCAGAGGCTGGACACTGTTCTCTTCAGAGAAAGGTTACTGTGCTAGAATTATATCTATCTGCCTTACAGAACATTGTTGTTCAGCCATTCAGCTATGTCTGAGTCTTCCTGACCTGATTTGGGGTTTTCTTGGCAAAGATGATGAAGTGATTTGCCATTTCCTTCACCAGCTCATTTTACAGAGGAGGACCTGAGACAAACAGGGTTAAGTGACTTGCCCAGGGTCACATCACTAGTAAGTGTCTGAGGCCAGATTTTCACTCAGAAAGATAAGTCTTCCTGACTCCAGGCCTGGCACTCTATTTACTGAGCCACCTAGCTGGCCAAATATTGTCAGTTGAGGGAAAATAAATTTTAATTAAATATTTTTTGTTCAATTTAATGTAAAAACTATTTTTACCATTTGTCTTAAAATCTTGAGTTCCAAATTGTTTCACTCACTCCCTCCCCTCAACTCCTCACCCCCAGAAGTCAAGCAATTTGACATAGGTTATACATGTGAAGTCATACAAAATGTATTTCCTTATTAGTCATGTTGAGAAAGAAAACACAGACCAAAAAAAAAAAAAAAAAAGCCCAAAAAGCAAAAACCTAAGAAAAATAAAGAAAAAATATGCTTCAATCTACATTCAGACTCACTGCTTCTTTCTCTGGAGATGGAGAGAATAGCTATCAGTCACAGTTGATCATTGTGCAACATTGCTGTTAGGATGTTACAATGTTCTCTTGATTCTCCTCATCTCACTTTGAATCAGTTCATCATGTAAATCTTTCCAGGTTTCTCTGAAAGCATCCTGCTCATCATGTCTTATAGATAATAGTATTCCGTCACAGTCATATATCACAACTTGTTCTACCATTCCCCAATTGATGGACCATAAAGGAAATAATTCTTAAGGTTTAAACTAAGCTCTGTTCACTGTCCCTTAACAGGGAATGTGTGCTCCAAGCTTGACTCCCTTCCTACCAAAAGCCAATTACACAATCACCACTCATATTGAATAGCAAATAAATCCATTATTTAAGCCAACAGCAAACAAATCAATGAAGTTATATGACAAATGAGAAAGTACACCAGACAATTCTACAGAGTGAATGAGCTCTGATTGAAATATCTAAGCTCAACCAGGAGAGAGTCCCAGCTCTCAGCCATGGGGAAATTCCAGGAAGTTTCTAGTGTAGTAAACTGAGGAAAGACATGATTGTGCTGCTGGTTGCTCTGTATGATGGCTTCGTCCTAGAGTCCTTCTCTCCCTTCAGGGGCCTATTCCCTGGAGAGAATCTAAAACCAAATATCTTCTGTCTTGAAGATAAAAGAGAAGACCAGCATCTCCCCTTTCTCAAGATCTCATCAATGACACCTCAGGCAGGCAAGGAGTATTTGAGTAACCAATCTCACCAATGAAAAGAGTGTAATGCAAATGTCCTTGGAGCCCCTAGTTATACCTACATGTGTTGTCTCCCTCACTGGAACGTAAGCTCCTTGAGAGTAAGAACTAGATCCAGCTTTTCTGTTTGAATCACCAGGGCTCAGTACAAAGTTTCACACTTAGTAAAAGCTTAATAAATGTTTTCTCCTGTATTCCCTTATTCATATTTAGTCAATAGTATCTTTCTTAAAAGACATATTCTCCTCTGTCATCCTTTGATTTTGCTCAGACTGTGTAAATACAATGTGACAAGAGGAGGATGCTAGAAGGGCCTATAAGCAGAGATATCTAGCAAATCTGAACAAGGCCCTCTACTGGGGGGAGGGAGGGAGAGAAGATTGGGGAAGAAAAATGTGCTGTCCATCTGGAGCATGGTATAAATCTCCAAGCTGGAAGAGACAGAGCTGTGAAGAATTTTGCATTGAAAAGCTAGGAGGGAGTGCTACTTGAGAGCCACTGTTGGAAGGAAGGGTCAGAAATTTCCTCCAGATATTCCCCAAGTCCAAACTCCTTGTAAATATAAGTGCCCTATCCAGAAGTATGCTAGTAAATATTTCACAAGTGGCTCTCTGGTAAAAATGAATACCATGCTTTTAATTTTCATCTGCTTTGTTGACATTATCTCCATCACTTTCTTATATCTAGACAACCAACCAAACAGTAAAGCAAGTCCTGATTTGTAGGTTTGCTGATTTATAGTCAAGCTAAAGATTTAACCATCAGTTCTAGCCTGGTTTGAGCTGCCTCCAGCACATTCTTGATTCTATCTGGCTGGGGTCACCCCAGTCCTAGAGACAGCAGGTTTGCTTAAAAAACAATTAGCCTCTACTCCCTGAAAAAAAAAAAGCTCTTTGGAGGATTTGGACAGGGAATTAAAGCAGGGGTGATGTGGATGCTGTGGGCAATTGCTATCTTCAAGTATTTGGAGGGCTGTCATGGGGGCAGGCAGGGGAAGGGAGAGAAATGGGAAAGATTACCTTTGTTCTGCTTGGCTGTTGAGGGCAGAGCAAGGGGCAGTGGGTAGAACTTGTGGAGAGGCAAATTTAACTTTGATGTAAGGGAAAATGCCCAGATAAATAGAGCTGTTCCAAAGGGGGAATGATTATCTTGGAAAGTAGGGAGACATGTCACTAGAAAGACTTCTGAGTACTCAAAGCAAATCCCCAGTGACCACTTATCAATATTTACAGTTGGGCTTCCTGTTCAGGGACAAGTTGAACTAGATGACCTTTGAGATAGAATGGACAAAAACAATGCCACCCCAACTTTTTACCCTTATATAGGGTATGCCAAAAGTCTCACAACTACACTATGACTTCTAGGACATCCTGTAAAGTTGTACCCTTTATGCCAGAGATGATCCAAGGACTCAACTACACTTTGGGGAACTTTTATCACTCTCTTGGCTCACCCTAGCCCCAAAATCTGGGGGCATTCACAGTTCACAATGTTATAGAAGAAAGTATGAAAAAAAATTTAAGAGGCAAACAAAAGAAAGGGTCTAGAAAATCATGGCCGTGAATTAAATGGAAACAGACTGATACCCAAAACCTATTCAGAATGGTTCTTGCTTTCTCAATCACTTCTCTGCAGAATCCCACAAGAGTGGTCCAGCTGGTGAGTTTGATAGTACAAAAAGGATGCCAAGTCCAGTGTTGGGTTTGGCTCCTAGAAACAGAGCTCAGGCCAAATTATGGTACCTGACCCTGTTTTCAATGGAGAATAATAAAACTGCATACAGGCAACTGTGACCGATCAGGAAGGAGGGCCAGGGAGTCTCTCTGGGGCCTAGTATTCTCTCCTTCCCGACCCCAGAGCCAAGTGCCATACTCCAGCACCATCCGTCTATTGTTTTTTTGTCTGCCATTGGGAACATAGCATTTTAGAGCTCTAAGCAGGGCTGAACAGAGGAATGTTGTACTTAATGATGTCCCATAAATAGCTGATGTATAGAAGCACGCATGTAACTGGATAAGAAGGAACAAACTTCCAACAGGAGTCTGGGTATCTCAAAATGGTGCAGTGTTCCCCAAATGCCTCGCTAAGATTACTACCTTTCTACAAGATACTTAAAGGTCATTTAGTGTCATCTATTCATTTAAAAAAATTGGTATCTTTTGTTTTATATCCTCTTCATTTCCAAATATTTCCTCTCTTGCTAGGGAGCTTTTTCTTACAGCAGAAAGAGGAAAGGATAGAAGAACAAAGGAGAGGAGTGGGGGGTATAGGAGAAGAGAGGAGAGGAGAAGAGAGGAGGGGAGAAGATGAGAGGGAGGGGAGGGAGGGGAGCGGGGGCCTGCTATCACAGGTTCTTTGATCTGCTTTTCTAAAAGGAAAGGCAACTTTTGAGGGGTCAGCAATCACTTTAATCAAGCTCATGTATCATTCACTTATTTCAGGGGAAAAAGTCAGCACCCTGAACTTCAGAGAAAATACAGAGAAACCAAGATCAACAGACAGGGCTTCCAACTGTCTGACATAAGTAATACATACATCATAGATCAACAGACAGATCCAACAGTCTGATCATTACATACATACATAGTTACCAGAGAAGGAAGCACCAACATCTGGGTTTTCAAAGGAGTGGGGCGCTCCTTGGTGTCTACCCATAGTCTCATCTGGCATACAAAGCTTCTTTTAAAAACTAAGCCCCAAAGTAAAATTGCACCTCAGAGTCTTTATACACTTTTTAGAGCCAGAGGGCATCACAACCCTTGAGAACCAGTGCCTCATTAGAAAATTAACTAAAGATGTGGGCCTTTCTACAAATCTTCCCTAATCAAATTCCCTTTAACGGGCAGGCCTATTAATGAATGGAGAAGATCTTCCCATTAAGAAGCAAGATTATATTAACAATAAGCAAAAAGGCATTATCTATACAGAGGAGAGGGGAGAGAAGAGAAGAGGAGGATTTTTAAAAGAAGTGCAAAAACTAACCAATGTATCAGCTGAGTCAGGTAGTATATGTGCAATGTTACACATAGTTTTGCATTGAAGGGAAGGAGATACATGGTCATTTCTTCTTCATGGATAAGCTTGACCATTATAATGGCACAACTTTAGGGGTTTTATTCTCATTTACGTAGTTATAATCACTATGTATATATTTTTCCTGGTTCTTCTTACTTCCTCTTGTATCAGCCTGTCATATTTTTCATATTTGCACATTTTTCATATTCATCATTCCTTAATAGTTCATTACCTTCATGTGCCACAATTTGTTCAGCTATTTCCTGGTGGATGAGCAGCTAGGTGGTGAAATGGATAGAGTGCTGGGCCTAGAGTCTGGAAGATTCATCTACCTGAATTCAAATCTGGCCTCAGATACTTTCTGTGTGACCTTGGAGAAGTCACTTAACCCTGTTTGCTTCAGTTTCCTTATATATAAAATGAGCTGATGAAGGAAATGGCAAACCATCCTACTATCTTTGCTAAGGAAACCCCAAATGGGGTGATACAAAGTCAGACACAACTGAAAAATGAATGAACAGCAGGTGGATGGGCATCTCTGATCTCAGCTGATTTTAAGACATACATGACCATACTAGATCAAACTAAGACCTGTTGAAAATAAACCCTTTCAGCTGTGAGCTGGAGTGTCAGTGTTGGCCTTAGTCAAGTCAATTAGCATTTTATTAAGTACTTACTATGTTCCCGAAGGAGTAAATGCCTTTCATTAATCACAGCTTTCTGTATTTCTCTCTCTATAATTCCTCTCTTGGCAATGTCATTTATCCCCAAGGTATGGAAACAGGTAGGTAACTGGGCAAGAAGAAACAAACTTTCCACAGAGTTCTGAGTATCTTCAAATGGAGCTGTCTCCTAAATGCCTTACTGATATTACCACCTATCTATAAGATAGGTTATTTGGTGTATTCTGTTCATTTAAAAAAAAACTGGTATCTTTTGTTTTATATCAGTATTTATATACTTGAAGTATTCATATACTTCAACCAGTATCTCCCCAAATCTATATTTCGACCTCTGACCTCTCTCTAAGATCCATACCCTCATCTCCAGCTATGTACAAGACTTAGCCCTGTGTTGAAAGCATGTTCCACTGACACATCAAATGCTACCTCCTCCTTCTAGCTTCATTATATCTATTAAGATCATGACAATTTCCCAGGTCTCTACTGGAAACTGTTGACTTCTCTCTTCCTTCGACTCTCATATCCCCCAGTCACTAGGAGAGTTGACTGGATTGATGTTGGGAAATTACAGAGCTGCATTGATGGACCCAAATTTCTCCCTGAAACAGACCCATTTAAAAATTACCAATATCCTGTCAGAGCTCTGTGTCTGTGAGTCACCCAGAAGGAAAGAGAGGGGCCCTGGGTAGGTGTGAACAGGTTACCACATAGTATAAGCAAAGCATTATGAAGGAGAATGAAAATTTCAGATGTCATCAAAGCGATATAAGATGGGTTAGTCACAAGTAAGAGAGAGGAATAACTAAAGGACAGAATGTATACTCCATTGGTATATGTGTCAGGTTGTTTTCAGTGGACCCCTTATCCAAGTAGGGTCACGAAGAGTTGGGCATGACTGAACAGCTCAACAACAGTGAAAACTGAGTGTGTAAAAGGACACGGGCAACGATGGGAAGGGCAGACATGGATAGGGTTCGATTTACTTTGTTCAGTATTTATTAAACCCCTATTGTGTACCAGGCACTGTGCTAAATGTTGGAGATACCAAAAAAAAAAAAAAAACCAACAAACCAGGCAAAAACAGTCCCTTCTCTCAAGGACATGACAGTCTAATGAAGATGGCAAGCAAACCACGATGTACAAACAACATATATGCAAAATCAATTGGCACTAATCTAGATACAGAGAAGGCCTTTAATGTGATTGTTGGGGGGGAGCTACCTACATGATGACATCACAAATCCATCTGAATATGAGCAAAGCACTGTGCTTACATTCTTTTGAGGGGATATAATACATAAACATCCTAGTTTACGTAGGTCTTTGTTATCATTTGCCTGGACTGCCTCGTAACTGGCCTTCCTAACTCATTCTCCCCCTCCTCTCAATAATCTTTAGTAGCACTTGTGACTAATCTGCCTTATGCGTACATCTATTTATTATATCACCCCCTCAGAAATCTTCAGTGGTGCCCTGTTGCCTGACATTTTAGGGTCTCCACAAAATTGCAGGATAGCGAGGGGAGGAGGGACCATGTCACAGGCCCAGAATTCTTAACCTTTTTTTTTTTTTTTTTGGTAACATGAACCTCTTTGGAAGTTTGATGAAGCCTACAGACTCCTTCTCAAATGTCTTTAAAAACATAAAATAAAATGTGTTACAAAGGGAGGGTTACGAAGGAAGCCAACTGTATTGAAATATTTATCAAAACAACTGATTTTTAAAAAAAAGCTCACAAGGCTTCAGGTTAAGAACTTCTGCCACAGAAGGATTAGTTGAAAACATTAGGAGGGAAAAACTTTATCTTCTTAGAGAATTGCCTGGGTTGAGGGTAGAAGAACTTTAGGTGACGATATCTACATTCAAGCATTTGAAGGGCTATCAAGTGGAAAAGGAATTATAAATTTGTGCTGCTTGGCCCCAGAGGGAAGAACCAGAAACACTGAATTGATAGACAGTTCAGAGAGATAGATATAGATTTGACAGAAGGAAATATTTTCTAACTGTTATGTTGCTGCTGCTGCTGAGGCATTTCAGCAGTGTCTGACTCTCCGTAATCCCATTTGAGGCTTTCTTGACAAAAATACTAGAATGGTTTGCCATTTCTTTCTCCAACTCATTTTACAGAAGAAGAAACTGAGGCAAAAAGGGTTGAGTGACCTGCCCAGGTCACTCAGCTAGTAAGTTTCTGAGGCCAGATTTAGCACTGTCCAAAGGAATAATGGACTGCCTCTGGAGATAATGAGTTCCCCATCACTCTATGTAGCCATCTGTTCAAAAAGAAGCTGTATGAGTCCTTGTCACATACAGTGTAGAAGGCATTCTTGCTGAAGCTTGGGTTGGACTAGATAACTTCTGTGTTCCTTTCCAATTCTGGAATGCTGTGCTTGTGTTTACACTAATCCCTAAGACTAGAACACCCTTGTTCCATTTTTTTTTTCTCTTGAATACAACTGCTGCTTTTTGGGGGGGTTGGGAAGGGGACTCTTAGTGTTAAGTGACTTGACCAAGGTCGCACAGCTAGTAAGTGTCTGAGGGGCAGATTTGAACTCAGGTCCTCCAGAATCCCCTGCTCTACCCACTGCGCCACCTAGCTGCCTCTATAACCCCAACTATTAACAACAACAACTTAAATGCTTCCTGTTCCATGGAGAGTTTCAGGCTTCCCTCTCTTCCCCTTAATGAACTTTTCCTCCTGAGCCCTCACATAAGACCTCTCTTTATGAATTCACATCTAAAACATATTTGGTGGGGGCTGGCAAGGGGAAGGGGGAGAATCTAGTCCCATAATCTCATAAATGTGAATCCCAGTGTGGAAAATCCTTTCACCAACACATTTACAGATTTTTTATAATTTATCATCTTAGAGAGTTGCCTGAGTTAAAGGTCTTGTCCACAGGCATATAGCTAGTATGTGTCCAAGGAAGAACTTGAACACAGACCTTCCTGACTCCAAGGCCAGACCTCTGGGCACTAGGCCATGCTATCTGTCATGTACGATTACCCTAGCTCTTGTATTCCTTATTCCCTATGCTAACAAGGCTATATAGTCATAGGCTTAGTCTATTCTATCACCACCACCTGCCTCTTTTTACTCAGTTATACCTGAAGACTGTAGACTCCACGAGGCGAATGAAGGAATCCATCTCTAATTATGGAACTTAAGGTCTCAAGAATTTATAAGATTAGGGAATAAGTACTCTCTAAGGCACTTATTATGCAGACTCCAGCTTTACAATTGAAAGAGGTTGGAGATTTAGTCCAACTGACTTATTTTGCATGTAGCATTTCAATAGGGAAGTGGCACTTTGTGACATAGGCAGGGAGCCATCACACAGAATGCTGGGAATGGAGAAACTTCCATATTTTAAGAAATGTCCCAGAAGGTTGTTTTTCCAGCTTGACCTCTGGAGGTATATTTGCCTTCAAGCACTGTCTTCCATTGAGGAAGCATGTGATTGAGCTCCTGACAGAGAAGCAAAGGACTAAATATGGAGAAGACAGAGTGGAAGACATAACAGGTGGAGAAGGCATTTCTCTTGACTGTGTATATTTCATACAAGAATTTTGTTCTTTCTCTACCCCCACCCCCACCCCCATTGGAGGTAGAAGATGAGGAGAGAAAAAGGCTTTTTAATTAGGAAAAAATTAATTTAAAACATTTTTTAAACTAAAAGGTGTTTTATCTATTAGTAGGAGTAAATATAATTTATATATAATATAATACGTATTTATTATATATAATACATAAACATATATAAATAATATATATTAAAAATAGTAAACCTATTAAAGTGTAAGAAAAAATAAAGACATATGTATGAATATGAATTATTAGTAATATTTCTCTCTGCATTGGGGCTGTCTTGTTTATGGAAACTTGCCTTTGCTTGAGGACGTCAATTTAACGGGCCTCCACTGAGTCTACAACTTCCAAATGAAATCACTCTTAGCTCTCCCTGATATGAGATCACCATCTGCTCTTTCCTGTGCCCTTCGATTAAGATCCAAGCTCCTTCCCAAATTTCTGTGCTATGAAATAGTGATGATGAGGATAATGGGGATGATGAGGATATTTACGTAGCATTTATCATGGGGCAGCCATTGTGTTGAGCACTTTACAATTATTACCTAATCTGATACTCACAACAACCCTGGGAGGTTAGTGCTATTATTATCCCCATTTTACGGATGAGAAAACTGAGGCAGAGAGAGGATAAGTGTCTCACTCAGGGTCACACAGTTAGTAAGTATCTAAGACCAAATTTGATCTCAAGTCTTCTTGAATCCAGGCCCAGTGCTCTACCCACTCCACCACCTAGCTGCCCCATGAATCACAGTAGATGAGGATTTAGAGGTTGCTAGATTTATTTTATACAAAGGGAATAGGGAACAAAATAATATCAATAAAAGGTCAATGAGCAAGAGGGGAATCAGTTTGTTTGCACAGGAAGAAGCTTCACACTGTTGATTGCCAAGGCAGAATCAGCTTATCCTTCAGGCCTCAGTTCTCTCCCAAAGAAAGAAGAAATTATCCACTAACTCAATGGAGAGAAAAACTTTGAGCTAACCCAGTTTTAAGAGGAAAGTGAGGGAAAATGTTGAGTTCCTACTGGCTGCTGTAGTTTCACTAATCTATGACCCAAGGCATCCAGGGCTTAGGCACTTGGCTCAACCCTGACCAGCCTCCTATGTGATAGGTAACAAAAATGGCAGCTCATTCCAGGTTCCAGTTTCTTTCTCCCAGAAACCTCTAAGAACAGAGTCCCAGAAATCCAAATTCAGATGAGTCACAAAATGGCAAACTCTGAGATAGCATCTGTTTGTGGTCACACAAGTAGTAAGGGGCACAAATAAGATTTTAACCTTCTTTCTTTGGGGCAGCTATGTGGTACAACGAATAGAGCACTGGGCCTCAAGTCAGAAAGACTCATCTCTTGAATTCAAAACTGGGCTCTGGCACGTGCTAGCTTTGTGACCCTGGGTAAGTCACTTAACCCTGTTTGCCTCAGTTTCTTCATCTGTAAAATGAGCTGGAGAAGGTACTAACAAGCCACTCCAGTATCTTTGCTAAGGAAACTCCAAATGGTGTCATGAAGAATGAAATATGACTGAATAACATTAATTATTTTTATTTTTAATTATAGTTAATCTTAGTGTCTTAGCCCGTACTGGACTATAAGCCACATAAGGGCAAGGGGCCAGTCTTATCTAAACTTTGTACTGTATATACTTAGTATATCACTGCTCACATAGAAACTTAATAAATATCTGTGTAACTGAATATAAGACTTCAAGTTTGGCAAAGTACCTTACACACTAGGAGAGCAGGTGGACTTCAAAAAAACCTGGAAAGACTTACATGGACTGATGCTGAGTGAAGTGAGCAGAACCAGGAGAGCATTGTACACAGTAACAGTAATAGCAACACTGTGCAAAGACCAACTTTGATAGACTCAACTCTTCACGGCAATACTAGGATCTAAGAAAATTCCGAAAGGCTCATAAAGGAAAATGCTATCCATATCCAAAGAAAGAACTAAGAAATTTAAATGCAGATCGAAGCATACTATTTTCTCTTTTTTCTGTTCTCTTCTTTCTCATGGTTTTTCCTTTTGATTCTAATTCTTCTTTGCAACATAGTTAATGTGGAAATATGTTTAATATGATTGTACATGTATATCCTATATCAGACAGATTGCATGTCATCTCGGGAAAGGAGGAGCAGAGGGAGGGAGAGAAATTTTAGAACTCAAAATCTTACACAAGTGAGTGTTGAAAACTAAAAACAAATAAATAAAATAAAAATGAAATCCTTCCTCAGAAAGAAAGACAAGTAACACCACCATACACAAAAACAAACAAGGATATGGGAGAAAGAGGTTGAGTCAGACAAATGGACAGCTCCTCTGATTTAAATTCTATCTTGCCCCTTGATCCATTATTGACCTATCAGCCTACTGCAACAGGTCTTAGTCTCTATTTTCAGTGTACCCTCCAAAGACATTCTGGTATAAACTCTGCCTTGTCTTTTGGTGTACGTTTATTTTAATTCCAGATTTGCAGTCCACCCTCTTGTCAGGCAGGGATGCACCTTGAAGCACTGGACCTTTCTTATACAGTATACAGAGATAGATATACCTAGGTCAGACCCTTTCCTGAGCATAGGTTTCCAAAGTAGGAAGAAACATAAGCACCTTGAGGTTGGGGTGCTGAGGAAAGGTCTAGAAGAAATAGGAGAGAGACCACTGAGAAGGAAGGGCTCAAAAAAGCAGAGCCTGGGAAAACCTGCATCTCCGTTACAATTTTGCTTAGAGCCAGATCATGAGATTGGTAAACTAGTATTATCAAACTGGCACCTTTGGCTCAGAGCAGATGGAGTATTGTTTTCACTGTGCTGTAAGGGCTATATGAATGCAATTTATATTATGTAATAGACATCATGTAGATATATTATAATATACATTATTATACCACTGTGATGCTATATGACTCAATATTTTCTGGTACACCTGCCTGGGGGAAAAAAACATCAAAATTCCAAGAGCATTTGATGAAACCATCTTCAAGAGTCGAATGTTATCCCCTTTTAACACTGGTGTCAGTAGACAAGCTTAGAAGCAAAGGTACAAGCTGATCCTACTAGATTAGGTTTTTACTGTACCTATGAATGCAGAATGACATTACGAGACCGATATTTCATAATAACATCATGGAACTATTTCAAACAAACCCCACACTAGCAACAAAAAAACTCATTGATGGAGCAAGCCAGCAACTGAGTGGTGAATGACTAATGTTTGAACCCCAGTGGAGTGGATACTCTCAACCTCAGTCTATTTACCCTCACATTACTTAATGCACATGTATAAACATGGTTCCTAAAGAACAAGGAAGGCAGAGTGGTAGTAGGACTCAGAATTTAGATTCAGAATCAAGAAACTTAGGTTTGGGTCCCTGCTGTCTCAGATATTACCTATGTAACATGGGAGTTACTGTGAATTTACTAACTGTCCCTTGAAATGTTATGCTACCTAGGATCCCGTTTTCACAGAACCTAGCAATGACATTATGGAAGGTGCCATGGTTATGTTTCAAAAAACATAATTTGATTCAGTGTACACCCCAATTCACATAATAATGAATAGTGCTTCTCTTTTTGTAAGAACAAAGAACTGGAAACAAAGCAGAAGCCCTTTGATTATTGTTCATCGTTGTAGTCATGTCTGACCCCATCTGGGGTTTTCTTGGCAAAGATACTGGAGTGGCTTGCCATTTTCTTTTCCAGCTCATTTTACAGATGAGGTAACTGAGGCAAACAGGGTGAAGTGACTTGTCTAGGGTCACATGGCTAGCAAGTGTCCAGGGTCAGATTTAAACTCAGGAAGATAAGTCTTCCTGACTCCAGCTTGGTGCTCTATCCACTTTGCTACCTGGCTTCCTCATTCCTTTTGACTGGGGGATGGCTAAACAAATTGAGGAACATGAATGCAATAGAATATTACTGGGCTATAAGAAATTATATGTGGATGAATACAGAGAAGTGTAAAAAAGATATATATGAACTGATGGCAAAATGAAGTAAGCAGAGCCAAGAAAACAATATACTCACTAACCACATCAATGTATAGGAAAAAATGATTTATTGTATTCAGAAAATTTTTTATATTATTGAAATCCAACTTTATGTGATCTGTACCCAGAATGTCTCCTAACCACAGTAACTCTATAAGAATGCAGAAAATGACTACAATCAATTTCGGCTTCCACCCAGGTCCTGGATCCACCAAATCATTCTTGTTTAGGATTACCATACCCAGGATTTGTTTAGGGTCTAAGCTTATGTTTTGGGTCCATTCAGGTGACTATGTGCTACACCTTCATCAGATGATTCATATATGACTCCTGTGCAGAAACTTTGGTCAAAAGCCTATATAGCTTAAATCTTCCAGAACCTGGGGAGAGGGAACCATACCTCCTCTCCAGCTTGCCTTTCTAGCTCTACCAAACAATTTAATAAATTTCTTTCAAAAACTGTTTCAGATTTTAGTCATTGTAATAGTAAAGTCAAAAGGTGATGCAATCACACAAAATTATAAATATCAAATATGACTAGAGTGAACAAGTATGAGAAGACATCGCAATCCCCTCCCTTTGTAGAGGCAAGAGGTTCATTAGGTGTTAAACAATATGCATGTTATTGGATTTTTTCAATGTATTGATCAGTTGTGCTAATTTTTTTTGTCTTTAAAAAATATTATTTATTATATAAGATGGCTTTCTGAAGGGGAGGATACTGGAATAACTATGATGATCTAGAAACAGAAGACATCAAGAAAAATTTATTAAAAATAAAAATAATAAAGAATGTTCCACTCCTTTTGCTTAACTACTTTTTCCCCTCTTTCTTTTCTATTCTTTGTTATAAAGAATGACTAACCTGGGAGTGGGAGGGGAGGTATATATTTTGAAACACAGGGATATAGAAATAAGATCAATAAAAATTTTTAAAAATTCAAAATAACCAATAGTGTCATTACAGGGTTTGACTGCAGGTACTATCCCTCATTTCACCTTGACAGTTCTGTGAAGGAGGATGGGCTTTATTCTTATTGTATATTATTATATGTCTATCTGATGTCTATTACCTAATGTAGATTGCATTTATAAAGCCCTTTAAAGTTTGTGAAGCACTTTACAAATATTATATCTTTTAATTTTCACCAAAACTTTGTAAGGTAGGAGCTATTACTTGTATTATACCCACATTTAATAGTTAAGGAAATCAAAGTTCAGAGAGAATCAGAGATTTGTCCAAGGAGCTCCAGTAAGTGGAATGGGGGGCTGGGACTTCAATCAGAGTTTATTTCTAGGAATGTTTATCTATCAAGCAGATGTGGGAGCTTACTTTAAAATTGTATACACAAAAGCACACAAAAAACCTCCAACTTCCAAAACACAGAAACTCAAAGAAGAAAGAAATTTCACAGGCCATCTTACATAATTAATGTAAGCCATACTTCTATAGGAATCCCCTCTACCATAGACCCAATCAATAGCTATCCAGCCTTTATTCCAAGACCTCTAGTTCCAGAAAATCCTCTATCCCTATCCCTTTCTCACAGCCAACTTAAATTTCCTTTCCCAAATGTATTTTTACATTCGCAAACACATCTACCCATAACTTAATGGAACATCAATGTATTACACAATGAGGAATCAAAAACACAAACAAAAAATGTGTTCTTCCTTCGGAGTATGCAAACCTTAGGACAGAAAGACTAATGGGGCCCCAAAGCATAAATGATTTGAATATTCAGTAAAGATACAGGCTAAGAGTGTTGACTCACTGGGGAGGTCCTGAAGTTTGCCACTAGCAAAGGAGCTGACAGAGTAACAAAACACCTCAGGGCCAGAGCTGATTGGAAATATTAAATATTTGTCCATCCTCCCTTCTACTCCCCCCTCCTTTAAAATTAAAAACTTGTTAACAAAAAGAGAGTAAGAAAATGAGGAAAAGATATGACCATTTTACTTCAATATTAGTTATGCTAATTCAAGTGAAAGGTAAGTTCATCTATAGCTCTCCACTGGGCATTGGGTCAATGAATGTTAGCCCTAAAAGGACCTCCAATCCAGTCTGGTCACTTCATTTTAGAGGTGAAGATAGTGAGGCCCACAGAGGAAAAGTGACTAAGTCAGGATTGCATAGCTGTGTCTATCTACCATGATGCATAAGCATGAGGAGAAAGAAACTTTCAGCAAATATATGGACACACTCACATCCTCCATTCCATGCAAGCTGTTTCTCCTGGTGGAGTTCCATACACATGTCAGTTGAGATGCTGAGAAGACCATTCCCAAACATGAAAAGTTCACGAATGGGGGAGAAGGAGAAGAGGGGGAGTCAATATCCAAGAAATCAAATGCTTGGCAAGCAGTTATATAGTATGAATTGAAACAGTAACTGTCTTGGTCCCCTTCTGCTCGTGGAATATGTCAAGCAATGGCTTGCTTTCACCAGTGCCCTCTTCTACTGATCAAATGAGAGAAAAACATCCAAATACCTAATTATGTCAGCAGCAGCAACAAAGATATCTGCAGCAGAGAATTATGTCAGGAATTTCCTGGCTCCTTACTCTGTGTCCTTGCTATAGTCAGGAATGTAAAGGCTCCAGCCACTATTCATTCTGGAATATGGTCCAGCTTGAATTGGAAAGGATACAAAAGTTCACAGAATTCAGATTACATGTGCTGATCTCCCTATTTCATACCCTTTTTCCCTTTAGCCTGGATTATTGGAATCATACTCCCTTGCTCCCATTTTCTCTGCCTCACCAATCTATCTTACCCACAACTGCCAAGATAGTCTTCTTAAAACATAGATCTAATCTTATTATTCCCCTGCTCAAGACTCTTCAATAGTTCCCTATTGCCTCTAGAAAAAACACATATACTCCTTGGGGATTTAACGTCCTTCACAATCTGAGTCTAGTCTACCTTATTACCAATTACTCTCCCTAATATTCTCCATATTGCCTTTTTATTGATTTGCTCTTCCTCATACTTGGCTTTATCTCCTTTTTTTCTTCTTCTCCTCCTCCTCCTCCTTCTGGAGGCAATGAGGGTTAAGGGACTGTCTCCTTTTCTTTTTTTTTTCTTTTTTTTAAAATTAATTTATTTATTTAACTTTTAACATTCATTTTCACAAAATTTTGGGTTCCAATTTTTCTCTCCATTTGTCCCCTCCCCCCACCCCAAAACACCAAGCATTCTAATTGCCCCTATCACCAATCTGCCCTCTCTTCTATCATCCCTCTCTTCCCTTGTCCCCATCTTCTCTTTTGTCCTGTAGGGCCAGATAACTTTCTATACCCCATTGCTTGTATTTCTTATTTCCTAGTTGCAAGAACAATACTCAACAGTTGTTCCTAAAACTTTGAGTTCCAACTTCTCTTCATCCCTCCCTCCCCACCCGTTCCCTTTGGAAGGCAAGCAATTCAACATAGGCCATATCTGTGTAGTTTTGCAAATGACTTCCATAATAGTTATGTTGTGTAAGACTAACTATATTTCCCTCCATCCTATCCTGCCCCCCATTGCTTTTATTCTCTCTTTTTATCCTGTCCCTCCCCAAGAGTGTTGACTTCAAATTGCTCCCTCCTCCCATTGCCCTCCCTTCCATCATCCCCCCCACCCTGCTTATCCCCTTCTCCCCCACTTTCCTGCATTCTAAGATAGGTTTTCATACCCAAATGAGTGTGCATTTTATTCCTTCCTTTAGTGGAATGTGCTGAGAGTAAGCTTCATGTTTTTTCTCTCACCTCCCCCCTTTTCCCCTCCACTGAAAAGTCTTTTACTTGCCTCTTTTATGAGAGATAATTTGCCCCATTCCATTTCTCCCTTTCTCCTCCCAATATATTTCTCTCTCACCACTTAATTTCATTTTTTTAAGATATGATCCCATCCTATTCAACTCACTCTGTGCTCTGTGTGTGTGTGTATGTGTGTGTGTGTAATCCCACCAACTATCCAGATACTGAAGTTTCAAGAGTTACAAATATTGTCTTTCCATGTACGAATGTAAACAGTTCAACTTTAGTAAGTCCCTTATGACTTCTCTTTGCTCTTTACCTTTTCATGCTTCTCTTCATTCTTGTGTTTGAAAGTCAAATTTTCTTTTCAGCTCTAATCTTTTCATCAAGAATGCTTGAAAGTCCTTGATTTCATTGAAAGACCATTTTTCCCCTGTAATATTATACTCAGTTTTGCTGGGTAGGTGATTCTTGGTTTTAGTCCTAGTTCTTTTGACTTCTGGAATATCATATTCCACACCCTTTGATCCCTTAATGTAGAAGCTGCTAGATCTTGTGTTATCCTGATTGTATTCCCACAATACTTGAATTGTTTCTTTCTAGCTGCTTGCAATATTTTCTCCTTGACCAGGGAACTCTGGAATTTGGCCACAATGTTCCTAGGAGTTTCTCTTTTTGGATCTCTTTCAGGAGGTGATCAATGGATTCTTTCAATATTTATTTTGCCCCCTGGTTCTAGAATATCAGAGCAGTTTTCCTTGATAATTTCATGAAAGATGATGTCTAGGCTCTTTTTTTGATCATGGCTTTCAGGTAGTCCCATAATTTTTAAATTGTCTCTTCTGGATCTATTTTCCAGGTCAGTTGTTTTTCCAATGAGATGTTGGGGTCCCCTAGACCATTTACGGGAACCCCTGAGCCCGACCCAAGGCTCTTGTCTGGCAAGAGGCCTTGATCTCGTGAGTGATGAAATGGGGCGGGAGACAAAGGTGGTGAAGACTCCGTTTTATTCATCTAAATCACATGCATATATAGTCTTACCTACGTAAAACATTCCTAAGCCTTACATAGGACCTATCACCTATCACCTTTCACATTGAACCTATCACCTATCACCTTTCCTTATATGGGTGTCTTCTCCACTGGACATCCGGAGCCAGGACAAAGAACTGCCACGTTGCAAACAAGGACGAGACCCTTCCTCCTGAAATCCATCTAGTTCCACCCCTACTGACAAGCCCCTAGGTTATCTAGGCAGGCTCTCAGTGTGGCGTCCTGAAATGGATAGGGGTCGGCTCTAACTCGTCCCGTTACAATGAGATATTTCACATAATCTTCCATTTTTTCATTCTTTTGGTTTTGTTTTGTGATTTCTTTGTTTCTCATACAGTCATTAGCCTCCATCTGTTCCATTCTAATTTTGAAAGAATTATTTTCTTCAGTGAGCTTTTGAATCTCCTTTTCCATTTGGCTAATTCTGCTTTTTAAAGCATTCTTCTCCTCATTGGCTTTTTGAGCCTCTTTTGCCAATTGAGTTAGCCTATTTTTCAAGGTGTTATTTTCTTCAGCATTTTTTTGGGTCTCCTTTAGCAAGGTGTTGACCTGCTTTTGATGCTTTTCTTGCATCTCTCTCATTTCTCTTCCCAGTTTTTCCTCCACCTCTCTAACTTGATTTTCAAAATCTTTTTTGAGCTCTTCCATGGCCTGAGCCCACTGAATATTTATTTTGGGTATTTGGGATACAGAAGCCTTGATGTTTATGTCCTTCCCAGATGGTAAGCATTGTTCTTCTTCATCTGAAAAGAAGGGAGGAGATATCTGTTCACCAAGAAAGTAACCTTCTATGGTCTTATTTTTTTTCCCTTTTCTGGGCATTTTCCCAGCCAGTGATTTGACTTCTGAATGTCCTCTTCACACACACCTGGCCTCCAGATCCGCCCAGCCAGCAGTGCTTGGGGTCTGAGACTCAAATGCTGCTTCCCAGCCTCAGGGCTTTGGGCAGGGGATGGGCTGCTATTCAGTGTGAGATTAAGTTTAGGTGCTCGGGTGGGGGCAGGGCCACCTCACGGGGCTCAGTTCCCTCAGGCGGTTTACGTGGAGACCTTCAACAATGTATCTGAGCTCCTGCCTTCTTTGGGAGCCCTTGTCTGCTGCCTCCTCTGCTGCTGCCTCCCGAGGGGGCCTGAGTTATGGGGACACCCCGCTCCCCTCTCAGCCACCCAAAAAGACTCTCTCACTGACCTTTGTCACCTGTGGGTGAAGAGACCTTCACAGCCACTGGATATTCTGTCCCTGAAGCCTGCTGGGATTTGTTCCTCTCGGTGCCACATGGCCAAGGCAGGGGTGGGCTCTGCTCTGGGTCCAGTGCGTAATGGACCTTTTGGGTCAGTTTTTCCGATCTCTCTGGAACAGAAATCTCCACTCCATTGTTCTGTGGCTTCTGCTGCTCCCGAATTTGTTGGGAGTTCTTCTTTACAGGTAATTTATGGGCTGTAGGTTTGGAGCTAGCATATGTGTATCTTTCTACTATGCCATCTTGGCTCCTCCCCCTGTCTCCTTTTCTTTACACAGTTTATTCTCTTATACCTAGAATGCATTTCCTTACCTCTACTAGTTTCCTGGGGACATCAGATCTTTACATTCATAGGGAGATAAGAAGAGGATCATCTTCCCCATTAATTAGTGTTTTCTCCCACCTGGAATTATTTTGTATATGCTATGTATTTATTTATCTGTGTGTACATTGTAACTCTCTCCATCCCCATAAGTTTTTTTAAGAGAGGAACTGTTTCATTTTTCTCTTGGTATCCCAGCCTAGTACCTTGCACATAGTAAGGGCTTTGAATAAATTCTTATGAGATTAAATGAAATTGGTCTAGGACTAGAATTCAGGCCTCTTCATTCTGAGTCACCTTGGTATTCCTTCTGATCATTCTTTGCATTATTGTCTTCTCAAACTTGTCTAAAATTGCTAAAACGAGCCAACCCTCTTGCTTTTCCTATTTCTATCAGTTTTATTAGTATCTCAATCACACAGAGATCTCTCTCATCTCCAGACTCCAGAGGCACTGATCTATCTCTCCATTAATTTGGCGTTTGCTAAATATTGCCTTGTGTTGCTGATTCCTCTACCAATTTCCTGTTCTGATGTCTTGTCATGGCATGGAGGTGAGTGATACTTAGTTTGTGAGGACTATGCCATTAGAGCACTAACAGATTATACTAATGTGAAAAAGCTTCAAGCATGGACTGTGTGATAAACTATGTGCCTATCACAGAAAGACCAACCTAATTGAGTTCACAGAGACTTGTGCTTTTCTCTTGGAGTTTATGATATCCCTGAGAAGACCATTCACAAACATGAAAAGTTAATGAATGGGAGAGAAGGAGAGGAAGACGAGTCAGTAATCCAAAGAATCAAATGCTTCGGAAACAGTTATACAGATAATAAGTGCCATGGGAGTTCAGAGGAAGAAGGGATCATTTCCAGCTGGGGCTGTGACTTTGGAAGGTGGAATCTAGGCCAGATAGGATTTATAAAAGAGAGGGAATTCTACAGAAGAAATTCAGCAAAAGCAAAAGCCAAGAGGTAGGAATATTCACATGATGTTCTGGGGAACAGTGAAGAAACCATTCTAGTTAGAGCACAAAGTACCCAAAGAGGAGGAATATTCATGTCCAGATTGTAGAGAGCCTTGAATTCTAGCCTAAGGAACTTGGACTTCATCCTGCAGGCAATGGGGAGCCATTGGAGATTTTTTGAGCAAAGAAGTGATATTTTTAAACAATGGTATTTCAAGATGACTAATCTGGGAGAGATGTCAAGAACAACTTCAGAAAAGATGAGTGTGAAGGCAGAAAGGCCAGTTAGGAGGAGCCCACAAATGAAGAAGGCATGCAGGAGGATGAGGGGGATGGTCAGGAAAAGAAAGAAACAGCTTCTAGAAAAACTGTAAAGAAGAGGAAGAAGAAGGAGAAGGAGAAGTAAAAGGAGGAGGCAGAGGAGGAGGAAAAGAAAAAGAAGAAAGAAGAAGGAGAAAGAAGAGAAGAAGAAGGAGGAGGAGGAGGAGAACTGAAAGGAGCTGGTGACTAACACTAGAAGACATTCTATTGATAATAGAATAATAATTGCCTAATTCATTCTAAGGTCCACCAGAGTTCAAAGGAGGGTGAGATCACTTTTGACTTTTAAGACTGGGCATGGAGAGTAGAAAGTAGAGGGAGTAAGTATGATTTCAAGGAGTACAGTCTAAGCAGTTGGAAAAATCATAATATGGCTAACAGATAGAGAAGTCAGAAGGAGAATTATGTGAGAAAGGGAAGATATATCCAGACTGGGATATGTGGAGTTAGAAGCAATGCAATAAATCCAAGTAGAAGTATCCAGTAGACATCTGGAAATCCAGGACTGACATTTGGGAAAGATGTCAAACTGGAAAACATATTTGGGTGAAATAGGAGAGAATGAGCAGACTGGAGAAGGAAATGGCACATCACTCCAGTATCTTTGCCAAGAAAACCCCATGGACAGAATTGGTGTACTATGGTCCATTAGGGTTACGAAGAGTCAAGCACAACTGAACAACTACAACAACAAAAGTGGAATAGAGCAGGGGCTTTGGGATCCAAGGACTTGAGTCCAAATCTCACCTCTCAAACTATTACTTGTGTGAGATTAAGCAAGCCACTAAACTTCTCTGGGTTTCAGTTTCCTTATCTGTAAGATGAGAGGCTTGGGCTAGATAGATGCCAAGGTCCCTTTGCAGCTCTAAATTTATGATCTAGGTGAAAACCAGAGTGTTAAAAATTCCTCAGATCTGTGAGAGGTAGAATGCCCAAAGAAAAGAACAAGAAACTATGAACCTAGTGATGCAGATGAAGTTTAATATATTTTCTCCTCGTTTTTGGTGTCCTCTTATGGGGTTTGTGAAAATCTGAAATCTGGACTTACACTGAGCCAAGATGATTCCTAAACTTAACACTAGCTACCACTTCCAGGACTGACATTTAGGAAAGTTCCAGTTACCATAATGTTGGACACTATTGATGGAGGGACATTGATTGATAAAGCTCTAACAAATAAAATCAAAGAATTAAAACAACCCAGAGGACTTCTCAGATCCGATCAATGCTAAACAGAGGATTTTAAATTCAGTCTTGGAAGTAATGGAGAGCCATTGGAGTTTACTGAGGCTGAGAGAGTAGGGAGAGGAGGCTGGGTGAATGAATTTCTGGAATATCAAGGAATACAATAGCACAGACAAATTTAAATCCACCCTGGCATATCAGCTCTGTGTCTTCTCTGATTCCTTGGATCACTGTTCTGTTCTTTCATCTCATTTCCCATTCATTTCTCCCTGAGAAACTTTTTAAGAGGCCAAATGACAAGCTTTGGGAAAATGTATGAATAATTTCTTGTTGGGATGGCCAGCTTAGAGAAACATCCAGGAGAACAACTAGCTGTGGGAGGAATAAAAATAGGTACTTAGTATGAGTTGCAGAAGAGGTCAAGAATCCAACAGAGCTATTATTTGCCAGGCCATTTTAAGTCAAGGTTGGTCTGAGTGACAGAGTCACAAGGACCATATGTGTGAATACCTGAAAAATAAAGGATAATATTAGTAATAAAAAAAAATCTACGTTGGGTACTATTGATGGGGGGTGGGGGTGGACATTGATTGGTAAGGCTCTACTAACAAAGCAAATCAAAGAATGAAGACAACCCAAAGGACTTTTCAGGTTTTCTCTCTGCCAATTATCTATATAAGTGACTCCTTTCTCCAATTCTCTTTGCCTGTGGAGACAGCTGCAGCTACAACAACGGCCCCTTATGATCCCTGGTAATAAAACACGGCTGTGACAGCAGCAACTGTTGCCAACCCTCAGAGACTTACAGCAGCAAAGATCCTTGTCCATTAGGAGAAATGAAGAAAAATGGGAAACCAATGGCATAGTCATAGAGATAATGGCCATTTTTAACTATCCAAATAATAACTTATCATGAAACAGAAAGTTAGGCAGGGCCATGAAAAACTCCAGTGCAGTGAAGTCTTTGGTGGGACTGAATGATATCAGTTCTTGGATTCTGAAGGAAATGAAGCATTTAAATAGTCAGATATTGACAGAGAAGGGTAATACATTCAACAATGACTGATTCTGAAGATTGGAAAGTCACTGGAGTGTCTCCAATTATTTGGGTTCTCTTAAGGGCTATCCTGTTAAGCACCAAACCAAAAATTTTGCCTCCATTCTAGGAAGAGAGAGAAAAATGAACTCGGGCCAATAAATGTCACATTTCCTCAGCGAGATCAAGGACAAAAATAAAGAAAATTAATTCACTGATGTTGGTGAACTCCTTTGTACAGGAATAGTATCACGCAAATGCTAAGAATTGTTTTGGTTTTTTGTTTTTGTTACTGTTTTTTGAAGCACTAGACTGAATGGATGGGAAAATATGGACTGAAAAAAACAGAAGTAATGCTAAAAATAAATAATCATTATCAAATGCTGGAAAACAGAACCTATGAAGAGAGATAAAAGAAACTGGGGTTGTTTAGCCTGAGGGATAGCAATAAACAACTTTCAAGAATATGAAAGGTTATTAGTCTTGTAGTAAGTAAAAAGTCCATGCCATTGAGAGCAAAATAAGAAGGAAGGAAATACCACCAGAGATAATTAAGTTGGACATAAAGATTTCTCATTGGGGTGCCGCACTGCTGTCTACCCTCTTCCTTCAGCAAACTCTTGCTTTGCCTTCTGTAACCACACACTTTTCTGGTTTTCTTTGTATCCTTTCTGTGGACCTTTTTCTGCAACCCTTCTGATAATTCTTCTTCTTCCCATGTTTGACCTATCCCTTTTCCTCGGAGTTCAGTTCTTGGAAGCTCTGCTCTTCTATCTCTTTTCCTTGGGATATGAATCTTATCTAAAGGGTTTCTACTCTCTTCTCTTAGATGATGCTTGGAACACTCCCAGCCTTAAAGATCTCACCTGCCTCTATCCTGTTGCAATTACACCAGTCATCCAACTGTCCCTTCAAGCCCAACAGGCTTCAACCAAACTCAACTCATCATCTCCCCTCTCCTCATCAAACAAAACAGAACAAAATAAAAACCTTTTCCTGACTTCCCAGCTTCTGTTGAGAGAGTCACCATTTCCTCACATATCCAATTTAAAAACAGAGGTTTTGTCTGATTTTTTCTTCTCTTTTGTCCTGAGTCAGTCACCAAGCAAGCTGGATTCTTCCTTTAAAATGTCTCTACATCTATCCTTTCTTGTTTATCCTCACTCCCCTTAGTCCAGACCAAGCCTCCAACATCTCACACTTGGATTTCTTAAAGAGCTTTTAATTAGTCTCTGACCTCCCCATCTGCCATTTCTTCCCCCTCCAATTCATCCTACACAACAACACTAAAAGACAAATCTTTCTAAAACACTAATTTCATCATGCCACTCTCCTAGTCAAGAATAATAATTCATATTTATAGAACACTTTAAAGCTTACTAAGTACTTTTCTCACAGTAATCCTATGGAGTTAGTAGCACAAATAGTACTGTCTTCAATTTGCAGATAAGAAAGATGAGGCTCAGAGGTGTTGACTAATTTACCCAAGGTCATCCAACTTTGGCATCTCAGAGTAGATATCTGAATCTGCAACATGTCATTTGATTATTCTATCTCTCAGCTACCTTCAATGGCTCCCCACGTCTGCAAGAGAAGCTCAGACTTCTTAGCCAGGCTTTCAAGGCCCTCAACTGTAAGGATCCATCTCAGTCTTATCTCCTAATATTACCAAAAAAATCTTCTGCTTCAGCCAGGATGGTCTCTTCACTTTCTCTCAAATATGGGCTATTAAATACAACAAGCATTTATTAAGCATCTATTATTTGCAAAGCACTGTGCTAGACTCTGGGAAAAGAAAATAGAAATGAAAAGTAATCTTCTCAAGTAATCTGTGTTCTAGTGAGGTATAAAAATAAGTCTACAGATAAGTAATATAAAACAATATGAAGTGAGAGGAAGAGAGACCAAGACAGAGAGAAGCAGAGAGGAAAAGGAGAGAGAGAGACAGAGAGAGAGAAGCAGAGAGGAAGGGAAGGAGAGACAGAGACAGAGATAGAGAGAATTTATTTGTGGAGCAGTGAGCATATAAAAGGATTGTGATGTGAAATTTCTGCAAAAGTAGACTGGAGTTAGATTATCAAGATACTGAAACATCAAACTCAGGACTTCTTGTAGAAAGGCGTGATGTGGTCAGACCTATGCTTTGGAAAGGTTGTTTTAGCAGCTGTGTTAGAGAAGGAGACTAGAAACTGAGAAGCCAGGAGTCCAATTAAGAGGTTGTTGCAATAGATAGTGTAAGAATTGATGAGGTCCTCAACTATGTTGGGATCTGTGTGAGTGGCAAGAAGGGGAAGGATGGCAGCGAAGGATATAGAGGTATAACTGACAGGATTTCACAACTGATTGACTACTTGGGGTGAGGGAGAAGAAGAAGTAATGGATAGCCCAAGGTTGGTACTTTGAACTGATTGCCTAAGTATACTCGACAAAAAATAGGTTCAGGATGACTAAAAACTTGTATGTTTGTCACAGGTCACAAATACATAATAAAGGTAGGAATGTGGATCAGGAGAAAGATGATGGCCTCACTCTCTTAGCTTTTGCACTTGTTCACATTAATTTTCACAGAAAACCCAAAGAGCTATGAGGTGACCCTCCATGCATGCATTTTTGTCATGTGTTCTCTATGATGTTCCTTACAACATACTTGTCTTAGCAATACATATTCCATTCCTGTATGTCCCCATTTGTGTTCTCTATGTGTACCCACTTTTTTCACTGATTCTAGGTTCATTTGGAAGGTTTGGCATGTGTGCAGAGGAATGTTTTAGTGCTACTTTTTTTTAAACTACACTGTTTTATTAAATTCCTTTGCTTTGAACTGAGTTCTCTGGCTAATCAGAAAAAGGAAACACATTGGTGGGGGCTTTTGAGCTATAGTTTTAAGCTGATGCAGGTACGTAGACCTTTTTGACCCTGGGGTAACTTTCTGGAGGTACATGTTGTACTCCAGACCTGATTCAGGCAAATATGAGAGTTCTGGTTTCAAAAATTAGAATGAAATGAAATATTCTAGATCAATTAACAGTTAACAAAAGAATGTTTACCTACTTCTTCCCCATGCTCACAAAGAGTGAGCAGGATGTGACAACTTGCACAGCAATGCTGCCAAGCCTAGTCCTGTACAAGTGGGACCCTTATTCCCTTGGATAACCAGCAAACCACATTAATGGCTAAAACCACGTGACCGACTGAGTCTCAGGGGCAGTTCCTATGCCTTTTAGGAGAAACAAAAAGGAAAAAAAGAAAACAACTCTCCCTGTATGTATGATTGCTTGTACCATATGATGTGTGAGAGAAAACCATGCCCTAGATACTTCGTGGGGAAATTTGTAAAAAGGATTGGTTTGGGGGAAGAAAATGATTTCCGCTTAATTTTTTTCCCTTTTTTATTATTTTAAATTTGACCAAATTCAACAAGAATGGATATTTCCAGTTATAAAGAACAGAAAAAGAGAATGAAATATGAAAATTATTCTCTATGACAAACAGCTCAGGTTTTTTAAAGTGTGTATTAAATTTAACAGTGAAGCATGGTGCAGTATCAGAGAGTCTGTCTCAAGGTCTACCTCTAATACATATGGGTTGTGTGATCCTGGACGGATCATTTGGCCTCTCAGTGCCCGAGGTAATTCTCTAAAAATCTGAGTTTCTAAGAAGGTGCTGACCAGCATGGGGAGAGGGAATTTCCTCACATGGGAGTTCCCTTCATCAGTGAAATCACAGGTCCACTCCATCTCTATCCCTATGAAATTTAACATAGCAATGCTAATTTTGCTAACTTAGTCTTTGTTTCCTTTTGAATTTCCTTCTGCTCGCTTCTATAAATCTTGTTTCATTAATACTCTTATTTACTTTCTTTTAAACATTTAATAAACATTTAATAACATTTAAACATTTAATAATCCCTCGCCTCCCAATGAGTTCCATTTAGGATGACATGGGTCCATCCAGGTGTTGACACCCATCCAGCAGTTAGTGATACAATATTCAATTTCAAGATAGAATTTGGTGCTGTTTATGCAGATTTGGGAATCATCTGCCAAAGAATAATAACTGCATCCATAAAGAGTGATAAAATCATTACCAGGAGAGACGGTATAGAGAGAGGATCAATTAATTAATAAGAATTTAAGTACCTACTATGTATCAGACACTGTAGGTACTGGGATAGAAATACAATAAATCACAGGACAGAGACTCAGGGGAACATTTACAGTTTCAGGGTGAGGCATGGTGATGAGCCAGAGGAGAAGAAACAGAAGAAGCAGGTAGATAGCAGAAAGAACCATGAGAAAGCAGAGCCACATAAAGCTGAGAGAGGAGGAAGAATCTAGGGGAAGAGGATAAACAGCTTCATTCCTTATTTCCCATTTATGAACTCTCTGTTCTAGAGACAAACAAGCCCATGTACTATTCGTCCCTTGTGACATCCCATCTTCTATCTTTGCACAGTTTGTCCCTCATGTGTGATAGCAACTCCTTCCTTACCTCTGCCTTTTAGAATCTCCAGCTTCCTCCTAGGCTCAGTTCAATTGTCTGTCCTGATCCCCTCTAGCTGCTAGCACCCTCCTCTCTGGAATGTTCCTGTATTTATTGGTTATACGTTTTCAACTTACTTATTTGTATACGTGCTGCTTCTGCTCTGTCCCTTTCTCAATAGCTCCTTGAGGGCAGAGACTGCCATTTTTATATCTGTATCTGCAGTATAGTTCCTGGAATATAACAACCACTTAATAAATGTTTGTTAGGTTGAACTGAGTCGATATCAAGAAAGGTGGAGAGTGAGAAAAGGTCATCAGATTAAGTAGCTAGGAAAACCTTAGAGAAAGCAGTTTCGATTGAGTGAAGGCTCAGAAGACAAACTGCAAGGTGTTGAGGTGCAGGTGTGAGGAGAGGATGTAGAAACAAGGAGCATAAATCATTTTTGCCAGGAGTTTGGCTGTGAAATAAGTGAGCCAGGAAAGCCTAGTGGAGAGTGTTCAGGTTGTCATCAGAAAGCCATGGTTTCCATCCTTCTTCTGACACTTACTCATCTGTATGAGCACACATAACACAGCTAACCTCTCTGAGCCTCAGGCAGCCTTCTAAGACCATAGTCTTTGAAAGGATTAGAGGTAGGTAGTACCTCAGACATGCCTTACTCTTCTATAACCATCCAAATTGCAGGACTCCACTGTCTCCTGTCTTAATCCACCTGTAGGACCGGGGAATCAATACCTGTTCTCCTGCTCCAAAGCCTGTAATGCCTCTTCTCCTGCCCCTGCCCCAGCCACATACCTCCATTACTGTTCCAACTGTGCAGGATGTGATGAGCTAATGAATGACAGTTCCACTAAGAGCCCCTGTGATTGTGTGCTGTAAATTACCTAGGCCTACATTCTCTTTCCTGCCCACTTATTCCTCATGCCCATCCACATCAGCACCAACCCCCCATGGTCCTAAACTAGTCTGACTTACCCTTCTGTTGGGTATTAAACCTGTATCCTTTCCAGAAAAATGGCTACACAAAAATACACACACACATATTTACATAAATATATGTGTGTATGTATACTTTTTAATTTTCTGGGTGCATGCCATTTCCCACAATACAATGTAAGCTCCTTGATGAAAGACACTGTTTCATTTTTGTCTTTGTATCTCCAGCACCTAGCATGGTGCCTGACGATTTGCAGGAGCTTAATAAATAAATGTTTGTTGAATTGAAGAAGTTATAGACTGAGGGAGTTCACACATGTTGACTATGAAAGAGGGGAAATACATAGAATAATATCTTAAATGGACGGATGGGTCAAGTGAAGATTTGCTAATAATGGAGGAAACCTGGGTGTGTTTACTGGCAACTCAGAAGAAGCCAGTAAATGGATAAAGAGAATAATGATGAGAAATAAAAAGAGACAGAAAGAAGATGATCAGGAGAGATGAGAATGGTTGGAATGAAAAGTACAAGTAGACTGGTTTGCCCTAGGATGGAAAAACTAGGGCAAAAGAGATGTGTGTATGTGGGGTAGAGTAATGTAGAGGGATTTTGTGGCTTAAAAAAGAGAGAAGAAAAGGAACTTAACAGAGAATGGTTTCAGTTTTCCTAGGAAAGTAGAAAGCAAAGTCCTTTGCTGACAAAGAAGTCAGAGGGGGTGTAGGAGAATTAAGGAGAAAATAGAACCTTTGAAATAGCCACTGTGGGAAGTTAAACAGAAAACCAATCAGGGGCAAATTAATACAATACCGTGTCATTGTGAGAGTCCAGTCGAGAATATCTAAGACATCTCAAAAGTCTTAGTTCAGTTTAAGTTTTATTAGCTTAAATTACTAACTTTATTATTTGAGCTTTATTAGCTTAAAACTGAATTATGACTTTTGTGACTCTATATAACATATTCATAGTGGACCCAGTCATCACATTGTGTGACTTTCTCCAGTCCTGTTCTGCAGCACTTAATAAGAGCAAAGGAGGTAGACCATGAGTATAGAGATCTTTTCAAAGCAGATTGTAAAGGGACTCAAGACATAAGGAGTAAGAGGACAGCGGGTCAATGGAATCAAGTGTAGGTAATGATCTATAGTTGAACTAGTTAACTGTGGTTAACTGTTCAAAGAGGGAAAATGAGGCCAGATTAAAAGTGAAAGAGCAGAGGTATAGGGAGGGGTACAGTGATTAGAAGTCATGAGAATGGTGAACAATAGGTTTAGGAGGGAGATAGAGGGAGTGAGATAGAAGGATAGTGGGTTGTGGTTAGAGAGTGAAATTTCAGAGTCTAAGATGGTGAACAATTATGATGAGAGTGAAATCAAGGATGTGACTTTACCTGTGTGACTGAGGTAGAAGGAACAGGGTATGGGAACTGATGAGGTTGATGAACTGGGAGGTCAATATGTTAGAGGGGATAAAAACATGTATAGTGAAGTCCACAAGTATTAATGAATTGGGATAGAGAGGAAAACTGAACTAGCTACTGAGAAAAAAAGGGAAAATTACCTAAGAACAGGTGCTTATATACATGTTGATTGATTGATAAATGACTTCAACAAGGATCTGGCAAAGTTGATTTAAATTGACGGAGTGAACTACAAAGAAAGTTGCTGAGTGATGGTGGCAAAGGGATGGTGTGGAAGTAGCAAGAAAAAGCAATAACTATGTCTACTCTTCCCTCTGGCCCAGTCGGGTGGGAGAGGGTATGGGTATGAGAAAATGTTCACTGTTTCCTAAGAAGGTAGACACATATATAATGTCTTCTGGACAAAGTCAGGTTTCCATGAGTATAAGATGGAAGGAATAAGAGGAAGAGGTCTAAGATGAAGCAATGTTTACTAATGATGGAACAAGACATCCAGAGGGCATGATGAAAGGATAAAGCAAGGGCAGGATGCTCAGAAGTAGAGCTGAAGGAGATAGAGAGATATCAGTTGACCCTGGTGGAGTGGCCAGGGCAGAGGCTCCAGAAGTGGTGGGGTGGGCAACAGGGAGAAACACAGGCTTCAGAAGAGGTGACCAATGGCAGAGAGAAGAGAAGTCCCTATGGGTGATGACCAGCAGGCATGCTAAGACCTGGCCCCCAGCAGCAGATAGCAATAGAAAAAAGAGTGATCCTAGCAGCAGAGTGGACATAAGTGGACCACAGAGTGACCCCTAGCAGCACTGATAGTCCAACAACAGAAGGGTGGCATAAGCATGGCAGTAGCAAAAGACAGGGCCACTGTAACTTGTTGCTTACTGTGTTCTAGAAACGACTGGTCCATCCCTTTGCTGCTGGTATAATACCCAGTGATACACCGTTGTACAGGGATGACATGGAAGACCAGGAAATGGCATCATTGGGAGAGAGCCTGCCTTCCAACAAGAGGCAAGTGAAAGCATGTACCCAGCCCCCACAGAGAAAAGGAGAAATCTCTCTGGGAACTCTTATGAGGCAAAGATTTTATATAATGCCCTCCCCCTGAGGTTCCAAGGAGGAGGAGGCACTGGCTGGTAGAGAAGGAAACACTAAGTTGGTCATGGAAATGGGCAATTTTCTCTGACCCAGTTTTTCCATCCTAAGGCAAACCAGTCTATTTGTACCTTTCATTTCCACCTTTCTCATCTCTCCTGATCATCCTCTTTCTGTCTCTTTATCTCTGGCCATCAGTCTCTCCTTATCCATTTACTGGCTTCTTCTGAGTTGCCAATAAACATACCCTGGTTTAGTCCATCTTCACTTGACCCATCCATTCGCTGAAACTATTGCTCTATATATTTCCCCTATTTCATAGTCAACAGGTAAGAACTCCCTTCTCCAACAGTCTATAACTTCTTTAATTCAACAAATATTTATTTATTAATTTCCTGAAACTGTACAGGAAGAATGCCCCTCATTGCTGTCATTCTGACAATGTTCCCAGAGCTTCCCTTGCTTATGATCACCTCTTTAAATTAAGACATTTTATGAAAGGCAAAAATTTCTCATCATCCACTTTAATATCTAATTTCTATCTGTTTAGACCTGAAAGGCAATCCTTTCAAGGGAGAGGAGGGGGTGGGGTTGGGAAGAGAAGTCTGGAATTTCTGTTTTATGGTCTCCCCTATGTAGTCACTTTTTCAGGGAGCTGTTACATTATTTTGTTTTTGCTGTGTTTCTGACTTAGTTTTTCACTCTCTCCTTTAGTATTCCTTAAGTTTCTTGAATACAGGAGAAGTAAGGGTTGACCAGGAACAGCCCTAAAGTCATTTAAGTGGTGGAATGTCCACTAGGAGAGAAATGTCAAACATGCGACCCGTGGACACTTTAGAGTGCAGCCCATACCAGATTAAAATATAATTGAGAAATATTTAATAAAATAAGTAAAATTTTACTAAAACATAGACAATGTTAATATGTGGTTCTCTAAGTCAATGTGCATCCCCAAAGTATTCTTATGTATGGTTTTATGGCCATTTCTATTTGAGTTCAACATCCCTGGTCTAGAAGATATTAAGGACTTTTCCTCCAAGAGGTGGAGTGTGGTGGGAGCAATAACCCTTGTCCCCAAGCAAGTTAGACTAGTTTTTCTTTAAAAGGCATTGCAAACATCCTTGACCGACCCAGGGGACAAAGACAGGGCTGTTGACCTCTCTCGCTGGTCCACTGAATAAAAAAAAAACCTCTCTGATACTTGACTGATAGAAAGTGAATGGCAATTCAGGCAATGGTATTTTGCACAATTAAATCATCTCAAAGTGTCCTTAATGCCTATTTTTGTTAAATATCCTTTTCTTGCTATGTGTAAGTAAATCTCCTTTTGTTAACCATTGAATTACCTACAAATGTCTTGGTTTTGTTTTCCGCTAATATTAAACGTAAGTTACTAGGAAACTGGCTTGAGTCAGGAATTGATGGACACAGAAAATTTCCTGCATTGTGAAGAATATCCTTATCTCCTGGTTGGACCTGGTGTCTGGTGTCTGGCCTGTTCCTAGATGATATTATGACAACAGGCCTAGTGTTTGGGATCCTGGTCCTGTTTGGGACCATGAAGGGGAGAGCACTGATAACTGAGGCTCTGGTCCTCAGTAGAAACCTGATGGCCACAGACCTAATATGTGTGAATTCAGTAGTTGCAGAAGGTTAAGGTAGTGTTGGCTTTCTCATCCTTTCTAATAAACCAATCTCTTTGGTCATGTTGCCTCCACTTCCCCTCTTCCTTTCATCCATGCCTATAATTTCTGTCCTCCCTCCTGGCCCATCTCTAGTTCAGAGTCCAGTTTAAGTTCTATCTCCTCTGAGAAACTTTTCATGACCTATCTTATCTCCACGGATGACCCCGTTCTCTTGAATACCTAGAGCTCTTGCCATCTACACAGCTCACTTTGGTATCATGCACACTGACTGGCCTTGTTTCCAAAGTGTTTCATGTTTGCATGTCAACTAAACCAAAAGTGTCAAACATGTAGCCCTCAGACCACAAAAATGAGGTCTGAACCAGATTAAAATATAATTGGAAAATATCTAAAAAAAATTTTTAAATGCAATAAAATACAGATGATGTTATTTGTTGATACATAACCCACAGGGATCCTTATGTACAGTTTGGTGGTCCCCATTTCCATTTGAGTTTGACACCATTTAATATTAATAACAGTTTTTATATATATTCGGGTATGTGTGTATATATATATATGTGTGTGTGTACATATATATATACATATATATGTACATATATGCTTTAAAACTTGCTAAGTACTTTACATCCACTCTCTTATTTGATAAACTCCATAAGTACAGTTAGGCAGGTAGATGTTACAGTGGATAGAAAACTATATTTGCAGTTAAGAAGACGAGTTCAAACTCTTTTTCAGATATGTATTCAAGTGACCCTGGGTAAGTCACTTGACATTTCCCTGCCTCCATTTCAATAGCTGTAAGCTCAGGATAATAATAATACTTACCTACCTGGGTTGTTGTGAGGAACAAGGGAGATAATATGCAAAAAAAAAATGTTTTATAAGTCTTCATAAATTTTATAAATAAAAATGTTTTATAATTTATAAACAAATGTTATATAAATCTTAAAGTATTATTCTATATGAATAAAGAAACACTAGAATTTGTCTTTGGAAAAGATCTTTAGAATCTCCCTAAATGGAAATATTAAAAGGAAAATGTCCATCAGGTATCAGCTTTAGATAGAGGCAAAGAACTGAACTCTGAGGTCTCTTCAGGAAACTTTCAGCCCTATAATTACATATGTAAGTCCAGATAAGCCTTTATTCCTGGATATTAGCAGTTACCTAAAGTTCACACTGCCACTTGTCCCTGGAAGCAAGAGGATCATTTCTGGGATGGCATTCCTCTAGGAATGAGCACTAAGTCAAATACTCTGCCTAGATAAAAACTGTTTGTAAAGATACTGAATGAAAATATTATATGATACACATTCTTTCCTCTCTTCTCTTCTGTTCTCTCCCCTTCTCCTCCATCTCCTCCTTCTTCTCCTTCTCTTTCTCCTTCTCTTTCTCCTCCTTATCCTTCTGTTCCTCCTCCTTCTTCTTCCCCCCTCATCTCTGTGTCTCTCTGTGTCTGTCTTTCTCTCTCTTTGTCTCTCTCTCTCTTCCTCTCTCTCTCTCTCTCTCTCTCTCTCTCTCTCTCTCTCTCTCTCTCTCTCTCACACACACACACACACACACACACACACACACACACAGAGAGAGAGAGGAAAGCAGGGCAGCTGAGTTGTAGGAGTGGGGAGGCATCAGCCACAGTAAAATAGTACCCACTTCTCTTTCACATTAGGGCTGCCTGCAGTCAACACGTAAAAAGGAAAAGCAGGAATTTTATTGATAGTGATGGAGAACAGTCCCTATAAGGCTATTCATCTAGAACCTCACAGTGTTAGATTGAGAGCAAGGCAGGACTGCCTCAGGGCAGCTCAGCTGCCAAGTCTGGGTTTTCCTGGATGTCTTTCCCCATGTGCCTGTGGATGTGTTCTACACATGCCCTCACTGTGTGTGTTTCCCTAGGGAAATCCTTGGTGCCAGCTCATGCTGCTGAAGGCACTCTAAGGCACAGAGAACACCAAAGGAATTATTTGGTGTTGATGAACCAGCAGCAGCTGTGTCCTTGACTATCCCTTCCAAGTCATTCTCTCTTTCCTAGGAACATGATGACAGAGATCATGAGACTCTGGCACATAGCGCTTGAAGAAAAAGGGGGTGAGGCATGGTATGCTATCTTATTACCTTGCAAGAGGGCTTGTAGCCTTTTAACAAATCCAAACCATCCCAAAATATCCTCTGGAATTGCTACCAAGTCATCTTATTTCAGGTTCTATGTATAGCCCTTGGTTCTTATCTGGGACTGAATGGCTGACTGAACTGACATGGTTTGCTATGGCTTTAAACACATTTCCTACTCCAACGTCACTGGCAGCCCTAACCACTGGCACCAGCAGGAATCCCTCCCAGCCTTTACAGAAGTCCAGAAACTAATAGGCACAACAGATGGCAGGGGCAACCTTCTGATACAATAGAAGGCACAAAACTTCTAAAGGGAGGGGGGGGGATGGAAGACTGGCATAGCTAATCTGGGAGTGGAGGAGGGAAACACAGCATGGAATACAGGGGAAGGAAGGAGTTACAGTCCATGTTAAGTGGAAAAGAATCATGAGACTTAGAGTCATAAAATTTGAGAGCTAAAGAGGACTTTAATGAATACTTGGCCTTTGTATAAGATATAACTGGCACCATTTTAAGGCTGCATTAGGGCAAGTAGGAAGACTTTGTACAACAGTCATGATCAGAACTGGCTTGAATCAACAGAATCAACGATTTTGAATTGGAAGAGAATTCAGAGGTCAGCTAGCCTCACCCTCTCATTTTATAAATGGGGATCCTGGGGACCAAGGAAATGAAGTGATTCACCCATGTCAAATAGGCAACACATGGCAGATCCAGACTCAGCCTCCAAATCCAATGTTCTTTCCATGTGCCATGATGCCTCCTTGAGTAAAGTATGTAATTGCCTTTGAGGTATGATTTGAGGGGTCCTGGGAAGAAATCTTCCTCAAATTTTTCCCATGTTTGATGTTTGAAATGCCACTATTAGAGGTTCACTTGTTTGAAGTGAAACATTGCTTTTTCCCAAAGGTCCTGTTTTCTAATACAAATACTCTTAAGAAGTCCTTAGCATCTCACAGACTTTATCTTTTTTAGGTCAGAGACCCCCTGGAAGTTAGATGAAGTCTATGGACTTCTCAGAAACATTTTTTAAATTAAGTTTCTAAAATGTTAAATTTTTGTTAGAGTAAGTGAAAATAAAGATGAAATATTTTTTCCCATTCGAGTTCATGAGAATCTACCCACAATCTCTTGGGGGGTCTATGTACCCAAGTTTGAGAACCCTTTCATAGACTGTTAGAGACCTCAGAGATAATCTAGAGTCAAACAGTCTCAAAATGGAAAGGGCCTTGGAGATCATCTAATTCAACCCATACCTACGATTCTTATCTGCTTTACAACATCTCTGACAGGGGATCATGTGGCTTTTGCTTGAAGACCTTTAATTATTCAGAAACCACTACCTCTTAAGGCAGCTTATCCTGCTTGTAGGCAGATCAAAGTTTCTCCTTATATCTCATTTTACAGATAGTGTAATAGTCTATCCAAACTTAGAC
This sequence comes from Notamacropus eugenii, assembly GCF_028372415.1. Taxonomy (NCBI): domain Eukaryota; kingdom Metazoa; phylum Chordata; class Mammalia; order Diprotodontia; family Macropodidae; genus Notamacropus; species Notamacropus eugenii. The sequence goes on along the minus strand of NC_092876.1, from coordinate 435,170,003 downwards.
TTAGCAAAGATAAAAGTTAGAAGGGGAAACAACAGATATTCAAATGTAAAGGGAAAACCCAGTCAGTCAGTGTAGTCACCTTAGAAAGGCTCTAAAAGACTGAAGAAGGCTGATTTTCAGAGTTGCAATGATCAATCACAACTGTAGAGGAATTTCAAATGACAAACAATACTTCCCAATAGAAAGATAATAGACCAATATGCAGAATGAGACACATATTTTTGGTCAAAGCCAACACAAGGATTTGTTTTGTTTGACCATGTTTATCTATTAGAGAGTCTTTGCTTTTCTGCACAGTAGGAGAGGGAGGTAGGTGATAAGAAGAAAAAAATGCTTAATAATTTTAAAATAACTAATTTTTTAACGAAGAGGGTCTAAGGCTTGAATATTTTAATTGCATATGAAGAGGTCAACCAGACAATGAACATGCTTCTAGGGTACAAACCATATGCATACCTTTAGACACGCATCTTCAAAAGACCCCAACAAGAATTTGGAAAGTATAACTTACATAGTAGGAGGTGATGGACATAAGCAAGTAATGCACCATGAAAAGGAAACTTTATCCAGAAAGGAAGCTAGATTTCTCCTCCCTCCTGCCAACGCTCTGAGGGAGTCAATAAGGAAAGACTTCTGCCAAGACTAAGCTTATTGCCCTAGCTAAAATAAAACAGGAGTACTCTGGCTGAAAAGAACACTATAACACTGGCTGAAGAAGTCCAGTACCACCAAGCTGAATGGTTAAGTGATGGAGCATAATCCCTCATCAAAGATCAAGCCCAGAAAGCCCATTAGATTAACCTGTCCAGTAGAGACATTATGGCCTGAGATGAGGCTAGTGGGTGAATAATCTGTCCAGCCAGTGTGGCAGCAGCTGTCTAGCAGCAGAGAAATCTGCCTGGTCCAGTCCAGCAGCAGCATTTCTGCCCAGCTTACCAGCATAACAACTCATTCATCACCAGTGCCTTTTCCTTTATCATGACCCTCTAGAGAAAGGAAAATCATAACAACCACAGCATTTATAGCACTTTAAAGTTTGAAAAACATTTTAAACAAATTAGCTCATTTGAATCTCACAGCAACCTGTGAGGTAGGTACTACTATGATCTCTATTTGACAGATGAGGAAACTGAGGATGAGAGGTGTTGAGTGATTTACCCAGGGTCACACGGCTAGAAAATTTTTGAGGCAAGTTTTGAACTAAAGCCTTCCTGACTCCAGGTTCAACACTATGTCTTGTGATACCTAGCTGTTTAAAGGACACTGAGGCCCTGCAGTTCTGCAGTTTTAAGGTACCTTGGCCACATGCTCCCCACTTGTATGCATCACTACCCTTGTACTTTAAGTTTGTACCTACACTCCCATCCCTCCCACCCCCTAGTCCACCCTGTCAGACTCTGTGAGTATCTTAGGAATACATATTTTTTTGCTCCAGATTTTTTTTTTTTGCAAATATTTTGTAGCTATTATTCTAGATATACCATTTGAGTTCAATGATTTTGCTAAAGAATTTAGTCTATTAGCTGATTATTAAGGAGAAGAATGCTAGTAGGGGCCCCTGAGTGGACAGTCATCCCCAGGGTTACTCCCACAATCCTAGAAGCAGCCCTTCTTGGGACTCCACCTGCCAGTTACAATTCAGGTTGAGGAAACAAGCTTAGAACAGGTGTTAAAATAGGAAAACTGAGGCTCAGTAGCTTGGGCCCTGGGTCCTCAGAGGCCCCGAGGTCCAAGGTGCAGGAGTTTATCTGATCCTTTCCTCTCTCACAGGAGAGGATGATAAGCCATCATGAATAGAAAGGATACTGAAAAAAAAAACCCAAAACATTGCCTCCCCAGGGCTGGTACACAGTAGCTGGAAACCAAGTCATCCCTGTTTCCTAGACTGTTGCTATTTATGGCTTCTTTGACTTTAGAGTTGACTGTTACCTTTGCTGAAAACCAGTTGCTCCGTTCCAACAGACAGATTGATCTCTCTACAACCATCGCTGTCCTTCATCTGCCTGCCTCTCTGCACTTTGGCTCACCAGAGAAGAACTACCCTGCTGCTGCCCATTCCATCCAGAGCCCAACCCCGCCGAGCTGGGATTCAGCCAACCATGAGGGTTTGGCTGTGCTCCGAGACTTCTGGGCTGGAGATGCTGGGTTTTGTTGTTATTGTGGCATACGGGGCCCTTTGGGGAGTAAGAAAAAAGGGAAGTGACCGATGTTTTCAAATAGAAAAGAAATCTCTACACAAGGGACTTCTTGCTCCAGGCAAGACATTACCAGGCAGTGATATGGAGAAGCCAAAAGAGCAGTGGGTACAAGTCAAAAGAGCTGAACATGAATCCTATTACAAGGCATGTCCTTTGGCTTCCTGGAGCCTTAGTTTTCTCATCTAAAAAATGGGAACAATAACAAATGCTGTACTTGTTTTACATGGTTGTTACGAGAAAGGAGAAAACGTAAAGATGCTCTAGCAGTGAAGCACTATAGAAGAAAGACGTTATTTAATTCAACAAGGATTTATTAAGTACCCTCTATGTGCCAGGCAGAAACAGCTAAGCAGTACACACCGGATAGAGCACTGGGCCTGCAGTCAGGAAGACCTGAGTTCCAATCTGGTCTCAGACACTTACTAGTTGTGTGACCCTGGGCAAGTTACTTAAACCCTTATTTCCCTCAGTTCTTTATCTGTAAAATAGGGACACACTGGAGAATAAAAGGGCAGACCATGACAGTTATCTTTTCCAAGAAAACCCCTTGGAAAAGTCCTTGGGGTGACATAGAGTTGGACAAGACTGAATTACGGAACAGCATGCCAGGCATTGAACAAGAAGCTCCTGAACATAAGGAACTTGCGTTCTACACTAATTAACAATCTTCATTGTATGGCCAATAAGAACTACATGCTCAGCAATCTTATCCTGCGGTACATCAGAATAAGAGCATAAGAAACATAGAGGCTACAGTTGGAAAGAGTGCTGAGGTCTGAAGGCCAAGGATCAGGGTTTGACTGTTAGCCATATTGTTTAATACCTATGTGACCTAGGCAGAGGTGTCAATGTTTCACAACCAGCTCTCAAAGAATATGGGTACATTTTAAAGCTGAATTTACATCATTAACACTTTCTCCATCACTTTCTTAAGTCTAGACAATCCACAAAACAATAAATCAAACCCTGACTTGTAGCATTTGCTGATTTCTGAGGTCTGAATGCTCGCAGTAAAAAATGAACAATTCATCTGGTAAAAAGTTGGCTCCAGAGGACCACTGGACCTGTCTGTGCCTCAGGTTCCTCATCTGAAAAATGAAAGGACTGGCCTCCATGAGCACTGCAGGCCCTTCAAGTCCACCAAGAGAAGCAAATAGACTAAATTAGATTAGGAGTCAAGTGACCTGGGGGAAGAGGGGTGGGAAACTATTCCTTCTGCTCCTAAATCCCAAAGACAATAGTAACAAATAGTAATGACAATAACAACCCTGAGGCTTCTGCCCCTCCCGGAGTGATTTATCCATTTATCTATTTTTTTTTCTTTTCTATTAAAGAGGACACCCCCCTGACTACTTTTTAAAGAGGCCTATTCACTGAATGGGCATTACCTCATTTTAACTGAATACCTGAAAAGGTCTTAGCCTAAAAGACCCATTACATCCTGGGCTGTCTCCAGTCATCCTGATGAATATCTGGTCACTGGATCCAGATGGTTCATGAGGAGAAAGTGAGGCTGGTGACCTTGCACAGCCTTCCCTCACTCAAAACAAAGTCAAGTTCAAGTCATGTCAACAGTATCCCTTGAACTTTGCACATCTGAGCCTTGACTGCCTTGTTCCTAAATTGATTCAAAGGGCCCTTAGAGCTTTGGGCATTCTATTGGCCTATGAATCCAGTAACCAAGGTTAGAGGTATTGGGTACAGCTGCCTGCCCCCGAGCTTCCATGAGTGAGCAGGAGCCAAGGTGAGAGGTAAGGATAAATTCTTCCCTACTTCACTAAGAACCTGGGGCCCCTATCAGCTGTACCACCCCTGCCGTGTGTCATCCTTGCCTCCAGAGGCTTGGAAGATCCCTCAGTGAAGATTATATAAGCAACTGGAATCCCAGACTGTTCAGATTTTTGCAAAGATCCCCCAGCCTCTCTCCTCAATAGCATATGAAGGAGGGCAGGAGACATCAGGAAGGAAGATAGTATAAACAAACATGGATTTTTAGGTCCACATGGGCACCAGGCTCATTTAAACTGAGAAGGGCTGATAGGATAACTGGGCAGGCTCCAATTACCCCATTCCTTCAGGTTTACATCTTCCCATAGTCCTCAGCCCATTTGGTTCCCCACTACCACCACCAAATGCCAAGTTTACTTACAATTTGAAACAAACGCGTAGCATACCTGAGAAATAGAAAAAAGCTTCCGTCCTTTTACAATTCACATAAGCAGCCTGCAGTGTTAAGAAAGACAGGGAGAGGAATACGAAACTGACTTGGAGTGAGCTCTTGAAGGGAGCTGTTATTTTCACTCCTTTTCCCTGCATAACACAGTATCACTTGAGAATCTGTGGTAGTCTGGATTTGCAAGGTTCAAGTTGATAGTTTAATGAAAAAAAGAGGGGGACAAAAATGCATAGTTTGTTATGTAATTTATATAAAGGGTAGGGTAGGGGAAGAATATGGGAAGCAGCATGCTTCAGTAGAAAAAACAGGGTCTCCAGAATCAAAGGACCTGGGTTCAAGCCCTATCTCTGTTATGTGGGACCTGAGACAAATCATTTAGGCTCTCTCAACTTCAGGTCTCCTATCTCTAAAATGAGGGCTAGATTGGACTAGATCAGGAGTAGGGAACCTGTGGCCTCAAAGCCACATCTGACCCTCTAGGTCTTCAAGTATAGCCCTTTGACTGAGTTCCCCACCCCTGGGCTAGATGTTCTCTGAGGTTCTTTTTAACAGCTCTAAATCTACGATCCTTTATGTTTTTCATAGAAATGGAAATTCTTCTTTTGGCATTTAAAGTTCTTCACAACCTGAATCCCCTACCTTTCCAGACTTATTGTACATTACTCTCTCTCACTCACTCTACTTTCCAGCCACATTGGTCCAAATCTCATGCTTCCTTACAGGCAATAGAACTTCCAGCTCCCATTTCTAGGAGCTTTGCACAGGATGCCCCCTGTACCTGGAATGTACCCCTTCCTCATTTCCATCTCTTTGAGTCACTAGTGACCTTCAAAAGTCCCCCAGATGTCAATGCTTTCCTCCCCCAAATTACTTGGCATCTCTATCTACAATCTATACCTATGCTGTATTTTATGTATCTCTGGATAGAGAGCGAGGATTTTTTTTATTTTTATCTTTGGATCCCCACCACCTAGCACAGTGCCTGGCATATAGTAGGGGCTTAATAAATACTTTTTGATTGATTGATGAGGGCCTGCTACTGACACTCCCTTGTGCTCTATACGTGGAGCAAGAAAAATAGGAATGTCAGTCCCCAATTCTGAAGCCCGGCTTCTGGCTCTCATCCAAGTCTGCAGCCAGAGATCTGGGTTTGCAGAGTTATAAAAAGAAAGCACTTCTTCAGCTGCCAGGCTAAAGAGAAGGCCAGTGTCTGGATGGGAAAAAGAAAGGTGCTGCCACACAGGTGCCAGAACCTTCCCTGCCTCAGACGTCAGCTTTTATCACTCCAGTTTATGGCAGCCCAGCACTCAACCTGTGGTTGGCTTCATTGCAGAGCCCTGTTGGAGCTGACCCAGTTTAAGACCAGGAAACTGGGACACATGGAGATTAAGTGAATTGTCTGAGGACCTGTGCAGCAAGGTAAGGGTCAGGTCACGAGGAAAACTGGGTTTCTTTGACTCCCATTTCCTGCTCAGTCCACTAGGAGCCCTGTCTCACAAATCATTTGGCACATTTGGAAAAACCAATAATCCTATATTGTAATAATTCATGGGATTTTAAAGCTAGGAAGTACCTCAAAGAACTCATGATATGGGCAGTTAGATGACACAGTGGATAGAGCACTGGCCCTGCAGTTAGAAGGAGCTGAGCTCAAATCTAGTCTCAGACACTTTCTAGGTGTGTCTAGGCATATCATTTAACCCTAATTGCCTCCAAGAAAAAAAATATGATCCCTTGTTCCAACCCTCTTGTTTTGCAGAGGAGGAAACTAAGTCTCAGAGAGGGAGACTGATTTCCCCAAGATCCTACAGGGAGCAAGTAACAGAGACAAAATTTGACCTGGAGTCTTTTGACCCTAAACTTAGTACTTTTTCTGCTCTACCACGCTGGCTCTCTTGAGTCTTGGGATCTGGACAGGTGTGCCTTGTTTAACACAACTTCTGGCTGCCTGTACCTTGTATGCCAGGTATCCCAAAGGTTCATCATGCCAGAAAGTACAGCAGTGCCAGCAAGAAAGAGTACTCTGCAACGCTGGGGATGCTAGTCATGTGGAAGCAAAGAAGGCCAGGGTCATTAGGCTAACAATGACCAGTCCTCCTTTCTAAGGGTAGGAATATATAACATTTTAGCCAGGCCTCAACTTTATTGGAATGTAGTAGTAGTAGTAGTAGTAGTAATAGTAGTAGTAGTAGTAGTAGCAGTAGTAGCAGTAGTAGTAGTAGTAGTAGTAGTAGTAGAGGTAGAGGTAGTAGTAGCAGTAGTAGAGGTAGTAGTAGCAGTAATAGTAGTAGTAGTAGTAGTAGTAGTAGTAGCAGTTAACATTTAGATAGGGCTTACTCTGTGCGAGGCACTGTGCTAAGCATTTTATAGTTATTATCTCATTTTATCCTCACAACAACACTAGGAGATAAATGCCCCATTTTACAGATGAGAAAACTGAGGTAGATAGAGGTTGTGACTTGCTCAGGGTCACACACCTAATAGTAATCATTAACATTATGCATCACTTAATATGTACCAAATGCCTTACAATTATTAACTCATTTGGTTCTCAAAACAACTTTGGAAGGTAAGTGCTACTCATTCCCATTTTACAGATGAGGAAACTGAGGCAGAGTGACTTGCCTAGGTTCACATAGCTAGTAAGTATCTGAGGCCAAATATGAACTCAGGGCTTCCTGACTCTAGGCCTAAGGGCTCTATTCGTTGCACTACCTGTAGCTGACATTTATTTAGGTTTTGTAGGTCCCACTTTCATTGTGCATAATAAATCTGGAAAGTGACTATATTTATTTGAATCTGCCCTATTCAAAGCTATAGTTGTTTAAACTATGTTCATTGGTTCTAGCTCAATGGAAAGATGCAGTATGTATTTGAATAATACCATCACTTCCTAGGATTTGTTATATGAACTAATTGGGACATGGATAGATGGTCTCATTTAAGCATCTGGGTGGCAGAAAGAACTACCAGCAGAAAAGACACTCTGGGGAAGAAGAGGAGAATATTTTGGAAATAGTAAATATTCATGGGAAGCCAGCCACATCATGTCTGATCCGGCTTGAATTGTGGTTGGTTGTTGTCCTTCGTTCTCGAAGAGGACCAAAATGACATCACCATGATAAACTCAAGTTTCAGTGTGTCCGACTGTGACTGATCAGACCAATAGAGCTCGGAGTGCTCTACCACAGATTGGGCACAGACAGTCCGTTTGAATATCTGCTGTGGATACTCCAAATTTGCACATCCTACATTCACTTGTTGTTGTCTTAATTATGCTTTGCTCATAGAGCACAGCACCTTTGTGATGTGGGCACACAACGCTGAGTGATCCTGTGCCAGTGTCTCCCACATCTGACAATCAAATCCAAAGTTCTTGAGAGAGATCTTGTATCACTTGTACTTGTATCACTTCTTCTGACCACCATGTGATCGCCTGCTCCAAATAGTCTTCTTGGCAAGTGTTCATTTTGTATTCAAACAACGTGGCCAGTCCATCAGAATTGTGCTCTCTGAAGCATAGTTTGAATGCTTGGCAGTTCAGCTGAAGCAAGGACTTCAGTGTCTGGTACCTTATCCTGCCAGGTGATCCTCAGAATCTTCCTAACACAGTTCAAATGGAAGTGATTCAGTTTCCTGGCATGGCGCTGGTAGACTGTTCATGTTTCACAGGCATTTAACAATGAGGTCAGCACAACAGCTCTGTAGACCTTCAGTTTAGTAGTCAGTCTAATACTTCTTCTCTCCCAAACTTTTCTTCAGAGCCTCCCAAATACTGAACTAGTTCTGGCAATGCATGCATCAACCTCATTGTCAATGTGTACAACCCTGGAAAGTACACTACCAAGGTAAGTGAACTCATTCACAGCATTCAAAACTTCTCCATTTCTAGTAACCGATGGTTCCACATATGGATGGTGTGGTGGTGGCCGTTGAAGCACCTGTGTTTTCTTGGTGTTAATTATTAGGCCAAAATTAGCCCAGGCAGCAGAGAATTGATCCATACTTTGTTGCTTCTCAGCTTCAGAAGCTGCATTGAGTGTGCAATCATCTGCAAACAGAATATCATGCACCAACACTACCTCTACTTTAGTCTTGACTTTCAGTCTTTTCAAATTGAAGAATTTACCATCAGTACAGTAGTTGACTTTGATGCCATGTTCATCCTCATTGAAAGCATTTAACATCATGACTGAAAATATCATGTTAAAAACTATGGGAGTAAGCACACAGCCCTGTTTCACTCCATTGATGATAGGGAAGGCCCAAGAGCATTGTCCACTATCCAGAACTTGGGCAAACATGCCATCATGAAATTGACATACAATACTGATGAACTTCTCTGGGCAACCAAATTTAGATATAATTTTCCATAAGCCCTCTGTTCTGCTCCTGGCATTTCTCCTGGAGTTGTCGGGCAGAAAACACCACATCGACTGTTCCTTGACCCTTTCAGAAGCCACACTGGCTCTCAGGTATAGGACTCTAACCAGAATCTTACCAGCAATGACTAAGAGAGAGATCCTCCTGTGATTGTCTCAGGTCAGTCTATTCCCTTTGCCTTCATCAAGATGGACATCCTTGAAGTCCTGAGGAATTATCTCCTCTTGCCATATACCCTGGAAAATTTCAGTCAGTTTTTGTATGAGCAATGATCCCCCTACTTTGTAAATCTCAGCTGGCATAGAATCAGCACCAGGTGTTTTGCCACATGAAAAGAGCCTAATGGCCCTTCAAAACCCCTTCTTCAGTTGGAAGTTCAGCTAAGGAGGGATTGACTTCAACCTGAGGTAAATGGTCAATAGCCTCAGCATTGATTGATGATGGTCTGTTGAGAACACTATGGAAGTGTTCAGCCCATCTCTCTAGGATCATGTCCTTATCACTAATCAATGTGGCTCCATCAGCACTGAGTAGTTGTGATACACCATCGGTTTTTGGTCCACAAATAGCATTCAGGGAATTATAAAAGTGCTTTGGATTGTTACTATCAGCATAAAACTGAATTTCATCTGCCTTCTTATTGAGCCAGGAATCCTGCATCTTTCTAAGCTTTGCTTGTACTTTGCTTTTGATGGAATTAAATGCTGCTTTCTTAGAGATAGATAAACTATCCTGCTGGCAAATCTTGTGGAGTTCTTGGGTTTTTTTTTAGCAGCTTCTGAATTTACTCATTATTTTCATCAAGCAAGTTTTGGTGATTGCAAGTGTTCTAACCCAGATTAGAAAATAACAGTGCTGTACACCAAATCTCTGAAAGCTGCCCACTCCTTTTCTACTCCATTGTTGCCAACTGGCTCAGCTTTCACTCCAAGTTAGCAACAAACTGTTCACACACAGAGAAGAGCTCTAATTTGTTGACATTAATTCTTCTGGTAGTCATTTTGCCTTGGGGGCAGCACTTTTGATGAATGCAAATATTTAGCTTGGAAAGGATAAGTCTATGATCAGTCCAGCACTCTGCATCACACATTGCCTTTGCCACTCCTACATCTTGTCTGTCTCTTTTCCTTAGAATCACATAGTCTACTAGAGAACAATGCGTGCAGCAAGTGTGAATCCATGAAGTTTTATTGCATTTAGGTAAATGGAAAACAGTGTTGATGACGATAAGGTCATGTGATGTGCAAGTCTTCAGCAGTAAATGACCATTGCTATTGCTGTTTCCAACTCCATTCTTCCCTAGGACTTCCTGCCAAGTTTCATAGTCTGAGCTACTCTAGCATTAAAGTTACCCAGAAAGATAAGCTTGTCCACTTTTGGCACATTGATGATAAGGGCTTCTAAGTCTTCATAAAATTTTTCTTTGACTTCATCCGGGTTTATCATGGTGGGAGCATAAGTACTGATGATGGTGGCATGGTGTTTTCCTGCAAGTGGCAATCACATTGTCATGAGTCTGTCATCCACTCCTTTTGGCAGGCATATCAGCTTGCTGACTAGATTAGTTTTGATTGCAAAATCTACACCAGTTTCAGGACGGCTGTGGCCACTCCAGAAAAATGTGTATCCAGCTCCAACTTCAGTTAGCTGGCCTTCATTTGTCAACCTTGTTTCACTCAGGGCTGCTATTTGTATGTGGGTACCTGTTGAGTTCTCTTGCAACAAGAGCAGTTTGTCTTTCAGGTCTACTGGATTTTGTGTTGTCTATCAGTGCGTGCATGTTCCATGTGCTGATGGTGAGTGGAATCATCTTTGTAGATCATTTTGTACATTTTTTTGTATTTCAACTGCATAGTGGGATTCTCCACCTGCTGCAGTAATCAAGTCAGGGTTGAGTAAGCTGGCAATTCTTAGGGCACCTTTTATAGCTCCTTTCTTCACACCAAGAGGTGAGCAGTGTGATCCTTAAAAGGCTTCTCAGACACCCAGGAGGCTGCCAAGTTCTACTGCTGCTTCCAGTGAGAAATGACCCTATGGCCTGGGCCACCTGTGTGCAGGGTTATGAGTACAGCTCCCAATATATTCACACCTACTGCTTCATCACTTGCCTATCACCATAGGACTTTGAGGTATGATAGTAAAATGATATGGGTGATGTCTTTTGTTTTGTGTGTAAATTGGATTTAAGTGAGGCAGAGTTGCACCAAGTCATCAGCCTCACTCTCTCCTCCACAGTTGTCATAATCCAGTTGCAGGGCAGAGTCAAGATGACTGGCAATGGCTCAAGACAGTGGATGACCTTGGCATCTTCAGTGTCTAATCAAGCTCTAAGCACTCCACATCGCCTGTTTCAGCTGCCTCCATGGCCACTGGAACAAATTGTTCTCATCTGCCAGTTCCACCAGGGGAAGTCTTCACATACTTGGGGTAGATACTCCCCTAACTCACCAATGGGTTTGGATCCCATTGGTTACCCTCAACCTGGTTTAGCCCATCTGCCAAAATGGTCTACCAGGGTGTGGTCATTACACATGTTGCCACTTCTTGGATCCACAGGTGAGAGTTAGGTGGAACAGGTGGACACCAAAGGTGGGAAGCAGCCCTGAAAAGGGCTTGGCAGCCATCACACCAAGAGTACTGGTCCTCCCTGAACACACCCTACACTGTTAGATAGACTTCCCATAGGTGAGAGTTCTTTTTCTCCTGGTTGGAGTTGAAAGCCTATCCTACTTTAAATAGTTCATTTGCTCTCATGTATTCATTGGCTTATTTTCATTTGTATAACTGCTCCAATTTCTATTTGCAGTGTCCTTGAATATGTAGTTTTATTTGCTTTATGGTATCTGTGATGGTCTTTTGTGTAACCAGAGTTTGGTGGGATGGACCTAATCTGGCAAATATAAGCTAAGAGACCAAATTTAAACTCAAGATGATGAGCCTTCCTGACTCTAGGCCCGGAACTATATCCATTTTGTCATCTAGCCACCCCAGAGGGAGTATAGACACTGATTATAAATGGCTTTTTCCTCTCCCTTAAGAGTGCCCAGACTCAATTTCATAGTTAGAACTCGATAGATTCTTAAGGTAGAGTTCCTAGACACGATTCTAGCCTGATAACAAGAATAGCAAACTTTAATGGCATTCTAGGAGTCTGTCTCCCTCTTCTCCCCAGATGGTGTGATGGTAGTGTAAGCATTCTTCTCTTTGTAGAGGCAAATCATACCTTAGATAATATCCATACATGCTACCAACAAGCTGTATTTATAAATTTAGACAACCCACATGGTCATAACTATCCTATACCTATCCCCCACCTCAGGTCATGGTGGTCAAGGTCTAATACTCCCCTTTGTCATTTCCAAACTCCCTCTAGTACTCAGCAAGTTCTCTCCTTTGAAGTTCATTCAATCCAGATTTATCACCCAATCTAGATTATGGTAGATGTAATCTTATCTAAAATATTCTCCTCCCTTTCACTGTGAGTTTAATGCCTGGTTCATAGTCTTCCATATCCACAGGCCATATGTACTGCACCGTTCCCAAAGGCTGCCTGAACCAGATTAAAATGTAATTGGGAAATGTTTAACAAAATTAATAAAAATACAATAAAACATAGATAACATTACATTTTAAAACTGAGTCAATATGTTGCCGGCAGGGATCTTATATACCAATTAGAGGCCCTTGTTTCCACTTGAATTTAATACAACCAACGTTGTTGTTCAGTCTTTTTCAGTCATGTTTGAATCTTCCTGAACCCATTTGGGGTTTTTGTTTTTTCTTTTCTTTTCTTTTTCTTTTTCTTTTTAACTTTTTAATGCTGATTTTTTTATTGTATTTATTTATTAATTTTAGATTTCGACATTCATTTCCACAAAATTTTGAGTTCCAATTTTTCTCCCCATCTCTACCCTCCCCTCTTCCATTAATACCTTACATTCTGATTACCCCTTCCCTCAATGTACCCTCCCTTCTATCACACCCCACCCTTCCCTTATCCCAATCTTCTCTCTTTTCTAGTAGGGCAAGATAAATTTCTATACCCCATTACCTGTGTTTCTTAGTTCCCAGTTATATGCAATAATAATTCTCAAAATTCATTTCTAATACTTTGAATTTCAATTTCTCTCCCTCGCTCCCTCCCTCCTTCCCTCCCTACCTATCCCTACTGAGAACACAAGCAATTCAATACAGGCTATATATGTGTTGTTTTGCAAAAGACTTCCATAATAATCACATTGTGTAACACTAACTATATTGCCCTCTATCCTACCCTGTCCCCCCTTTTTTTATTCTCCCATTTGACCTTGTCCCTTACTTCTAGTTACTCCCTTTTCCCATTTGCCCTCCCTTCTATCATCCCCCTCACCCCACTTGTCCCCTCTTCTCCTACTTTCCTATAGTATAAGATAGATCTTTATACCAAATTTAGTGAGCATGTTATTCCCTCCTTAAGCCATACGTGAAGAGGGTAAGCTTCACTTTTCCCATCTCACCTTCTCCCTTTTCTCCTCCATTGAACAAGATTTTTCTGATCTCTTTTAGGAGTTATAGCCTGCCCCATTCCATTTCTCCCTTTCTTCTCCCAGTATTTTCCTCCCTCATCACTTAATTTTTATTTTATTTTTTTATGGATATTATCTCTTCTGATTCAACTCAACTTGTACTCTCTGTCTGTGTGTGTATGTGTGTGTGTGTGTGTGTTTGTGTGTGTGTAATCCCTCCACCTACCCAAATACTGAGAAAACTCTCAAGAGTTACAAATATTATCTTTCCATGTAGGAATGTAAACAGTTCAGCTTTAGAAAGTCTTTTATGATTTCTCTTTCCTGTTTACCTTTTCATGCTTCTCTTGATTCTTGTGTTTGAAAGTCAAATTTTCTATTCAGTTCTGGTGTTTTCATCATGAATGCTTGGAAGTCTTCTATATCACTGGGGGAACTCTGTTTTCCTCTTGTCCAACTGGGAAAGCCTTCCCACACTGACCTTTCAAGTTTTCTTTGTCCCTTGTGGGTTGAGTGATCTGATACCATCCCTGCTGGGAATTCTGCTCTGGAGGTCTGTTCAAGTCCTGTTCCTTCCAGTGCTGCATGGCCAGGGCTGGGCTCCACTCCACTCAGTGTCCCATGAGACAGACCTTTCTTGTTGGCCTTCCAGGTTACCTTTGGCTGGAAACCTCTTTCACTTTGTTGTTCTGTGGCTTTGCTGCTCTAGAATTTGTTGAGAGTCATTTTTTACAGGTATTTTGTGGGCTGTGGGGAAGCACTAGAGTATATGTGTCTTTCTACTCCACCATCTTGGCTCTGCCCCCCTTTTGCTTTTTTCTTGGCAAAGATACTGAAGTGGTTTGCCATTTCCTTCTCCAACTCATTTTACAGATGAGGAAAGTGAGGCAAACCCAGTTAAGTGACTTATTCAGTGTCACACAGCTTATAAGTGTCTGAGGTCAGATTTGAACTCAGGAAGATGAGTTCCTGACTCCAGGGCCTGGCACTCTATCCAATGTGCCATCTTGTGGATGGTGATGTTCCTTCAAGTATCTTAATTTCCCAGTTCTATCTACTCAACTCCTACGGCCATACTTCTGATCTTGACATTACCCACAAGTACCCTATCTCCTTATTCAAGAACTCTGAATTCCTTTATCTCACCATAAATTTTCCTTCTCTCCTTATGCTCCACTCATGCTAAGCCTCCTAAGTAAATACTACTACCACTACTACCACTACCACTACCACTACCACTACCACTACTACTACTACTACTACTACTACTACTACTACTACTACTACTACTACTAGCCTTATCCACATTGTGACCTTCCAATACTTCCATCCTTCACTGTTCTCCCTGACCTTCAACCCTTTCTATCTATACTCTTCTCCTTTTCCATTTTTGACCCCTTGGTGAATCTGTTCAACTCGGCCCTATTCCCTACTATTGAATCTCTTGTCCTATTTTGATTCATACCTGACCAAGCATTACCTCTGAATCACTCCTACCATCTGCCTCTTTCTCACATGCTACTGAACAGAATTGGAGGAAATAATAAACCATACTGGCTGGGCCTACCCTAAACTGATGCAGCTAATCTCATTTGTGCCCTCACTGCTCCCTAACTGATTCCCTATCATTCTCACCAGAAAATGTGTTCCAAACTTTTTCTTCATTTATTTTTCCCATGACTCTCCATGCTGAGAACCTTAGCTCATACTTCACTGAGAAACCAAATTAAGTCATTCACTGAGAAATCCCTCTTTTCATCTCTTTCTCATCTTGTATCTTTCTAATATTGTCCTCTACCATCTCCCCCTTCACTTTGGTCTCTGATGATGAGGTGGCACTTCTACTTGTTCAGACCAAGCCCTCTACATCTACCTACCTGTGATCTTATCTGCTGCTGTCTTCTTCAGCAGATTGTCCCCACTCCCACAATCTCTATTTTTTTTTTTTTGCATTTTTCCTTAAAGCCTTTAATTTCATAGACATGATGGGAAATTTTTTACAGAGACACATGGAAAACTTAGACATGAACACAGTTTTGATAGTGTAGACAAACTAACCAGATAGCTAGCTGTACTATCAAGGCTACCTTCATACCATCATGGTCGCTTCTCAATAGTTGTCTAGGTAACAGGTAAGCTAAGTATGTTTAAGCTGATGAATTTTGGATGCGACATGCTGTAGAGTTGTATAGAAGAGGTAACTAGTACTCTTCTTCCTCTTCACCCTCTCCTTCAACAGAATTCATACCAACCTCTTCATAATATTTCTCTAGGTCAGCCATATCCTCCAGTGCCTCAAAGAACCCTCCTTCCTCCATGCCCTCCCCCACATACCAATGGACAAAGGTATGCTTGGCATACATCAGATCAAATTTGTAGTCCAGGCCACCCCAGGCCTCAGCAATGGCTTATGGTGTTGCTCAACATGCACACAGCCTGCTGTACCTTGGCCAGGTCACCACCAGGAACCACAATGGGAGGCTGGTAATTAATGTCAACCTTGAAACCAGTTGGGCACCAATCCACAAACTGGATGCTATACTTTGTCTTCATGGTGACAATAGCAGCATTGATATCTTTGGGAACCACATCACTATGGCAAAGCAGGAGGCAAATCATGTATTTATCATGGTGAAGGTCACATTTTACCACCTGGTTGGCAGGCTCAAAGCAAGCATTGGTGATCTCTGCTATAGAGAGTTGCTCATGATAGGCTGTCTCAGCAGGAGATGACTGGGGCATACATATGTGGCCAGAAGGAAATGGATACAGGCATAGGGTACCAGGTTGGTCTGGAATTCTGTCAGATCAACATTCAAGGCACCACCAAATCAGAAAGAGGCAGTGATGCAGGACACAATTTGGCTAATAAGGGATTCAAATTAGTGTAGGTTGAGCATTCAATGTCAAGATTTCTGTGGCAGATATCATAGATGGCTTCATTATCTACCATGAAGGCACAATCAGAGTGCTCCAGGGTGGTGTGAGTGGTCAGAATGGAGTTGTAGGGCTCTACTCAGCTGTGTCAACCTGAGGGACTAGGGAGATGGAGAACTCCAGCTTAGACTTCTTGCCATAAGCAATGGACAGACTTTCCATCAGCAGAGAGGTGAAACCAGAGCCAGTCCCACCACCAAAGCTGTGGAAAACCAAGAAGCCTTGAAGACCTATGCACTGTTCTGCCAGCTTCCAAATTCTGTCTGGAAACAAATCACTGATTTCCTTGCCCATAGTATAGTGCTCATGGGCATAGTTATTGGCAGCATCTTCCTTGCCAGTGATCAGTTTTTCAGGAAGGAGGAGCTGATGGTGGGTTCCAGTATGAACTTCATCAATGACAGTTGGTTCCAGATCTACAAACATTGCTCTGGGGACATGTTTGCCACTTCCTGTTTCACTATAGAAGGTGTTGAAGGAGTCATCTCCTCTTCCAATAGTCTTGGCACTTGGCATCTGCCCATCAGACTGGATACTGTATTCCCAGCAGGCATTGCCAATCTGGACACCAGGTTAGCCAACATGGATAGAGATACAGTCATGCATGGTGATTAATGGATTAAGCAGAACCTAAGATGGCAGGAGCAGCCCTCAACATGCTAAGAGTAGAGGTAAATAACACACTGATACTGCAAGGTCCTTCTACCTTTCTTCCTATTTGTTTCTGCTGTTCTTATTCAGCTGTGTTCACTTCTTTGTGATTCTGTGAACCATAGCATGTCCACATTGTCCATGGGATTTTCTTGGCAAAGATACTGGAATGGTTTGCCACTTCCTTCTCCAATGAATTAAAGCAAACAGGTTAAGTGACTTGCCCAGGATCACACAGCTAGTAAGTGTCTGGGACCATATCTGAACTCAAGTCTTCCTGACTCTAGGCCACTGAGCCACCTAGTTGCCTTCATCTTCTTCCAATGGTTCTTACCAAACTAGGGCATTCAAGGAACACTAGCATCTCTGGTGTGAGGGCTTATGGAGCCCTTTCCAGGCCTGCTCATCCACTTTGGGTGTTTACCTGGCACTCAGTGCTCATTTGGGGCTTCCAAGAAGATGTAATATGCACAATGGTTACACTGTGGCCACACCATGGTAAAACCATCTCAATAGATGGACTAACCAGGTTGTAAAAAACAAGCCTCAAACCTATGAGTGAGTTAGATGGGTGTCTACCCCAAGTATGTGAAGACTTCCCCCATAGAATGGGCAGATGAGAACAATTTGTTCCAGCAGCCATGAAGTCCTCTAAAACAGTCACAATGGAGTTCTTGGGGATGATCAGACATGGAAGATGCCAAGGTCATCCACTGAATTGAGATCCATCACCAGCGGTCTTAACTTTTTTCCTGCCACTGGACTTTGATGACACTGGAGGAGAGTGAGGCTGGCAACCCTGTGCAACTCTGCCTCACTTAAATCCAATTCACATGTGAGTCAAGATATCACCCCATGATGTCATTGGTCTTCTTCAAAACTGGGCAAACAGCAACAACCAAACCTATATTAGTAGTATATACTGTTATGTACAGATACCAAAATCTGGTAAATCTTGTGAGAGAATGTATGTATCCATCCATAATGGTTATAGCAGGTGGGTTCAGTGGGCAAAGCATTGGACTTGAGTCAGAAAGCCCTGAGTTCAAATCTCACCTCAAACACTTACTCAGCTATGTGACCCTGGGCAAGTCACTTAACTTCTGTTTGCCTCAGTTTCCTCATATGTAAAATGGTGATGATAATAATAGCACCTACCTCCTAAGGTTGTTGCAAGGAGAAAAAAAAATTTGTAAAGCACTTGCAAACTCTCTTAAACACTAGCTATTGTTAGCACAGTTCCTGACACATAAATCAGATATCTGTTTTCTTGAATTATTCCATTTTAGTATATTTGAGCTCAGTTGAGCTCATGCCATTAAACTTAGAAAAAAATTTTATAAAATTCCATTCTAAATAGGCCTATTCCTTGTCAATTATTTTTTATGATTAGTATTATTTTGAAATCTACTTCATTACTGGGCAGTTGGGTAGCACAATAGATAGAGTGATGAGCCTGTAGTCAAGAAGACCTAAGTTCAAAACCAGCCTCAGAAACTTACTATAGCTATGTCATCCTGGGCAAATCACTTAATCCTGTTTGCCTCAGTTTCCTCATCTGTAAAATGAGCTGGAGAAGGAAATGGCAAATCACTCCAATAT
Source organism: Notamacropus eugenii (assembly GCF_028372415.1). Lineage (NCBI taxonomy): Eukaryota > Metazoa > Chordata > Mammalia > Diprotodontia > Macropodidae > Notamacropus > Notamacropus eugenii. Next base: position 435,151,551 of record NC_092876.1, on the reverse strand, counting down.
CTCTGCCAAGAAAACCTCAAATGGGGTCAGACACAACTGAAAACAATTGAACAAACTAAAATATTTCATTATTAGATGGAGTTCAAATCAAGTGTACATTTTCAGTACCCTGAAGGCTCTTCAGATTTAAGTCACTACTTGATTTCTGTTCTTATTTCATCAAATTTTGTTTTAAAAATGAGGCAATTTCTTAAGCTTGTCCTACATCGATCTGAAATCTATTGTTGTGTAACTTGGACCTCAGGATTAACAAGTACTATCATTGACAAGAAGCAGCATGAAGTCCTTGCTGATACCTAGTAAGTTTTGTTTCCAGTTTTGTTATGATGTAATCCTGGCATAGACTACAAGCATTTATATTTTCAATCTTGTAATGGATTGAAGCATATTCGTGGTTTGGCTACATTAGTGGTTAGCCCCATCTGCACTAAAGAATTTCCAGCAGGTGGGGTGTAGACAGAGTAAATGTTTAACAACCTGCCCTCCAGAAATGGATAGCACATTTAAATTTAACCTGCATTATTAATATTTTCTCCTCTTTAAGCCTAGACAATAAGTAAAATAATAAATCCTGCCCTGATTTGTAGTGTTTGCCAATTTTCTGAAGTGTAAATGTTCACACTAAAAATTTAACAAGAGGCTTTAATACATGCCTAGCTCTGGATTATTCTAAGGTATTCTTTCCCTCTTGCCAGTTTCAATTCTGAAACCCAAAGCCTACCTACTCCTTAAATTTGTGAGAGCAGTTTCATCACATTGACTTCGCATCAGACCCCAGATGTTTGGGGGTTCTTGCCAGGCCTTCATAGCTGCTGCAGCAATCTCAGGATACACTGAGTCCTCAATGTACTTCACCCTGACTGGAACACCATTACTTTGTGGTGCTCCCCCTTCCATAACAGGGAAGATCAGCTGGATTTTGAGGGAGTAATTATTACAGTTAGTATTAATGTTGTTTGTAGCATTGCTGACCCTGCATTGTAAACTGAGAGTCAGAAAACCTGAGTTCAAATCCAGGCTTTAGAAGTCCTTGGGCATATCTTTTAACCTCAAAAAGTCATTGATTCATTAATTCAACAAACAGGTATTAAGTACTTACTATATGCAAAACAGTTAGGTGGTCTAGTGTATAGACCAGAGTTCAAATCCAGTCTCAGATACTTACTAGTTGTGTGACCCTGGGAAAGTCACTTAACCCTATCTACCTCAGTTTTTTCATCTGTAAAATGAGTTAAAGAAAGAAATGACAATCCACTCCTGTATTTTTGTCAAGAAAACCCCAAATGGGGTCATGAAGAGCTGGACATGACTGAACAACCACATAAGTAAAACGCCATACCAGGAACTAATGTTACATAGACAAAACAAAATGGTTCCTGCCTCAAGGAGCTTATATTCTCTTGGGAGGAAATAATATGTATCCAGATAAGAAAACAGAAAATGCATACAATGAATATACAAAAGAAAGACCCTACCGATCTGCAATGAGGAAGGGCCCCATGTTGGAGGTGACTCTTAGGAGCCTTGAAGGAATTTGGGAATTATAAAAGGGTTCTTGGAGCCACAGCTGAGAGTTGGGTGAAGGTGGACACCAAAAGTGAATGAGCACCTGTGGAAAAGACTTGGCAAGACCTCACATCAGAGGTGGTAATCCATTACAATAACATCCCAGGCAATGATGATAAAAGTCTGCACTAGGATGGTTGTGATATGGTGGCCATGTGAGTGGAAAGAAGAGGCAGAAGGAAGATATGTTGGAGGATGAACACATAGAATCAATAACACTTGGCAATTGATTGTATATGGGGGATTGGGTGAGTAAGAATGAAGAGTCAAAGATAAATCCAAGGTTTTGAACATGAGTACATAGAAGGAAGGTGGTATTCTCAACAAAAATGGGGGAAATGGGAGTAAGGGAGGATTTGTGGGAGCAAGAAGTTGGAAATAGCCAAGAGGCAGCTGAGAATGTAGAATGAGAGCTCAGAAGACAATCAAGAATGGATACCAATCTGGAAGTCATCTTAGGAGAGATGATCATTGAAACCACAGGGGTTGATGAAGTCACCAAGATGGAATAGGAAGAAGTGAACAGTATTTGAGTCAAAGTCCAGTAGGTCAACCCAGATTAAGTCATGGGACATGGATGATAATTAAGCAAAGCAGAATGAGAAGTAGTCATCTCCTCCTGAGAAGAGAACCAGGAGAAAGAGGAGTCATAAAAATCCAGGGAACCCAGAAGAGAGTGGTCAACAGGATCATACGCTGTAGGTTGGTCAAGAAAGAGGAGGACTGAGAAAAGACCTTTGGATTTAAAAATTAAGAGGTCATGGGGAAAGAAAATTCCACAAACTTCAGTCCAATTCAGTCACACCTCTCCTGGGTATATATGAGAGGTAGGCATTAGTGACAGGTGAAGTATCTATTCAAGTGTTAACAAGATGGCCTCTGGGGGACCATTTAGAGCTAGCCTTCATTCTGCCTCTGTAGTTTGGCCCACAAATCTTCTGGAGTTCAATCCCCAATTGCAAACAGACAAACCAAAAACATTGCCTGCTCAGACAATGCTAAGTCTCAGTGAAAATCCTGGGCTGAGCCTCTCACACTGTGGATTTTAATTCCAGAAGAGCAGCCCTCTCCAACCCTCCTCCCACTCTCCAGTCTCCTCTCATCCCAGTGTCCCAGCATTCACCCCTGCAACAGGAAGTCAATAGATTCCATTCTGCTATCTTCCATTATGCATTTTTCCATATCTGAAAGCCAGTTTGTATCCCCAGAACATAACATGGTGCATAATTTAATAAATTTAATAAATATTTGTCCATTGGTTCATTATGTTCCCATTTTATCACCAAGAAACTTTTATTCAACTAAATCTCACTTCTTCATTCTTTCCATATTTATGCATTCCTGGAAACCTGTTTCCTTCCTAAAGACATTACACTCACCTCTGGTCACCCTTGTATCAGGAACACCTTCTCTTATAGTCTCCCCTCTCTTTACCTACTGGTCCAGGAAAGAGAGTAGGTATACTCCTTGCCCCTCACTTCCATGTCAGATCCTTTCCTTGGCATGACTCAGACATTTCTCCTTGGCAGTTATCTCCATACTTTTACATCCACTGTCTAGAACTTTGTAACCTTCATCTATCAACTTCTAGACCACTCTTCTTCCTCATAGAGTATGTGGCTCATAGTTTTCTTCTCTTTCTCAACTACAGCCCTCATACTTGGAGACTACCACATGTATGTCCTCTCAAATACCCCAGCTTTGAAGTTCACTAACCTCCTCAACTACCATGATCTCAGGCATCCACATGGATAGTCACATCTTAGATCTCACCATCCCCTCTAATTATGCTGCCTCCATGATCCTGAACTCTGGAATTCTCTCTTATAATAACCTCTATCTTTCTCTCTGTTTCATTCCTCTATTTTATACCCACATTGGGACCTCTAAGCCCTCCACCACTCCCTGTTAGCTCCATCCATCACCCCAATGTCTTTCATTCCTTCATGCGCTTGCAGTCAGGAAGACCTACATCCAAATGTCAAGTCACTTAATCTCTTTCTGCCTCAGTTTCCTCAACTGTAAAATGGGGTTAATACTAGTACCCATCTCACAGGGTTATTGTGAGGATAAAATGAAGTAATATTTGTAAAGTGTTTAGTAGAGAGCCTGACACAGAGTAGGTGTTTTTAAAATGTGTGTCCTCTTTACCTTAATTCTATGGTTGATCAGTTCAATACAATGTCCTCTGATTGAGTATTTTACCCTCCTGACTAGCTCACACCTTTCTAAACCCCAGCCCTGAGTTACACCCACTTTTCCCCTTCTCTGCTCCTACTCAGTTGCTGAAGAAAATCTTGCACATATTCCAAGCAGATCCACTATTAGTTTATGTTATCTTCTCTCAGTTGGGCCCTTAGTACAGCATGGCAATCCTTTTATTTTTCCTGGATCAACTATGGCACTCCAAATGAGTGATTTAAAAGATTTTCTTCTTTTTGCTAGCCCTTGACACCAATCTTTCTCTCCCTTCTCCCTATCAGAATACCTTGCCTCTTACATTGCTGAGAATATAGAGGTGATCTGTCGTTAAGTCCCCTCTTTTACTGCTCTCTACGCACATTTCAAAAACTCTCTACATAGTCCACCATTTTCTCTTTCTTTGCTCCAAGCTGAGAAGAGACCCTTCTACTTGCCAAGGATAACTACTCTCTTTGTGCCCTTGACAGCAGCAGCTTCCCTCTTTTCCATCTTGCCTTCTCCGTTTGTTCCTTTCCTAAGCCCTACAAACAGATCTCCCTCATCCTAAAAAGCAGACAAAAACCCTTTCTTTGGGTCTCATCAATCCCTCCTGCTCCTGCTCTAGAATTTCTCACTGGCAGCACTTGACACATGAGTACACAGCAAGCATTTAATGAATGTTTGTTGACTTGACTTTCATAGTAGAATTTCATAGTAGTTCCTAGTTTTCTTTTTTGTCTTTGTATCTCCAAGGTTACTGCCCACCACTGCCTCCTACATGGTGGGTGCTTGATAAATGCTTTATTTCATACTCCAGAAAGAATTCTCACTCAATGCCTGTCTTCCTTCCCCTTCATTTCCTTTTCAACCCCTTCAATCTGGGTTTTGAGCCATCACTCAACTGAAACTACCCTGTCTAAAATGACTTCTTTTAACTGCTAAGATCCAAGGACCTTTTCTCAATCCTTGTTCTTCTTAAGTTCCCCACAGCTTGGATACTGTCTTAGCTTTTGTGACTATGCTCGCTCTTGATTCATTTGGCTTTTGGACTCAGAGCCATAGTAGGAATTCCTGATCCCCAGGGTAAATTCAGCTGGGGGAGGGAGGAGTAGAGGAACAGATGGGATGGAGGACAGTCCACTGCAGTGTAGTCATACTTGGAGAGGAGACAACCCATTCTCCAAAGTCATCCAGCCCACATACCCCACAGCACAGCCAATGTTTCCCAACGGCATAATGCTCTGGAAAGGAGGGAGATGATGGGGGAGGGTAGAGAAGAGGGAACGAGAACTGTAACGATAGGAATCTAGAAGGGGCAACCCAAGACCAACCAAGGTTGGCAACAGCTTTTACATTCCCTTCAAAACCGCCTTGTATTTAACTCTTTTGTAATTATTTGTATTTATTTCCTTCATATTTATTTTTTATGTATGTATGTAGACAATGTACTTCATATACCAATATTCCTTACATAAGTACATAAGAGACAAGATGTTGCAGTGGATAGAAAGTTGGCCTCAAAACTAGAAGGTTTTGGGTTCAAATCTCACCTCTGATACAACCTGGCTGTATGACCCTGGGAAGTTACTTAACATCTCAACGTCCTAAGACAACTCTCTAAACACTGTGAAGTTGCAGAGAGGGTACGTTGTTAGGGGGAAGTTTCTTCACCTGGGCCTTCCCTATACCAGGGAAATCAATGATTCACTCCCTATCTCTCTTTCCTTTATACTGGGTATCTCAGTATTTCTATATGTCCCTATTTCTTCCCCTTCCCCCTACATTATATTAGAATGGAAACCCATCATGAGTAAGGATTGTTTCATTCTTTGTACTTGTATTCCCAGCACCTAGCTCAGTGCCTAGCATATAGGAGGCCCTTAAGAAACACTTGCTGACTTATTTGAACACACCATGGTTAGCACTAGGCTGTACCCCTAGTATATACTTAATAAATGTGTGTTCAATTAAAGTGTGGGGCAGGGGAAATTCAGAGGACCCAGAGTCATCTCATTCATTTTTTTAGTATAAAATTTTGAGTTCCAAATTTTCTCCTTCCCTCCCTCCTCCTCCCACCAAAACAATAAACAATTTTATATATATATATGTACATATGTATATATACACATATATGCCTATATATGTGTGTATACATACATATATGTATTATATAAGCATATACACATATGTATACATATATGTAATCATGTAAAACATAAAGACTACTCTCTCAGCTCTGATATTTACTACCTAGATCAGAGGTATCAAACACACAACCACAAACCAGATTAAAATGTAACTGAGAAATGTTTAACAAAATAAATAAAGATACAATAATTGATCAATTAATCAAACATTTATTAGGGGCCTACTATGTGCCAGTTACTGTGCTAAGCACCAAGGATGCAAAAAGAGGAAAAGAACTCCTCAAAGAGTTTACAGTTCAATGAAGGAGCCAACATGCAAACAAATATATACCAAGTGAGTTATATACAGAGTAAGTAGGAAAAAATTAACTAGAACTAAGAGGAGCTGGGAAAGACTTCCAATAAAAGACGGAATTTTAGTTGGAGCTTAAAGGAAGTCAGGGAGGTCAGTATACAGAGCAGAGGAGGGAGAACATGGATGATGTTCATTTGTGACTTTCTAAGTCAAAATGTGGCTTGAAGGGATCTGTTTGACGCTGATGACCCTAGAGAACCTTGGCTAAGACATTCTTGCTCTCTGAACTTCAGTTTCCCTATCTGTAAAATAAGAGAGTTGAACCAGATGACCCTTCCAAGTCTAAACCTGTAAATTGTTGGTGAAGGCAGTGGAGCTTTGCACTGAGAGTGGGGGTGACCGAGTGGAGACCTGGGAAGGAATCAGTCTGGCCCACTCTGGCCTTGCTGGCCTTGTAGTTAACAATTTCAAGGAAAACTCAGGCAGTGAGTTTCATGCCCTACTGACCTGAAAAAATCCTGCTCCATTCTCAGTCCCAGGTGACTTAGGCCAGCAGGAGGGAGAGAGCTCTAAAAGGTATTTCACCAAGTCTCAGCCCTTTCCATTCTTGGACCCTGCCAGGCTGTTGACTTGCTGGCATTTTTCAATCCCTTCAAGACCTGAGGTCTTCCCAGAGATCTACCAAAGCATGTTACAGCTCAAAAGTGGGTTATTCTGAGACTCTCGGGACTCCAACAACCACTTGTTTTTACAGCTGCTCCTCCTGCAGTTCTGTTCCCAGGGCTGAAGTTGGATGGGTGAGCAAAGGAATTTGTTTGCCTGAGAAAAAGAATGTGGCAAACAGACCCGAGGCAGCTGTGAGGAAGCAACAGACTACAGAACAAGCCACAGGCAAAGCTAAATGCAGCCAGACACCCAAAGGAAACCCCCACTCCCACCCCTGAGGAGAAGCCCAGTTCAAGGCAACAGCATCGGAGACAGTCATGTTTGAATAGGAGACGCATCTTTACCCAGAGGCTCTGCCCTGGGAGAGACATGTCTTCATCAGGCACCCTGAGCACATGTGGGCAAGCCTCCTTTCTTATTTGCTTACTTCCTCATTTACAGAAATGTATCTAACTCTGTCTTAAGAGTAACTCAGTTGTGTTTACATAGAGAAAACCCACACAAAGGATACAATGCCAAGCAAGGGGGCACAGCAGTTATTCATGACATGGAAAGGAATTTGAGGGGTCCAATGGCTAATCATTCATTCTAGGCATTCCCCACCCCACCCCCAAGTCCCAGCCCAGCCTTGAGAGATCAAAACCAGACCCATGGTGGTCATCTGGCTTATCTGGAAGATACATGTCATCCTCTAAGGGCTCTACAGAGACCAGCGGGGTCCCAGGCAAAAGAAATGCAAAAATCCTTCTTCATTCCAGGCCAGACGTAGTCCATCCCAGGATAAACCACACCCTCAAATCCCAGAAGCAGTCGTCTCTGTCACTAATTCTTTTCCCTCCTAGGGTTCTTCTGGACTAGAGATAAAGCATCTTGAGCCCAACCTTTCCACATTGGACAAAACTTTTTAACCCCTTCCAACAAGTCCTCTGGTTGATCCAGACTCAGAGGCCCAGGAGAAATCAGATTAACAGCATCTGGAGGGAGATTGGGATGCACATTCACACTTTTCACAAACATTTATCAAGTGCCCACTGTGTGTGCAGAACACTGTGTACATCTGCTTGGTATACTCTCTCTAACAAGGAGCCTAGGGGCTAGATTCATTTGGAGGAACTTTACTTCAAAGAGGGTGGCCGGGCTTTTCTCTTTCTCTGGTTCCTTACACCCACCCCAGAATAACTGGAAAAATCTCTGCAACAGAACTTGGGTGTGGTTTATATCTAGGGTCTCCCTCAAAAGGGAGCTACAGGATCCCTTCTGGAAAAGGCCTCAATGTATAATATGAGTATCAGACTGTGTCAGTAGCTGGTTATTTCCCCAACCACACTACTACTACTACTTCTACTACTAATAATAATAATAGCCTGCTTAAGATCCAAAAGACTCACATACAGGCAGCTAGGCAATGGAGCCGACCTGGAATCAAGGTGACCTCAGTTCAAATCCACCCTCAGGCACTTACTAACTATGTGACTCTGTGTGGGCAAATCACTCAACCTTTCTCTGTCTCAGTTTCCTCATCAGTAAAATGGAGTACTTAACTCCTAGCATGGTTATGAGGACCAAATATGATAGTATTTATAAAGAACTTTGCAAGCCTTAAAGGTCTATGTAAACGCTGGCTACTGTTATAATATTGCACATTAGCACATACAAATAACATAAAACAATAATACTCAATAGTATTATAGCTCAACCTATAATGACCTTTGAGATGGAATTTCAGGACAGATGTTACCAGCCTAGCAAGGAAGCCCTGAGACACCAGGGTACCAAGACTCAAACCAATTCAGGCTTTGGACTTGGAAATTGGTGAGGAACTGAGTTAAGTTGTGTACCTAATCCTCCTCCCTTGCCCAGAGACTGTGAAATAAGGGGGAAAGGGATTATTATAATATGCTTGCATGTTATTTTTATTGCTATGCTTTTAAAATTAATATTTCTTTGTAAAAGATAATCTGATTGTTAAATACTAAAAGAACCAGGATGCTGAGGATCCCTAAAATTGAGAGCACACAATCGGTGGGGGCTGAGCCAATGGCAGAGAGCTCCGACCACCCCAGAGCTCCTTAGGAGTTTCAGAGAACCCTAGGGGAGGAATAAAATGCAGCCTACCTCATCTTCAGGCAGTGGGGAGCAGAACAGAGAATGTTACACAAAGACAATTTCATGGGTCTGCTGCTTCACATTTACTCCAAATATGTTCCCTAAAGAACTTGGAAGGTCCTGGGGACCATGGCTTAGGTTTTCTCTGATTCTTCAGGCAATATCTCCTCCTGGGGATGATGTTCTTCTTTAAGAAGCCACGTTGTTTTAGGACTCACCTCCTGGTGGGCAGCCAGCACTCAGAACTCTCAAACTCTTGAGTTCATGAACTGGAAACATCCAGTTCTCAGGCTTTCTGGTCACTGGCCTGTGTTCAAGCGAGGAAAAAGGGAGAAAGCAGCCAGAAGCTCAGATTTGTTTAGGCAAATACATGTTCCTACTTGCTAGAGGTCCAAGAGAGAGAAAGAGCTGGATGTGTCCCCAAAAAAAGACAGGGCCCAACAAGGCAAGTGAAATCACTTCCACTTCTTTTACAGACCACCAAGGGAGGAGTTTTCTGCTCACTGAGCTGCCAATTATCTTCCATACAACCTCCTAGTCACAGGGACACAAGGGAACCAATCAGGAGTTGCTTCATCTTACCGAAGTACATGTTTTTCAGCCCTGTGCTGAAGCACATCTATGGCTCCCAGGGAAATGCCCCTTTCTGGCAATATAATTTAATCAAGGTAATTGGGAAACTCAATTGACCAGAGGTCCTTTAATTATCCCCTTCCTACACCTCTATTAGAAATTCACCTCACAATTCTTTTCCAAATCAGACCATACCTAGGATGGGAAACATCATACCATACCAGAACGGACTGTCAGAAGAGGAAGAGTTTGGGGAGATGAGAGAAGGTATTGGAATATGTCAGGCTTGCGACTTCAGAAGCTACCAGCACCAGTGTTGGAGAACTGGTAATGTATGGAACCGGTTTTGCAGAGAGTTCTGCAAGCTCTCTGGATGAGCTAATGCAAGAACCTCTCAAAGATATCGCCAAGACACACCCTCTCTAATGGAGACATTTCTCTGGTGTTATCCCTCCCTCCATCCCATAAAGGTGAAGGAATCTCATCAGAAAAATGTAATTTCCCCCCCACTTCAGTCAGAGGGGCCCAGTAAGGTCACTATTATGTCCAACAAACTGTATCCTTTCACCTGAGTCATCCTGATGAATATCTGGCCACTGGACACAGATGACTCTGGAGGAGAAAGTGAGGCTGGTGACCTTGCACAGCCCTCCCTCATTCAAATCAAAGTCAACTGCAAGTCATGTCATCATCTTGATGTTATGGTCCTCTTCCAGAATGAAGGACAAACACAATCTGTGAGTGAGTAGCAGTTCTTTCGTCTCCTTCCCTTTCCTCCTCTCCCCTCCCCTCCTCTCCTCTTCTCTCCTCTCCTTTCCTCTTTTCTTCTCTCCTTTCTGTCCTTACCAGGGATGCTATACCCAGAGGAAGGTACACTTCCATGGCCAAAGGCTGCCTTTTTTCTTTTGGATTTAATGGTTAGATTTCTTGCTCAAAAACCAAGTCTTAAGCCCAGTTCACTCTGGAGCTCATAGATTGGATAACAGGTCCCTGCCCACCTAGCACAGAGTGAATGTAAATACTAAATACTAACTGTTTCTTGTTGACCCAGGGACCCTGAGGGTCTTCCCCTTCCAGTTTGATTTTTTTTTTTTATTAAAAAGCCCCATCCTTTGAGTAACTACTTAAAGAAGCTTATTCATTGAATGGGTGTATCTCTTTCGAAGGGAGAATCTGATAAGACTTTAGCCTAAATTGACCAGGGTCTCCCATTGCATCCTGGGCCATCTCCAGTCTTCCTCATGAATATCAGGCTACTGGACCCAGATGGCTCAGGAGAAGAAAGTGAGGTTGGTGACCTTGCAGAGCCCTCCCTCACTCAAATCAAAGTCAACTGCAAGTCATGTCATCATCCTGATATCATGGTTCTCTTAGAGAAAGAAGGACAAACACAACAACATCTTTTTACCCTTTTGTTCTCTCCCCTGTTACTGCATTGTCTACTCTTAAATTAGGAGCCTCTAGCCATTGTTGCAAGATCAATGAGAGCATTACTGATAGAAGTTAGGGAAATTGGTCAGTGGGAAAACAGGAAGAATCTTATCTCCACGGAATGTGCAGTCTTGAGGCCATATGTGACTCTCTCGGTCCTCAAGTATGGCCCTTTGACTGTAGGGCCACACCCAAGGACCTAGAAGGCCACAGGTGGCCTGTTCTAGCCTCTAAAGGGTAGAAATGAAGGAAAGTAGCAAAAATAAAGATTTCTCTTCTGGGGAAGATCACAACCCTTTCTGGTCACTTTACAATGATATTCATTACCCAACTCAAAGTTGGCATACAGCAAAGAGCATAAACCAAGAGACATTAATAAACTGCAGTGAATTAAAATATCCCTTCTACTGGAGAAGATAAACCCCTTGGATAAATGTGAGCCAGCCTCTGATGAAGGTGGAGAGCATTGCTTTCCATTCAGTTATTTTTCATGTAAGTGTCCCACCCTTTGTGACCCCATCTAGGTTTTCTTGGCAAAGATACTGGAGGGTTTTGCCATTTACTTCTCCAGTTCATTTTATAGATGAAGAAACTAAGGCAAACAGGGTTACATGACTTGTCCAGAGTCACACAGCTAGTTAGTGTCTAAGGCTGGATTTGAATTCAGGAAGATGAGTCTTCTTGATTCCAGGCCCAGTGCTTTATCCACTGCACCACCTAGTTGCCCATTGTTTTCCATATGAATTTAAAAATCCTTTTAAAAATAATTTCTTTGTTGATATACTTGTTGCTCCCCTATACTTACCTTCCCTTTCATCAGTTTACTAATGGGTGAGTATATTTGGCCCTCCACCCATCCATTACCATCCTACTTACACCTATACACTAGCAATTTCTTACCTCCATGAAGTCTATCTCTCAGGGAGTTTTATCACTCTTAACAAGCAAAGAGTAACAAAATTCATCAGATCATAGTTTTAGAGAAAGAAGGGACCTCAGAGGCAATCTGGTCCCCTCCTTCACTTTACAGACTGGGGAATTGAAACCCATGAGGATTATATGACTTATTCAAGGTCATTAAGTAATGTCAGAAGTAGAATAAGTGCAAATAGGGGAGAAAAAATTCTCCCTCTCGTAAACATAGACATGAAATACAGAAAACTCTAATTCTGTATAATTTAGAGGAACCTACAAAGTCTCCATTGATCCTTTACAGAATAAAATCCAGACAATCTGAGTGGTCTTTGCCTTCACCTGAACGAAGAGTCATTACCAAGAGACTAATTCTGTGTCTCCAGTATGTAATCCTAGGACATCTGCTACAGTGCCACACTCAGGAATGGGTCACAGTGCAATGTGTCCTGCTGTGCTCCCATTTGTCTTAAGGTTTAATAGAAGTCATCTGGCCCTTTAAGCTGAGAAGGCAATGCAATCTTTTCTACCCCATAACTCGCCAATAGACTGTCAAGGTTTTCTTTGTTTTCACACAGAGAAGGGAAAAATCCAGCCAATAAAATGCCTCGGATGAGGAAGAAGTAGCTGTGGTCCTTTGGACCATTGGTTTCACTTGACAATATAAGGGTTCTATAAGCCCACCTTAGTTTGCTGAACACGTGAAGATTTTGCCCATAGTCCATCATCTGAACTAGAAAACTTGTCAACAAAAAAGCTCCGGGTGAGAAGCTGAGGGAAATTCCAATTGAGTTACAGGCAGACAGGCTAGCTAGATCCTGAAACCCAGACAGCTGGACAGATTTTAAGAAAAGATCTGCAAAAGCAAGCCCCAGGGCCAAGTAAAGATTCAGAATGAGAGATCAACACCTCTTACACCATCTTAAGACCATGAGGCCCTGAGGCATTCCAGACACCAACACAGGGGTTAGGTCTATCTTCACTAAGATTCAAGAGCAAATTATGACTCTTATTTCTATCACCCTGAAACTGGGCTGCATATGAAGTGAACTTCAAGAATGCTTGAGAGAAGGATTTGGGTTGTTTCCAAGAAAAATAATTAACGACTTGCACACACCAGGCAGGATCAGAAATACCAGCTCTGATGCAGCAGAAAGAATCCTGGATCTTAAGTCAGATGATCTGAGTCCAAGTGTCAGCTCCTGCACCAAACAAGTGAGCAGCTCTGGGCTCTCTGAACCTCAGGTTTACCATCTCTAAAATGGGGGCAGTAGTTCCAACTTTGCAGGCTTATTGTAAGGCTCAGATTCGATAACATGTACAGAGTGCTTTTTAAAGTTCTCTTTTACTATGAGATGAAGCATGGAAGAGGAGAAAAAAGTCAGCCTTGGAGATAGGAAGATCGAAGTTCAAACCCTATTTCCAACACATGCTGGGCAAGTGACTTAATGTCCAGCCCTCTTGCCCAGCTCTCTGAAACTAAATCTTACAGAAGCGTTTCCAATTTTCATGGGTAGAGGGAACTTCTTCATTGGGAAATGAAATTGGGATATGCATCCATGAAATCACAAATCTGAACATACCTGCTGGAGTCTGTGTTCAAGTCATTGTTATCCCACTCTGTTGTTGTTGTAGCTGCTGTTTAGTCATGTCTGACTTCTCGATTCCATTTGGGTTTTCTTGGCAAAGATACTGGAGTGGTTGAGCATTTCCTTCTCCAGTTCATTTTACAGCTGAGGAAACTGAGGCAAACAGTGTTGTGACTTGCCCAGAGTCACACAGCTAGTAAGTGTCTGAGTCCAAATATGAACATTCTACCTAACTCTAGGACCATCACTTCATCCACTGAACCACCTAGCTGCCTCATTTATTCCACTTTAATGGTTATTTGTTATCTATGGGATTACATAGACACACTTTAATGGTTATTTGTTATCTATGGGATTACATAGACACAATTCATCCAGGAAAAGATAGGTTGTATAGCTGATAGAATACTAGTTTTGAAGTCAGGAAGTCCTGAGGTTCAAAACCTGATTCAGACAATTATTAACTGGAGGACCCTCAGCAAGTCATTCAACCTCCTTCAGACTCAGTTGCCTCATTTGTAAAGTGGGGATGATAATACTAGCACTTATCTCCCAGGGTTGTTATTAGGATCAAATGAGATAATACAGTTTAGGAGCTTTGCAAATGTTAAAGGGCTATATAAATGCCAGCTATTATTGTTATTATCTCATAAGGATAAACATGCATGAATTGCAATATGTATCACTGGAAGGAATACCCACATTGAGGGGCTCAAAGAGCTACTGGAAGAAAAAAGTGCTAGAATTCTAAGAGAAGCAGGCAAGGTAAAAGAGATATCGCTCTTCTTAACATGAGTAACTGCAGTTATCTCTTGGGTCTGCTAGCAAGTATCATACCTTACAATCAAGGGAGGGTGAGCTTAATTGTCTAGAAACTTGGCTTTGTTAAAATCCATCATTACTTCCAGGCAGTCATGTATTTTAGGCACTGTCTTATGCTTACACTCAGCAATGCAGGAGCATCAGAGCTGGAGATGGAGAAATAGTGATTCATAGTATATCGAGCAAGCGATAATGGAATCCAAGAGGTGGAAATTGCTAGTTGAGAAATAAAATGAATGTCCTGCCTCTGAAATCCCTGCATGCTTAGCAAGGAAGCACTCCAAACTGCTCCTGGCTCACTCGACTAAGGATGATCAGTTTTTTAACTAGACTATAAGCTCCTTTAGGGCAAGGACTAGGTCAAAATAGCCTCTGCTATGTCCAGCACTTAGAAGTGAGCCTTGAAACCAACTGAACAGGAATTTATTTGGTAACCATACTGTGTAAGGAAAGAGTTGGGAACCGTGCCTTATTATTCTCTTTATTCCTTTTTGTGACTATCAAATAATAATCCCTCAGTAAATTTGCTTGATGTTGCATTGTATTGGTAATGACCTCTACCTTTTTGCCAATGATGGGTGAGTGTGGATAAACTGACTCACTATTCTGTCTATTCGAGTCTCTGTTCAGTCACTGTCAAATCTATTCAATGCATACTATGTGTCAGACTCTGTGCTAATTTCTAGGCATGAAAAGGAAAGCAAAAACGTCCCTTCCCTTAAGAACTTCACATTCTAATAGAGGAGACAAAATGTAAATAACTAAAGAAGTGTGAGATAAACACAAAGTGCAGGTAAAAATAACTTCAAAAGGGTCAGAGAGAGGGTCTGAAAAATCCTCCTGCTGAAGGCTGAATCTGAGCTAAGTCTTGGTAAAGCACAGGGAAAGTAACTAAGAGGCAGAGAGACCTTTCCAGGTATGAGGCAGCCAAAGGCTTGGGAACTGGAGGTGAAGTGTATAAGAAATAGCAACTAGGGCAATAGAGCTAGATCATAGAGTACAGGGGAGTCAAGAAGAAGACTGGAAACTTAGGAAGGGCTACAGAGAACTAGGAGGTGAAATAGGAGCCATTGGAACGCAGTGAGCAGGGGAGGGGCCACATGATCAGATGTTTATTTTAAGAAAACCACTTTTATAGTTGTGTGGAGGATGGATCAGGGTGGAGAGGAACTCTCACGAGGCAGGGTGACCAATCAGGTCATTGCAACAGTCCAGGAGAGTTTACTGAGGATCTAAATGAGGACCTGGTTGTGGCTGCCAAGTCCACAAACTAGGTACTCAGGACACAAAAAAGGATAAAAATGTCCCTGTCTTTAAGATACTCACATTCTAATGGGGAAGACATGCCCAGAACTACATATGTAAAGTTATTCGTATACACAGAGAGAGAGAGAGAGAGAGAGAGTACTGGGTACACTGAATATAATCACCAGAGGGAAGGTACTAACATTAATGAGCACTTGGAAGGACTTCTTAATGAAGGAGGGATTTTAGATGAGACTTGAAGAAAGCCAGGGAAGCCACAAGGCGGAGATGAAGAGGGAGCAAATTCCATAGAAAAGACACGGAGTTAGGAGATGGAGAGTCTTGTGCAAGAAACAGCAAGCAGATTTGTGTCACTTTAACAAGGAGGATGTGAAGAGGAGTAAGGTGGAAGAAGACTGGAAAGGTAGGGAAGGGCCAGGTTTTAAAGGGCTTTAAAAGGCAAACAGGATTTTATATTTGGTCCTGAAAGTACTAGAGAGCTACTGGTGTTTACTGACAATTAAGTGGTCACTGGTGACTTTGGAGACAGTGGTTTCAGTTGAAAGACGATATCAGAAGCCAGACAGCAGAAAGTTAAGGCGTGAGAGGAAAGGAAGTGAAGGCATCAATTACAGATGGCTTTCTCCAAGAATTTAGCCATGAAAGGGAGAAGAGATAGAGGATGACAGCTGTGTGAGCAGAGAGAAAGAGAGTGATTCAAGAGGACATCTACCAAAGATTTTGTGAAGGTAGAAATAACAAGATTTTGCAACAGATTGGGTTTGTGGGCAGAGGGAGGAGGGGTCAAGAATGACTGGAAGTTATGAGCCTAGAGGGGGTTGCAGGGAAAAGATAATGATTTCTGGTTTGCACATGTGGAGTTTGAATGTCTACAGGATATGCAGTTCAAGATGTTAAAAAGGCAGTTGGTGATAAGGAACTGTAGCTCAGGAGAGAGACTAGGGCTGGGTAAATAGACATGAGTATTATTTGCACAGAAATGATAAATAAACTGAAAGGAGCTGATGAGATCATCAAGCGAGGAAAAGACCCAGGACAGAGCTTGAAAAACACCCCCAGTTACCAGGTATAATATGGCTGAAGTACAAAGGAAAGAGATTGCAAAGGAGCATTCAGACAGATAGGAGAAGCAGGACAAAGCAGTGTCATGAAAACTGAGAGACAAAGAGAGAGTCAGGGAGAGAGACAGATAGAGAGAGACACAGGGAGAGAGGGAGAGAGAGAAAGAGAGACAGAAACAGAGAGAGACACGGGGAGAAAAAGAGATGGAGAGATGGGAGAGAGAGACAGAGACAGAGACAGAGACAGAGACAGAGACAGACAGAGACAGAGAGGTCAAATGGTACAGAAAGGTAAAGAAGGATGAAGATTGGGAAAAAGACTCAAATGGCAAATGAGAGGTAATTGGTAACCTCAGACCAAGCAGTTTCAATTGAATGATGAGGTCAGAAGGCAGACTGCAGAGAGTTTTAGAAGGAGGAAGTGGAGGTACGTAACACATTCTGTTTTCTCAAGCTTGACTGAGAAGGGAAGGAGGGATATAAGATAATACAAGTATGGTAAGATCAAGTGAGGGA
Source organism: Notamacropus eugenii (assembly GCF_028372415.1). Lineage (NCBI taxonomy): Eukaryota > Metazoa > Chordata > Mammalia > Diprotodontia > Macropodidae > Notamacropus > Notamacropus eugenii. Next base: position 435,134,420 of record NC_092876.1, on the reverse strand, counting down.
TTTTTAAGGAAGACAAAGGGCAAGAAAATGCTTGTAGATAGGAAAGGAGTCAGCAGATAGGGAGAGAGTGAACATTAGAGTGGCATTCTTCTGGAGAAGACAAGAAGGATGGCGCCAAGGAGGGGTTACCCTGGCCAAGGAGAAGGGTCATCTCTTCAAAGAAACCAGGGTGATGGAAGATATTTAAGTGATACGAGATGGGAGAAGAAGGAGCTTTCAATGAATTATCTTTTGTTAAAAATAAGAGGCAAGACCTTCAGTAGAGGGAATAGAGAAAATGGTGCCATGGGAAGCCTGAGCAGACAAGTCAATGAGGAGAGTAAGATGATGAATCAGTTATAGAGCAGAATGATTTCCTTGCTGTAGTGAGGATCCAGAAGAGATTTATAGTGACCCCAATTAGCACAGTTTTCTGATTTCCTCTAGCACCCACTTAGCCGCATTTGAGAAGAAGGAGGCAGATAGTTGGGCTAATCCAGGGATGGAGTCTGCAAGAAGTAATCAATGATAGGACAAGGGGACAAAAGATTCTAACACAGAGCATAACTTCTAGTTGAACTGGTTTGCCAAGATGCTGAGACAGAGAAAAGAGGAGAATATAGCCAGAGAAGGGGTGATAGGCTGGGAAAGAACTTAAGATCAGGAAATGGAGACTATGGTGAAAATGAAGAAAATGAAGGGTTAGGAGGTCACAAGGCATAGGAAAAGATGTAATTGTAAAATATTGTGATAAGATAAAGGAATTTTGTAGTTCATGAAAATGGAAGTTGAACATTTGTAGATACTGATAGGATCGAGTGTATGGCTATCTTTATGTTTAGATGACGTGGAATGGAAGAGGAGGTCATGGGAATTGAGTAAGTTAAAAAACTGGAAATATTTGAAAAGACATCAATATATCTTTTTTCAGGCATTTATCAAGCACCTCCCTTATGCTGGACACTCTTGCTAAGTGTTTTACAAGTATTACTGCATTTGATCATCACTACAACCCTGAAGGGATGTACGATTATTATCTCCATTTTAGAGTTGACAAAACTGAGGCAAACAGAGGCTAAGTGACTTGCCCAGTCAGGGTCCCACTGCTAGTAAGTGTCAGATGCCAAATTTGAGTTCAAATCTTCCTGAGTCCAGATCAAGTGCTCTACCCACTGAGACACCTATTTGTCTAGCTGAGGGTAGTTGCTGTTTTTTGTCCAATGACAACACAAGCATGACTTGTGCATGAGTTGGATTTGAGTGAGGCAGAGCCACACAAAATCATGAGCCTTGCTCTCTCAGATGAGGGCAGTAGTTTTGGTGGAAAGAAAGATTGTGAGTCAGACACTAAGATCACTGAAAAAAGGAGAGTGTGTTGGAGTTTGATAGACAATGACCACCATGATCTGGATTGATTGCCTCTTCTGCCTACTGGAATTCCTGCTCTGAATGACTGACAGATGGTAAGAAACTCTGTGTGATCTGGATAATCTCCTTTCTAGGAAATGGGCTGACATCTCCAACTATTTTGGCACAGTTGACCATAGTTACATCATTGGCTTTCTACCAACTAAACTTATTTCCTTAAATCTTATTTTGCTTCTATATTCTCTACCAAGGAGAATAATCTTTGGACTAAAAAGAATAAAATAAAAATGGTTAATAAGGAACTGAAACTCAAAATCACAGAAGAGATTGTGAGAGTCTTCCTAGCTGTCCTCAATGAACACAATTCCCTGTGAGAAAATAACTACATTCCAGGGCTGGGGTAGAGGTGAGGGGCAGGGAACTGAGAGTGACCTTCACAAAGTCATGGTGAATGGGAAAGGTGCTACAGGAATGGAAATAGGAAGCTGTGTTGTCCTGATTTTTACAAAGGGAGGGAATTTGAATGCTCCAAACACTGGGCCAATTAGCTTAACTTCTATTCCTAGTAAAATTCTTTAACACATGTGACCCTGCTTGCTGGATCAATTGTTTTGTGATGATCTATTTGGACAATCCTTGAATAAGAACATCTATGTTCTCCATGATGTGCCAACCATCTTGTTACTTATTAAACTGGATAAGTGGTTGTCTAATTGCAGCAAGAATTGGGATGAAAGTTCCCATTTTTGCTGAATGTTTTTTGCCAAATCCAATTAATGCCATTTTAGCCATTTGGCCAGAGCAACAGAATAAACTGTGGAGACCATGAATCCCAAGATCCCTAGTTAGGCTCTGGGCACCTCACCTTCCACCTTTCAGAGAGTTGGCAAAAGGTACTGCTACACAAGACAAATTTCTCTTCCATATGACTATCACTCTGTTATAATAATTAGTTTATCCATGGCGTTCTCTATCAGTTTAGTAAAGTTGTCAAAGCTTGTCCGTGATAAATCTGTGCTGGTTCTCAGTGATTTCCACTGCTTTAATAATGAATGTTAAAAGACCCCTGGGCTTGGTAGTCTTAAGACCAGCAATTCAGTCTCCCCTCAGGGGAGTCTATAAACTTATAGAACATACTAGTGGAAAAATACTGACAATTATATTTTTCAAAAGTTGATATAGCTGTGTCCTCCAAATAATATTTTGTTTGCTACCAACTTGCTTTTCTCCCTGATAATAAACCTCCCATATAATATTTTACCCTGATCCCTGATAGGCAATTCAGCCAGTTCCAGGGAGGTCATCCAAAATCAGAGTGTTAAGAGCCCCACTCTCCCCTTCAGCTGGAGTCCACCCTCCACTCCAGTGAGAGCATACCTTCCTGTTGTAACACCCCCTCCTTCCTGCTTAATGGACCTGTATTTCTGTGCTCCCCAACACAATGTTGTCTGTACAAGACTAATACTCTGTGTTAGTGTGTATGCCTGAGTTTTATGTCAGGTCCCTTATCCCTCTCTTTTTCCTTCTTCCTCTTCCCCATTGCCTAAAATAAAGCTTTGCATTGAACTGATTCTCATTGTTTTACATGTTCAGCACCTAAACTCATTAAGGGATTGTTTTCCCTAGTGTCTGTGACTGGTCCACGGGGCTTTCCTTGAATATAAAATGACTGCCTGGACAAGAACTTAACTTACTGACAGCTACACCTTACGTTGGTACATAGTAGGGCACTGTGAGCCCAGTTAAGCAATGGTTCATAGGGGAACCCTATGACTTCCCAGGAGAGACTCCCTTATGCCAGAGGACTGTCACAAAACAATCGGCACAGGAAGTCGGGTAACATGGGTCAAAGAATTTTACCAAGAATCCAAGTCAAGCTAACTGAACAATAGCTTGGAGCATTCAAACTCTCTTTTTTTATAAAAATCAGGACAGAGACCCAAGGACAGGGACATATGACCAAGTTTTCAAGGACTTGTTCAACCACCCACATGTTACTGTGTTAGCCTATGCAGACCCAAATAAGCTATTTGTACTGTATACAGAGACCAGCTTGGAGAGCTTGAGAGCAGTCCTGTACTAAGAAAGTGATGGTCACCAGAACCAGCTGCATTTTCCAGCAGAGGAATGAGCAACAGGGAGACTTGTTATCCCATTCATCACTTAGAACTCCTGGCTTTGAACTAGGCTGTCATTGAGAAATTAGAAGATTATGTGTGGGGAGTGATGTTGTAAGAGTGAACTGACAATGGCTAATGTAGAAATGTGTTTTTCATTACCTCATAGGTATAATAGGTACTGTATCTCTCACATTTTCAGAGGGTGAGGGAGAAAATAGAGGGAGGGAGAAAATTTGGAACTGAAAATAAATTGTTTTTTAAAAGAGTGAACTTATGATGATGACATATGGATTTGTATTCTGATCAGTGCCAAGTTAGACGCCACAGATAGGTGGCATAACCAACCAACTATGAATTCAGCACACATTACTAGCCAATATGGATGCCTATCTAGACCATGTGACCTTGTAACTATGGTTACACCTAAAGGAGTGAAGTCAATACGTAACATCCAAGACCTAAATTGCAAACTAATAACAGTACAGCCAGAAGAGTAAGGTTCCACCAGACAGTATACCAGCAGCGTACATGAATCTTGCTTCATTAAACCAACTTTCTTTGCCTCAGTTGTTTTTGGATGACCAGCAAAGATAGTAGATGGCTGATGAAGGGCTCCAGGAAGTGATACAAACCAAGAAGTAAGGTGGTCATGGAATAGGACTCAAGTCCCAGTCCCTTGAAGATATTTCACTGTTGAAACAATAGCAAAAGTTAAAGCTGTACAACACAGAAGTATACTGAACTTTCATTAAGCCCACACATGGTTACAGGAAGCAGCTGGTACTATTTAGTCCAGGGGTGGGGATGCTGTGTCCTGGAGGCCACATGTGGACTTCTAGGTCCTTGGGTGTGGCCTTTTGACCAAGTCCAAATTTTATAAAACAAATCCTTTTATTAAGGAGATCTGATCTGTGAAGTTTGGATTCAGTCAAAGGCGTTGCACTTGAGGACCTAGAGGGCCACATGTGGCCTCAGGCAGCAGGTTCCCCTGAGCCTATATCTCTCTGTGGCCATGAAAACTTTTCATAACATCTTTTGACATATAAGTTTAGGAGAAAAAAAAAAATCAAAGCCTTAGAGCTAGTAAGAACAAATCCTACTGGTCTAAGATGGCTACAGATATCACAAATAAATGTAAACAAGGCTTATGCATGTGCATATTTGGAGAACATAACCACAAACATTTGGAACTAGTCTACACTGACTTCCTATCCCTGGTTGGAGAAAGCAAAAGCATAAATCCTATATTCATAGTAACTGACAGCTTCTCAAGTAATTCAAAGGAATACCCAACCAGGAACCAGAAAGCTTCCATGGTTATGTTCTTTGGGGCAGTAGTATTTCTTGGTAGATGGACTTCCTGCCTAGATTCACTTGAAACAAAGCAGAGACTAAAAATATACTGTTCAAGGAAATATTAGCTTTGGCTGGCCTAAAAAATTTTAAACATTAACCTGTCACCTTTAAATAGACCCATAACCTGAACATTCCAAAATGCCCACTGATGAATACATTAGAGATACTGAGACCAGAACAAAAATCTTTGTGGAGATAACATATAGTTTTCCTGGTAAATGTGTACAATTCCACCAGTAATCATACCACCTGTAGGTGTTTGGATGTGAGCCATGCTCTTACCAAACAGTGTTTTAGAATATCTGAGGATAAGGAGACAGCATATACAACCAGTATATCTCTTGGCTGGCAGAGAAGTGGAAGAAAGTTTAACAAGTAGCCACAATTTCAATCCAGAAAAAGTTTAAAAGGGGGGAAGGGGAGGAGAGACCCACTGTATGATGCCTCAGTTCATTCTCCTTCAACAAGATAACACTTTTGCTAAGAAATCTCAATGTTCATGGGTCTCATAAATCAGCAGATCAATGAAAAGTCTCTCACGTGCCTAATTATGGAGAGATTGTGGTAACTTTCCTATTTACAAAAGAAGCCCCTTAGGGTAGCTCCCCAAAAATACAATTCACCACAACTGCTTATTTTAGTTGATTGGAATGCTCAGTGAGCAAGTGGAGATCAATGGTCATTTACCTAAGCAGGCTGTAAGCAAGAGACTGCCTGTCAGTCATACAAAGACTGTCTGGCTCAGGGCTGGGAAACCTGTGACTCTCTAGGTCCTCAAGCAGAGCCCTTTGACTGAATCCAAATTTCAAGGAACATATTTTGATTCAAAGGGCCACACTTGAGGACCTAGAGGGCCACATGTGTCCTTCAGGCTGCAGTTTCCCCACCCCTGCCTGAGTCTGACCTCAGACAATGGTTCAGAAACAGACATTTCAAATGAAGAAAATTCTCTGTCGTCTACCCCAATAACTAGTTTAAATAACGCAAAAAGACTGAACCTATAAGCTACACCTTTCCATGACTAATTCTTCAACCCAAGATCACTACTATGATACAGACACATGCCTCAGACCACAGTAATGCTGTTAGCTAGTCTGGACGTTGTACCATGTCAGGCTTCAGTAGAAAAACCACTAATTCTGATGACATTTATGATAAACCCATGCCATTAACTAGCAGAGCTACAGGAACAGATAGGTTAGTAGGTCATAGTAGAGTCAGGACTTTCCGATCATGTCTTTGATCCAGTGATACTAACCTCTTTGTTGTTCCTCCAAAACACTCCATTTCTCATGTCCAGGCATTTTCACTTGCTGTCCCCTATACCTGGAATGTTCTCTCTCCTCATCTCCAAGTCCTGGCCTCCCTAACTTCCTTCAAATCCCAGCTATACATCACCTTCTATCACCTAGAATATTGCCTTCTATAAGAAGGTTTTTTCATTCCCTCTTAATTCTAGTGCTTTCCCTCTGTTGATTATTTCTTATTTAGCCTGTACAGAGTTGTTTTTACATAGCTGTTTGCTGTGCCTCCCCCATTTGAAGGTGGATTCCTCAAGGGCTTGTATCCTCAGTGCCAGGTACATAATAGGTGCTCAATAAATGCTTATTGACTAACTGACTGAGCAGTAGCCAGAATAACTGTCTCATGTGAAACTGATGAAATAGTTATGTACATTATCAGACAATAATGCTAATGTTTATTCATGTAATGCGTGCCTTGTCTGAAATTGCATTATGTTCATTGATGCACATGCTAACTACTTCAAGTTTCAATTTGCTTGCATTTTATTATTATTTTCTTGTCTTGTTTATTTGCTTTTCTGCTGGTGTTATATATATATGTATGTATTCTAGCTCTATTGGCCCGTTAACTATGTTAAGCTTCACTGTTAATTATTTCCACCTAGTTTGGGTGCTTTACATCCTTTGCTATTTGGTAATCCTGCTCACCTTCCCATTGATTTAATTTTGCTTGTTATTCTGCATATTGGCTTGTGTCATACGGATATACATATATTTTCTTGACATATGCACGTATTATGTGCTATGTGTAATTTAGACCTGTATGCACTGAAGCAGGCTGTCAAGTGATTCTTTGCATGTGCAAAGTTTCTTTCATGTCACGTTGATGTACATTTGCTGGGAATGGAAACCTGAGATGATTACTTGGAATTCTAAGTTCATCTTTTTTATTCTTTTAAGGGCTAATGTATATTTTGGATGTTGTGCTACATAATTTTAGATGCAACGTTTGCAGCAGCTGGGACTGCAAAATTCCAAAAACAGGGAGGAATGTGGCAATGCCTCTAACCAACCCTTCTTTCTACAGGTAGAAGAAAAGGTATTCAGAGACTAGCAAGGGATCTTGGGATCTATAGTCTTCCCAGACTGGAAAGAGACTGGACTATCACATATTTGAGCTGAAGAAGGAATTTTCCACTGCTGTAGGTGCTTTTGAATTGCTCTGCCACAGACTGATGGACAGTGGGATGATGCACAGATGGGGTCTATCACAGAACTTGGAGTGCTGCAGCACCAGAAACAATGGGGGATGCTTTGACACAGAGTGTTGAGTAGCTGTAGCCTTCTGTGTCTCACAACTCTTGTTCCGTGAAATAATCCAGCTGGGAGGAGACGAAGCTGTTATTCCCTGAGAATACAAGCAGCTGATGAATTGAAAGGATAGATGTTCTATATCTGGAGTTTTCCATTCTTTTTCAACTGTTTATTTGATATTTTCAATTGTTTTATAATGCCAGATTTCTCTACATAAATAAAAGATCAATCTTAATTGCTTTCAATTATATGCATCTTTAAATGCACATGGAGAGTGAACATTGGGGATGACAATGGCTAACTTGAATACACAAAACTAAAAATAGGTCAAGAGATTCAATCCCATCCTAGTGATCATTCACTGATTCTGAGCTGAGAGCTTGACAAACTGTGTCTGTGAGAGGATCTTAAGGCTATGCTGTTACTTATAACCTGTATACTTTTGAGATCCCTTAAAAAAAGATCCGTATGGAAATGAGGGTCATTGTCCCTATCCTAAAACTACCACTCCCATTGCTCATTGTAGGCAGTTTTATTTAAATGCTGGCACTTTAAGTGAAACTTCCTATCACCCCAAAGGAGAAGTACAAAGAGGGTCATGACCAAAGTTAAAATTATGTGCTGAGATGACCCAATGAGATAAGACAGGTGTGGTTTGAGAGGACAAACTCTGTTCCTTTTCTGTTGGAAATGGAAAAATGCCTCCTCATTCAAACTCTGCTCTCCACAGTGATATCTGTGGTCATCGGTGTTTTGAGTTGGCATAACTTCTGAGTTATAAAGGTGGATTTAGGATGGGAAATAAAACTTCCAAAAACTAGAGCTACCCTAAAATGAAATGGACTACTTTGGAGCTTAGTCAATTCCTCATCCCCAGGTGGGGGAGTTCAAGCTAAGACTTAATGACGATTTCGTTGATGGTGGAGAGAGTTCCTGATTCAAGCATGGGTTGAAATTTAAAATAGATAACTTTGAAGTCTCTTCCAAAACAGAAAGCCCAAGAGTCAATGAAACTGAAAAGTATGGGCAGCACTAGTAGATATTTTGGTGTTGCATTTTTTCAGGATTTGAGGCAGGGTGCTATACTGAGAGTGGCAAACTGGCAGTCAGCAGAGACATGCATTCTCATCCCACAGCTCCCTCTTACAAACTGTGGTGCCTCTGTCAAGTCAAATGCTCTCAGGCTTCATTTTCTTTATCTGTCAAAAAAGGGGGTTGGACCAAGTGACTTTTGCAGTCCTGTAGTTTCTCTGATCCCTGGTTATATCTTTTAGAAGCACCAAGAGTTTTAGGTCATGGAAACAGTAGCTCAAATGTTAGCTTGAATAAGAGGGAAAACTTTTTTCTTATGAGAGTAGGAGGTGGAGAATTCTCATTTCTCTATATTAAAGCATCTTTGATACTATAAAACTGTAATTATAGGTTCCTAAATGTCACTCCCTCATAGGCACCTAAGCCATGAGTCATTAAAAGGGCGTATGAAGGAAGATGCTAGTTGGACCCAGAAAAAGAACTGATATATAGGGCTTGTGTATAGAATGATTTTATATATATATATATTAATATGTGTGTACATATACATACACACATATTTGTGTCTAATGGCAGCCATCTCTAGGATGGAGGGGAGGAAAAAAAAGAAATTTACATGATAACTTTATTATATAATTTAAAAGAAATAGCAAGTTGTACATAATTGATTTTCAGTTTTGTGTGCAATTATCCTTTTTTATTTATACTATGTTATAATTATGCTTGGTTTGTTCCATAAATTAAAATAAAATTAATAATTTTTTAAAGAAAATAATTTTAAGATTAAAACAATAAAATTTACTTTTAAAAAATGATCCAAAAAAAGATCATTTGCCAGAGTATGTGGATCTGCAAACCTGAGCTTGAGAAGGCGTGAACACTCAGGCTGCAGCTTGGTGGGATGCTCAAAAGGGGACACAAATTTTGAGAGAAGAAGAAACTGTTCCTGGCAATAGAAAGGAGTCAAGTTTTACAGTAAGAGAAAGTAGCTTTTCTGGATATTACTAAGACCACATGGTAAGGGAACAGGGCTAGATATTAGCTTAAAACAATGCATGACTGAGAAACAGCATCATAAAGTGCCCAAGGAGCTGGCTTCAGAGGCAAGAAGGCTGGGTTCAAGTTCTGCCTCCAATGTATACAGATCGTGCAAGTCACTTCAGCTCTCAGTATCTCAGGTAACTTTCTGAAGTTACAAGCTGAAGAGCAAATGCTGAGTGACATTGGTAGAAAAAACTCCTCATCCAGAGCTCCATGATGAAATCACAGGACTAAGATGGATAGATAGACAGAGAGACAGACTGACACACAGAGAGATAGTTAGAGACATGGATACATATAGATAAATGATAAGTGGATAGAAAAATGGATGTATGGATACACAGATCACTGAAAAGAACTAGATAAAAGATATATATACACATACAGATATACTGATAGATGAAAGACAGATACATACATATAGAGAGAGAGATATAGAAGTAGACACATGGATACATGAAGATGATAGATACATATACATATATAGATAGATACGTATAGATGACTGATGGATACAAAGTTAGATAGATACATATAGAGATACATAAGAGATAGATATATAGATGTATACATACATAGAGATAGATACATACATAGAGACAGACATATAGAGATGATGGATAGATAGATATACATACAGACAGATAGACAGACAGACAAATAGATTAGATAGATAGATAGACAGACAGACAGATAGATGATAGATAGATAGATAGATAGATAGATAGATAGATAGATAGATAGGTATGGTAGATACATAGGGAGTTAAATAGGTACACTGAGATAGATATATAGACTATATATGTAGATACATAGATGATAGATGGATAGATAGATCATAGACAATTATGTAGATAACAGAGACATATATAGATACAGAACAATAGACAGATACATTCATATATACATTCATACATACAGATGATAGATGGATAGACGGAAAGAAAAATAGATTGATAGGTACATAGAGATCAATATATACATACATAGAGATAAAGGAGGTAGAGAGAAATTGGTTGAGAGAGAGAGAGAGAGAGAGGTAGGTAGGTAGGTAGATGGATAGATGGATGCATGGATGCATGGATGGATGGATGGATGGATGGATGGATGGATAGATAGAGGACAGATAAGAGAAAGAAATGAATGATTGACTTAAGTGAACTTCATGGCCTAGTAGAGTCCCTGCTGAGAGGGTTAAGTTAAGGTCACAAAATCATAAACTTAACTTTAGAAAGAACATACTGCCCAATCTCCAAATTTTGTGTATGAGTAAACTGAAATCCAGGGAATTAAAAAGACTAGCCCCAGGTCACACACCATGCTATAACATCAAAACCAAGATTTAAGCCCTCTAACACTAAATGCAGAGTTCTTTCCACTGTGCCACTCTGCCTCCTAGATTCCTCTTTAAAATGGTGTCAGCCAAGGTGAACTGTGACTAGGAGTATAACCTAGGATCAATCATTCTCTGTAACTTCATTGATTAGCTGTTCTCCTGTAATATAGGTTTAGCATATCTGCAGATCCCATCAGCTTTCTTGGCTGATGTAATTTCCCCATGCAGAAAAGATGAGAAGTCTGCTTTTGAGAGTGTCATGATGCTGTGAAAGGGAAATGCCTCAGAGGGATCAGGAAACATGTTTAGACATTCTCCAACAGGCTCTAGTTGGCTAGCTATGTAGTACGGAGAAGTCTTTTTCAACTGGCTGCACAGCTAGAGCTAGAAAGGCCTGAGTCATCTTTGGTCACCTCTCTTTAATTTATTTGGTGACTCCTTCACTCAAGGTATGTAGTTAGACACAATGCTGTGAGGAGAAAAACTTTGGTGAAAAAATGGGCCTCAGTCCTTGGCCTATGTGTTGGAGGTTTTTTGTTCTAAGTAAATGGAGTAGAATTTCCAACTTTGTGAGTTTCTACAGATCAAGAGAATGAATCATAGGAATCCAGGAGTTGGAATCCATTCTGGGTTTTGCAGCAAACCCAGCACTGAGCCCTAAAGAACAGGGATCAATCTTCTGGTATGACCTTCTGGACTCAAGCCAGTGAAAACTGAAATGGGGACTCCATCTGGAAAATATACAGCATCTGGACATGAACTTGGTGGGACTAATGTTATATAAAAACTGGGCTAAGTTTTCCCCAGAGACCAAAATGGCCTGGGGAGACAAGTAACCCCAAAGTATTGAGAGAAATGTTTGTACTTTGTTCTTGCCCCATCTTCTTTTGTAAAATCTACCTGATGTTGAGCAGTTAAATGGAACTGGAGTGCTAGTCTCTGACCCTTGACAGTAGAAGGAACAAAGCTGGTGGGAGTTTGGACCGGTGACAGCAGTGAAAAGATACAACCCTGACAGCAGCAGAGAAAAAGACACCTCCAACCTCCTCAGGGTATCCTCAAACCCTAAGGGGGAGATCTAGCCTGCCTGGCTCTGAGAATGTGAAGCAGGGCATACTTACTACATTCATATTTCATTTTCTTCAGTTCTATTCAATGAACATTTATTAAGTTCTTATCTACTGTGTTAGGTGCTAAAAATACAAGAATAGAGAAGAGACAAGTCCAGTTATCTTTTCTACATCTCAGCTTTCCCCATCATGGTTTCAATATATCTCAGGTTGGTATAAGAAATTAAATGTGAATTTTGGGGAAGTTTTGTGGAATCCACCGACAACATGCAAAGGGGCCAGCAGATAACACGGAAAAAGTTTATTAATTCAGAAGTGTATAAAATATATATATAGTATTGCATAATATCAACCCAAAATTTACAATAAGGTACTGTAAACATTCTGTAAAAGAAAAAGAAAAAATTCAAACTTTTTCTCTGGTATGAAGGGAAGGCCAAAAAATTTTACACAAATCTTTCCAGATCTTGGGGACTCCACACCCCTGGCCTCCACAATGTGGAAAGGATAACCATACTGTTTTCAAAGACCTTACAAGCTAGTGAATTGTTTTACTTTCCATCCTTCCCCCTATGCTTGTCTCCACTGAATTAAGAGAACAGTTCCATAGCTAGATCTAAAGAACCAGGAAGCTCAAAGTAATCCTATAGCAATCCCCCAAAGAGATCTGAGGTTTGGGACTTTCTGAGAGGTAATAATATTACAGAGGGCTAGAGAATTGTTGCCTGGTTGGCTGGAGTTTTCCCTCAAAATTGGAGACTTACATTTGAGATGATAATAGTAGTAATTGTTCACTGTCAACTTGGCAAGAGGTCTCCTGTAGAGTAGTAGCTCAGAGATCTGGACTTGATCCTGTGCTGTTTACCATTTTTATCAGTGGCTATAATTCAAATCTGTAAATGCGTAAAGGCAAAAACAGAAGTTGGAGGTTGTAAAAGATCTGATACAACGAAAGCCTTCCCAACAATTAGAGCTGTCCAAAAGTAGAATAAGATGTCTTGAGTGGCAGTACTTTTCCTCTTTTGGGAAGTCTTTCAACAGAGACTAGATGAACACTAGTCTGGTTTATCATAGTGGGGATTCCTTCTGGTTATGGGATTCATTGGCTGACCACTGAAATCCCTTCTAACTTTTAAATTTTATGATTCCAAGGCAAAGTCAAGATGGCAGAGTAGCAGGAAACAGTACAGTGACCTAAAAAAAAAAAAAAAAAACAACAACAACCCTCTAAACAGATCTAGAAAAATATACCAGACCAACCCTGATTTAGAAAACCTTGAAAAGCCACAGTGAGTCATTTTTCAAACCTAGGTAGACATAGGAAGGAAGACATACAGTAAGGTCTTAAGACACTGGGGACAGGGTCAGACTTGGAGTACTCTAGCATCTTTGAAGAGGCTGTGAACTGGCACAAGAAGAGATTCCAGACCTAAAACAGGGCCCTATACCAAGGCACTGTGACAAGGACAAGGGCTAACTTGCAGTGTTGTTACCCTAACATAACTTAAAGAGGTCCTGGGCAGTATAATGAGTTTAGTCCAGCCTTCAGAGGAAAAACCAGGGCAGGAATCCCAGAACAAGGGTGAGTCTACAATTGTTTCCAGAGCTTTCCAGCTGGCTGATAGGGGTAGAGTCCAACAACAGTCTACTCTTGCTCAGATCCAACCTCAGGTCAGGAACTTGCAGAGCTCGTATGAGGGAGGCAGCAATCAGACTTTGTCCTGGATCAGACCATTTGGGGAACACTGAAATATGGTAGGTCCCCAGACTGTCCGTGAGAATCTGTAATAACACAACACTCAATACTCTCAAGAAAGCAGCAACAGAACTAGCCCAGATCTACCATCCAGGAGTCCTGGCAAATCCCAGCCCTAACAGTAAGTCTGAAATCTAGGAATAGGCCCGAAAAACAAACAAACAAAAAAAGAACCCTACCATAAATGAGCTGTTATGGTGACAAGGATATTCAAGACACAAATCCAACAGAGATAAAACAAAAATTAACAAAATAACTTTTCAAATGTTTGTTTGAAAAAGGAGAGGGACCCATATGTACAAAAATGTCTGGGGACAAAGAATTAGAAATTGAGGGGATGCCCAGCAAGTAGGGAATATCTGGATAGGTTGTAGTATGTGATTATGATGGAATACTATTATGCTATAAGAAATGATAAGCCAGATGCTCTCAGAAAAACCTGGAAAAACTTGCATGAGCTCATGCAAAGTGAAATGTATTATGAAAACCAAAACTCTCCTGCTCTCAAAGTAAGTGTCCCAACTAGGTAGCCAACTCTTGGCCTATCAGATGAAGTTTAAAACTCCTCGCTTTAGCATTCAAACCACTCCATAATATGGACTCACCAACCTCAGCTCCCATTCAGCACTAAATTTGGTGTCAGAAGACCTCAATTCTAATCCAAATTCTTCAATTTACTTCTTATGTGATATGTACAAAGTACCAGCAATTCTGGAAGATGATCAGCTATGAATGGCTTAGCTAATCTCAGCAATACAATAATCCAGGACAACTCTGAAGGATTTATGATGAAAATGTCATCCATCCCCAGAGAAAGAATTGATAATGTCAATTGACTTGATGGTGTCAAAGAACTGATGAAGTGTATTTTTAAACTTTATTTTTTTCTTGAGTTTTTTTCTTTTCTTGGTCTATGTTTTCTCTTACAACATGAGTATTAGGGATATGTTTTGCATGACTACACATGTATAATCTATATCAAATTGATGTCTTCTTAGTTAGGTGGGAGGGAAGGAGGAAAGAAGAGAATCTGGAACTCAAAGCTTTAAAAAAAAGAATGTTAAAAATTGTTTTACGTGTAGCTGGCAAAAAATAAAATACTACGCAGTTTTCTAAAACAAATAAAACAGAAAATGTGTAACTTATAGACACTGAGTGGGAGAGAGGGACGTTGGTCACCCTTATTTTGGCTCTCCCCTTTAATGGGTAACTTAATAAACTTCTTCTTAAATTAAAAATAAAATAAAATGTTTTGTTTGAGGAAAAATATTGCAAAAGAAATGAGAGCAATGGAAGAAAGAATTGGAAAGAGAATTAACAGCCAGCTTGGCACAAGAAGTACAAAATCTTGCCCAAGCAACAAATTCCCTAAAAATTAGAATGGACCTGAACAAAGCCAATGACAACATGAGATGCCAATAAATATTAAAACAAAGCCAAAAGACTGAAAAAATGGAAGAAAATACAAGATATTTGCAAGCATAAACAACCTACCTGGAAAACAGATTGAAGAGGGAAAAAATTTTAAGAATCATCGGTCTATCATAACATTGTAAATAAAAAACAAAAAAGAGCCTAGCCATCATATTTCAAAAAATCTTAAAAGAGAGCAAAATGGAAATAGAAAGAACCCACTGGAACACCTCTTGAAGAGACCTCCAAACAATATCTCCTAGGAACATTATAGGCAAAATCTAGAACTTCTAGGTTAAACAAATTCTGTGATTCTATGGTTTTGTGATTGTATTTAAAAGTAATTTTCCCCAGAACTAAGAGACTGTTATATACAATGAAAACAATACCTTAAAGTAAAACAATGCTAAAGACATCAGAATTCAGAGTATTTCAATGATCAAGCTTGATTCCAAGAGATCAATTATTAAATATATTTTCTCTTTTCAAGACTTGAGTGATAGACCACAGATTTGAAATGCAGCATGAATTGTCAGAGATGGCTGATGTATGCTTGTTATAAGGGAGGGTTCCCTGGTTGGGACTAGATGCAATTTGTTGGGAAGTGATAGTGATGGGTTTTTTTTAAATTAATAATAAAATATTTTTAAAGGTAATACTGCTGAGTGTTGTATCTCCAATGTCCCTTGGGTATTGCCATGTCCTCATATGCCTGTCTGGGAAAACAGGAACCAGAAAGTTTCGCTTTACAAGATAGTTTTCCTGTTTCATTGTTGAATTGATGATGACTCCTTGGTCTCCAGAGAGGGTTTAAAAAACCCACTTCTTTTGGGAGTCAAATATTATTTTTGTTGAAGAACTCAGAACCACTTTATCAAGTACTTATCTATTGCATCATTACCTAATTTTTAAAAATGTGCCTATCACCCTGCCTTTGGGCGCACGTACGACTTATGATTTTAGAATCATAACCAGATCTCAAAGGACAGGTAGCAAAAGAGAAACTTGTAGTCCTTCCTTGACCAAAAGAGTAAACTGACTTAAGATGGAAAAAATGTGTTTTTCAGAAAGGTCTTTGGGAGAGCCTAAGGTTGAGCAGAACCTCCTCACATTTCTCATTTGCATCATAAACTGACTTCAGCCAACATTTCCCTTTGTCCAATGGGTTTTCCTTAATACTTAATGGTGTGGGGAAGAAGATTAGTCAATAAAAGTCAAATTCTTAGCGTATGCTTAATATGGTCTGCTTAGTGCCAACCCATGTGAAAGCAAGGGTATGCTGGCTTCTGAAAATGTATAACAAAAGGGGTACTTCCCCCAACTTCAAACCTCCTCTAATTCAGAGTACATGCAGACATTCTCTAACTGTTTCCAGTTGTTTTATTGCATGGTGAGGAAAAACCTTTTTAATCAGCTGCTGAGCTGGAATGTAACTTAGTGTGCATACAAAAGGTTCAAACAGATGAAATATCTCCATCTTCCCTAACAGAGTACTCAGCATAAGAATTGCTATAAACCTCAGAGAAGAGAGGTAGCAATGGCAGAAGCAGCAGCGGCAGAAGGCAACAGTGGTGGCCGTAGCTGGCAATGGCATGAGTAGTCTACTGAATGCTGCTACCTGTCTTATCTCTACAGCTGACCACCATGTAGTCATGAATATATGGTGTTTCTCTTTCTTCTATTTCAGTTATATGTCTTTTCTGATGTAAGGTGAAACTATCAAACGTTAAATGAACCAGATTACTATTTGATGAGATCTGAAAAGTTGGGAGAACCAACAAAAATGCCCTCAGCAAGTAGATCTAGTAGCTACAGCAGCTGAACCTGGTAAGACGCCAGTCCTAAGGAAAAACCAACTTGATCCAGACCAGCCACTGTGAAGCAATACATCAACTGAGAGTCAATGAGTCTTGCAAGCAAGGGATTGACTCAGGTGTCAGCTCTGCCACACCCAGAAGTGAACCTGGAAGGGAGGGGAATGTTTGGCAGTAATCACTTTGAATCTGAGCCAACTCTACCCAAGGACCAAGGTGAGAGAGGAGAGTGTACTCCCAGTTTGGGAGGTTCTTTTACTTTGGTATTATTGTACTTCTCTCAGCAAATATCCCTTTGCAAATGCTAATTAATGTTAATTTGGTTATATGAAATTGGAGAGTTATTAACTGGTCAGTGGGTACTATGGCAGTACAGTGAGTGAGGGCAATGATGCTTGCCCAGGGTAAAGAGCAGAGAGTCTGTCACTACTAAGAAGAGAGATGCAAAAAATCACTACTATGATGAAAAGAAATGCAAGGGAAGGTGGCCTAGCTGCACCAGATCTTAAATTGTATTATAAAGCAGCAATCATCAAAACTACTTGGTATTGGCTAAGAAATAGAATGGTGGAGCAGTGGAACATGCTAGGTACACAAGACACAGTAGTAAATATCTATAGTAATCTACTGTTTGATAAACGCAAAGATTCCAGCTTCTGGGATAAGAACTCACTATTTAACAAAAACTGCTGGGAAAACTGGAAAATAGTATGGTAGAAATCAGGCATACACCAACATCATACAATGTAGTCTAAAATAAAGTCAAAATCGGTACACGATTTAGATATAGCAGCTGATACTATTAGCAAACTAGGAGAACAAGATATAGGAATAGTTTACTTGTCAGATTTAGGGAGAACAAAAGAATTTATGAACAAATAAGAGATAGAGAACATTATGAAATGCAAAATGGATAATTTTGATTATGTTAAATTGAAAAGGTTTTGCACAAACAAAGCCAATCAACCAAGATTAGAAGGGAAGCAGAAAGCTGGGAAACAATTTTTGCAACCAGTGTCTCTGATAAAGGTTTCATTTCTAAAATAGAGGACTGAATCAAATCTATAAGAATACAAGTCATTCCCCAATGGATAAATGGTCAAAGGATAAGAGTAGGTCATTTTCAGATGAAGAAATTAAAGTTATCTATAGTCATATGAAGAAATGCTCTAAATCACTCTTGATTGGAGAAATGCAAATCAAAACAACTCTGAGGTACCACATCACACCTATCAGATTGGCTAACATGACAAAACAGTAAAATAACAACTGCTGGAGAAAATGTAGAAAAATTGGAACACTAATGGATTGTTGATAGAGATGTGAACTGATCCCATCATTCTGGAGAGCAATCTGCAACTCTGCCCAAAGGGTTACAAAATTGTGCATACTCTTTGACCCAGCAAAACCACTTCTAGGTCTGTAACCCAAAGAGATCATAAAAATGGGAAAAGGATTCATTTATCAAAAAATATTTATATCAGCTATTTTTTGTGGTGTCAAAGAACTGGAAATTGAGTGGTTGCCTATCATTTGGGGAATGACTGAATAAGTTCTGGTGTATGGATGTAATGGAATACTATTGTGCTATAAGAAACGATGAGCAGGCAGATTTAAGAAAAACCTGGAAAGACTTACATAACGGATGCTAAATGAAGTGAGCAGAACCAGGAAAACATTGTACACGATAACAGCAACATTGTGTGATGATTAACTTCGATACACTTAGCTCTTCTCAACAATGCAAGGATCTAAAACAACTAAAAAGACTCGCGATGGAAAATGCTATCCACATCCAGAAAAAGAACCATGAAGTCTGAATGCAGATCAAAGCATACTATTTGCTCTCTCTTCTGTTCTTGCTTGTTCTTTTTCCTCGTGGTTCCTCCCACTGGTTCCAATTCCACTTTACAACATGACTACTGTGAAAATATGTTTAATATGATGTATGTATAGAGCCTATATCAGAGTGCATGCTGTCTTGGGGCAGGGAAGGGGAGGGAGAGGCAGAAAATTTGGAATTCAAAATCTTATGGAAGTGAATGTTGAAAACTAAAAATTAATTAATTAATATTTTTTTAAAAAGAACAAGAAAATCACTACTATGGCCAGGGTCACCCAATGAGGCCCCATCAAATTGTAATGACTCACAACCTGCTAAACTATGGACTCTTCCAGGCAATGAAAATCTGTCATCCCCACAAAGCTGATGCAGATGAGAAGAGGAAGCACCACGGGCATGACTACATTGTTTGTGATCCATTTCCCTGATAACATGTCAGAATATAGCAAGCAGATGCAGAGAGTTTATGTTGGTGAAGACTGCCCAATGTCTGATGGCTTATTTGAGTTTTGTCAGCTATCCACCAATGAATCTGTGGCAGGTGCAGTGAAGCTTAATAAATGTTATTATGAACTGGGATAGGGACCCATACTAAGAAGTCCAAAGCTTCTGGCTTCTGTCACATCAATGATACTATGCTGGCTCTCCTGGAATTGTTAAAGTACCACCAGAGGGGACTGTATATTGATTTTGACATTCACCATGGAGATGGTATGGAGATCAGGTCATGACACTCTACTTTCCTGAGTACAAAGAGTACTTCCCAGAAATGGGGGATTTACCAAACACTGGGGCTTGCAAAGGCAAATACTATACTGTCAACTACCTGCTTGGAGATGGGATTGATGACAAATCTTATGAGATTATCTTTAAGCCACAGATGTCCAAGGTGATGGAATTCTTTCTGATTCAATTATAGACATTCTTTCCTAGTAGGTGAATGACTATCCTATAAGATCTGAAAGGTTGGAAGAACCTTTAAAGGTACCTTCAGCAACTGAACCCAGTAGCTGCAGCAGCTGAACCTGGAGAGAAGCCAGTCTTGAGAAGGCACTAGCTTGACCTAGCTTAGCAGTCCTTTCAGCCCAGTGCAGGGGTCTTGCAGTGTGGTTCTGACTTTCTGTTTGGAGACCCAATTAGATTGTTTCAACTTTACCACTACATGCCATGTTGAGTGTGTGGAATTTTTCAAGAGCTTCAATCTACCCATGCTGATGCTGGGAAGGGGTGGCCACACCATCCTCAATAGAGCCAAGGTGCTAGAGCTAGACATATGAGACAGCCATGCCTTTGGACAAGAGATCTCCAACAAGAGATCTTCCCTACAAGGACTACTTTGAATTCTTTGGGTAGTATTTCAAACTCAATATTCCAATTCAAATTTCAAACTCATATTCAAATCTCAGCCCACTTAGCATGATGAACCAGACTACCACAAGTACCTGGATCAAGCAGAGACTATTTGAGAACCTATGGATGTTGTCACATGTCTCTGGTATCCAAATGCAGTCTACTCCTGAGGATGGCATACAGAAGGACAATGTAGAGGAGGATGAGGAAGATTCTGAAAAATGAATTTCCATGTACTCTTCAGACAAGAGAGTTGTTTATGAGGAGGAGTTTTCAGACCCCAGTGAAAAAGGTGAGGGTGGTAGAAAGAACTCATCTAAATTCAAGGGAAAAAGAGCAAGATCCAGAGGGCAAAAATAAAGCAAACATGAGAAGACAAAGGAAGAGAAACCTGAAGCCAAAAGAGTGAAGAAGATTTACATCTGCTGGAGCAGTAGCCTTCCCTACAGCCCACCTCCACCTGGTTTTCTTCCCCCGACACACATCTAGAGTCCAAATCTTCCATATTTCTCTCTATATTTATACATAAATATATGAAATAGAACTGTCCCCACAACACAAAAATTTCTGCTGTTGGTTTCTTGATCCAGTATCCCTCACCTTGCCTGATTGTACACCTGAACCCTGATAGATGAATCCATTTCTCCCCTCCTGGTATTGAATTTTTACTTCAACCCCTTCCTCTAACTTTCCTCTCCTTGTTTTTTGGAGTTAGGAGCATTTTTTTCTCTGAGTGGATTATTTTAGCATATATTGCCCTGGTAGGCTAAGTCAGCTTGCATAGGGCAGGAGGGTTGGGCAGTCTGTCCCAAAGTCCCCTTTCTTCTCTCTCTGTGGGTCTTATTTGTTTCATCAGCTAAAATTTGAAACTCAGTAAAGTTTTTGCAAAGATGACAGGTAGTATGTGTGCGCGTGCGTGCATGTATGTGTGTGTGTGTGTGTGTCTTGTCTGTCTGCCCACCTTTCTTGAATGGTTCCTGTGGAAGAAGAGGCAGTAAGCCACACACTGGAATCAGATTAGCCCTGGAGATGAATCACCTGCCCTGTCCTGAGGTGGAGGAAATCAGCCCCTACTCATAGATAGGAGGTGCTATGCCTGGTTCCAACAGTCCCAGAGTACTTGATATGGACCTTCTTTCTTAATATATACATCTCTCTCTCTCTCTCTCTCTCTCTCTCTCTCTCTCTCTCTCTCTCTCTCTCTCTCCCTCCCTCTCTCTTTCTCTCTCTCTCTCTCTGTCTCTTTGTCTCTGTCTGTCTCTGTGTCTCTGTGTCTCTCTGTGTGTGTCTCTTTCTGTCTCTCTCTGTCTCTGATTCTCTCTTTCTCTGTGTCTCTGTGTCTGTGTCTGTCTTTCTCTCTAAAAAGGTAAAAAACATGTTTCCATCCATTCACTCAGAATCCATTGGTTCTATAGCTGCAAATGGATAGCACCTTTCATCATGTTGTTGTTCAGTTGTTTCAGTCATGTCTGACTCTTCGTGACCCCATCTGGGGTTTTCTTGGCAAGGATATTGGAATGGTGTGCCATTTCCTTCTCCAGCTCATTTTACAGATGAGGAAACTGAGACAAACAGGGATAAGTAAGTTGCCCAGAGTCACATAGTTGGTTTCTGAGGTGCCTTCAGGCCCAGCACTATGCACTGCTCCATCTCGGATCATTGTATTGATCAGAGGAGCTAAGTTTTTCACAGTTGATCATCATTACAATATTGCTATTTATATACATTGTTCTCCTGGATAAAGAGGTATTACAGACTGATGAAGGGACAGGTAGGTAGTGCAGTGGATAGAAGGCCAGGCCTGAAATCAGGAAGATTTCTTTTCCCATGTTCAAGTCTAGCCTCAGACACTTAACTAGCTGTGTAACCCTGGGAAGTCACTCCACCCTATTTTCCTCAGTTTCCTCATCTGTAAAAGGAACTGGAGAAGGAAATGGTAAAACACTCCAGTAACTTGAGCCAAGGAAATCCCAAATGGGGATCAGGAAGACCAAACAACAATACGCTGATGAAGTGTCAACTCCTATCCCTTTACTAAGTATAAAAAAAAGTTTCCTTGATTAAATGGACAGAGGAGTGTGGCATTGGCTAGCTGATGACTGGCCAAGCCCCTGGAGGTTTTTAAAAAGCTAAGGTTGCCAAGCCTTGGAAAGAGTTCAAGGAGTAGAAGCATTTGAGGCAGGAAGCAGCTGTGTAGAGAGAATAACCTGCATCTCTACCAAAGAGAAGTGAGAAGGAGGGGGAGGAAGGAAGGAGGGGAAGAGAAAGGAGAGAGAGAGAGGAGCATTTTCTCTTTGTTACTCATCTTATAAAGTTATCTGAGGACAAGGTAAGTAAAGTGACTTGCTGATGGACATACAGCTGGTGTAAATGAAAGGTAGCACTTGCAACCTGGCTGTCCCGACTCCAAAGACAGATCCTTCCACCCCTACCCCCAATGTTGGTTCTCCATAATAACTTATGTAGTCCAAGTAAATCTCAAAAGGTGCTTTTTCTGTCCCTCCCAACCTGACTACCTTAAAATTTACTGTTATTATTCCAACTTTAAGAAAGTTAGGGGCTGAAGAAAGCAGGAGCTGAGGGTATTGTGACTCCCCATTCTGTCCCCAGGCATGGAGTTGGGCCAGGTTCAGTTCTGGTCAGCCTGCCTTTAATAAGATAGATTAAGTTCCCTGTTCTCGCATTTAGCAACTTGCTAAGTCTCTCACCCTGGTAACCCCTGGGGACAACTTTACTTATAGTTCACATTGAAAATCTTCCAGAGGTGGGGAGGGGAGTGAAAAATGTTCCTAATATATGAATCAGGTAGGGAACTGGTGATTTATTCCTAAACAAAAAAGGGATGCTTAACAGGGGACACCCAAAAGCATTAATAAAACTTGACTTATTTTAATTACTGATAAAATCTGCTAGAAGGCTGTCCTCATCAGAACATAAAGCAGTTTGCAGTATTGTTGATTAGGCAGTTTACATTTCACTTCAGTGCTGCACTGTCCAAATCACTCCTAGTAGCTATCTACTGGTAAAATGGTGGACTTGAGCCAATCCTACTGTCAGTGGCCATCCGTGTTGATGCAGAAGATCCCCTCACTATCAGCTCCCATCATTTCAGTGGACACTGGTACTACCACATTAGACAACCTCTAGACCTCTAGACCTTACAAGGTTACCTCCATATAGGATCACATCCGTTTTTATAGTGCTGCTCAGTCCCCCACTCAGTAAAGAAAATATAAAAGAGGAAAAGGTATCTGGAGGAAAGGTATAGACTTGCCTAATCATGGCTCCCTCTGCTAGCTGCCATTTGTACATGGTTACCATGACTAGATCCAATGACAATTCTCCCCCACCAACTCTCAATGTAGTTTGAAATAGTTCTTTGGGATTCACAAAGAACATAGTGAGGGAATATGTCACTCCATTTTATACTTTCACTGGGTTTTCTACTCATCTGGCTTCACAGCCACTAAGGGGACTCTTTATCATCAGATAGTGCAACCTCCTCCACAACATGTCACCAATGTTTGGAATCAGACCACACCAGCTTCCATAGGATCGCCCAGACCAAGAATGGGAACTGAGAATGCTCTTGGGTGGAGAACAGAGGAAAAAAGAAGGGGCCCTGCTAAACTTTCATCACCATCATCAGCAGTTCTGCCTCTGCTTCTTTCTCATCACCACTTTAAATCCTCTAACATAGATCACTAGACATAAATGCACATATATTTTTAATTTACATTGGTTTTTCTGGTGCATATCCTCAGTGATCACTTTGATCAAGGTTTAGGGAAGGTTTCAAATAATCTTTAGTAAGACTATTTTAAGTCTGTGGCTTCAAAAAATTTCCAAACCTCTGGTCTGGATGACGATGCTTCTACCTTTACTTCCCAAGAAGTAGGAGACTAGAGAGATCTCCAAGAGAAAAATTATGAATTCCCAATCTTTCCTTGTATTTCAACCTACTTTCTGATCTTAAAATAAAAAAAAATCAGGCAGCCCACGTGGGTTACTCAGAAAACCACCCGAGCTAAGAGCTTATTGACAGGATCCTGCATGCAGGCCCCTTATTCACACCGCTTCAAAGACAAACACTCTTTCAGTCTGTCGATTTGTTTTAGACCTTGCCGAATCTGCAACTCTGTGGCCTTGACTCTAAAAATAAATCTCCTGCAATAATGACTAGACTGTTGCAGAAGACAAGGCACCAGGAGAGGACAGAGGGCGGCCAAACCAAAAGGATGCACAAGGGAAACCAAACCCCCAAACAGGGAGACGCCTGCAGGAAATATCACTCACTATTTTCTTGGGGCCAATAGCAACTGAACATTTTAAAAGGAAATTCTTGTTCCTCCTCTCTAAGAGACCTGAAGCAGTTTACTGCATCCAGATCTGTCTCTGAAATGAAAGATAGGGCTTGTCTCACTGTCTGCTCTCAAAGCATCTTATCCAGGGGATTTTAACTTTGTTTTTGCTTTGTTTGGTTTCAGGGATCCCTTTGGCAGTCTGGTAAAACAATGAACTTATTCCCAACATAATGTTTTTAAATGAATAAAATAAAATACATAAGAATGCAAAATTAATTGAACTGAAATACAGTTCAATGGGGCAATGGAGCAGCAGTTAATGGAACAGCAAGCCTGGAGTCAGGCTCATCTTCTTGAGTTCAAATGTGGCCTCAGACACTTACTCAGACCCTGAGCAAGTCACTTAACCCTGTTTGCTTCAGTTTCCTCTTCTGTAAAATGAACTAGAGAAGGAAATGGCAAACCACTGGCTAACAAATAGTTCGCAATATACATTTTTAAAAAAAAACAAGTTCATAGACTCCGGGTTAAAAAAAAAATTCTTATAATCCAAACAATCTTCCAGGGAAAAGTCACTTGTTTTATGGATTATTCAGTAAGGATTAGTGAAGCTATGAGGTAGCATGACATAGGGATTAAAGAGGAGCCTGAGATCCAGGAAGACCTCTTTCATGAAATCCTTCAGCATAGGAAAGATAAAATTGCCCCTTATGATAGTGCGGTGGAGAGGATAGAGTCATTTAGGTTGGCATCTTAACACATATTTACTAGTTGTGTGACCCTGGACAAGTCACTTCCACTCTCTGAGACTTGCCTTCCTCATACCTAAAATAGTGTTACTGAGTTCTATAGCAATCCAGTAATCACTTCCCAAAGTTGGTGTCTGAATCAGCTGAGACAATGTGGTTTTTCAGTCTGCCATATGCCCCCAGCAGAACACACTGGATAGAGACTTAATTGTTGTCCCTGAGTCCATAGCACAGTGCCTAGAATATGGAAGGAACTACAATAGATTGAATTGAAAGTGTTATATAAGTTTATCATTATCACCTACCCTGGATTCTTTCCTTTCCTAATGAAGAAACTACAGTTATTCCTTCCACAACTGAGACTTTCCCCATCGCAGTTTTGGTTTCAATATATCCCAGGTCAGCATAAAACATTAAATAGAAATTTGGGGGGAGCTTTACAGAAACCACAGGTAGCACAGAAAAAGCTTAGATTACAGGAGTAGGGAACCTGAGGTCTCAAAGCCACATGTGGACCTCTAGGTCGGAACCTGGTCACAGGTATTTGGCTGCATTCTTTTTTCACTTCTCATTCCTTCCATCCTCACTCTAATTTCATTCATTCTTTGATTTTTTTTTTACATGAAATGTCTCCCTGTCAACCTTTCTTTATGGAACTGCATTTCTTGGCCTCCACATGTAGTTTTGATCCATGGGGATAGTACTGCTTCATTTCTTCTCCCCTCGTAGCATCTCCTCTACAGATCAACTAGTCCTCACTCTGTTCCATCAGTTCTGAAAATGACTGCGTCTTTTCTTCTCTTCTGCCTGAGAGGTCACAAACTCTGTTATTTAGTGAGGATTCCAGCTCTTCTTCCTCATTCCTGTGACTGAAACAGGTGAAGAGTGGCTCTATTGTCTGGAGGCTGGTCATGTGACAAATGGTCCCTACTGCTATTCACCTGAATTCTAAATAGTCACTGTCAGTCTTAATTGACTATAAAATGTACAAATGTGAATGATAAGGAAAAACAAAGCTGTGCATGCATTTTATCAAATTTATTGGTACTATGCCTTAAAATCAATTTAATTGGTAAATTATTCATAGGAAATAGCAACTATCCCAGAGTTATGGCTACCCCAACCTATTTTTTAAAGATTATACTAATTTTAAAAAATAAGATAAAATTGTAATAAAGTTCTAAATGCTGATACTAAGGGTAGGATGCAAACCTCAAACAAGCAAGCATGTGCTTCTGCATTAGACATTAGGAGATGTCACATGAAACTGCAGCACTAAGACAAGTCATATTGGAAAAAAAAAAAAATGATCCCAATTCCTACAGTCATGAGATAGAGGTATAAATAATAGATCTGGAGTGCTAATATGGGTAAAATTAAACCCATAAGCTAAAACTGGTCAGCATAGCAGCCACCCTAAATTGTTTTTTTTAAATTTTGGGGCAACTCGACCTATGATTTCATTAGTAAAGGAAACTCAATCACAAATATTGACTAGCAACCACTCTACAATTTATCATCTTTGAGAATTGCCTGGGGCACTGAGAGGTTAAGTGTGACTTGCCCAGGGTCACAAATCAATCAATTAATCAATAAGCATTGATTAAGTGTCTATTGTCTGCTAGGCACTATGCTAGATTTGGGTTGTAAAAACAAAATCAAAATTCCTGGGGTCCTCAAGAAGCTCACATTCGAAGAGAGAAGACAACATGCATAGAGATATGGAGCTAGATATTTTGTTGGTATTGGTGTTCAGTCATTTTTAATTGTTTCTGATTCTTTTTCTTGTTTATTTATCCATTTTCAGCTTTCAACATTCATCTCCACAAAATCCACAAAATTTTCTCCCCATCCCTTCCCTCCCCCACCCCAAAATGCCAAGCATTCTGATTGCCCCTTCCACCAAACTGCCCTCCCTTCTAACACCCCTCACCTCCTTTATCCCCATCTTCTCTCTTGTCTTGTATGGAAAGATAAATTTCTATACCCCATTACCTGAATTTTGTATTTCCCAGTTGTATGCAAAAACAACTCTCAACGTGTGCTCCGAAAACTTTGAGTTCTAACTTCTCTTCCCTCCCCTCTCCTCACCCATCCCCACTGAGAAGGCAAGCAATTCAATATAGGCTGTATATGTGTAGTTTCACAAATGACTTCCATAGCAGTCATGTTGTGCAAGACTAACTATATTTCCCTCCATCCTATCCTGCCCCCCATTGCTTCTATTCTCTCTTTTGACCTTGTCCCTCTCCAAGGGTGTTTACTTCTAATTACTCCCTCCTCCCATTGCCCTCCTTCCATCATCCCCCTGACCCTGCTTATCCCCTTCTCCTCCGCTTTCCTGTACTGTAAGATAGGTTTTCATATCAGTTTGAGTGTGCATGTTAATCCTTCCTTGAGCCAAATGTGATGAGAGTAAGCTTCCCTTTTCCCCTCCATTGAAAAAGCTTTTTCTTGCCTCTTTTATGGGAGATAATCTGTCCCATTCCATTTTTTCCTTTCTCTTCCCAATATATTCCTCTCTCACCCCTTAATTTTACTTTTTTAGATATTAACTGTGTGGGATGGCTCAGGTCCCTACATAAATCAATTACTCAGAGGCCTCTCAAAGTGATGACAGAAAAGTGATTTATTCGATTCTCGAGAAGCGGGGCTCACCTGTAGGAGTAGGAAAGCCGAAGACAAAGAAAAGGGCAGTGATTTATATAGACCCTAACGCAAGTCCCTCCTCCCCCCACTGACCATTATCCTCATTAGCTGAGAATATGGTCTTACATTCTAGACACGAAATCTAACCAATCCCTTTTGAAATGAAGACATCGAGGAATTATGTAAGTTTTGTCCAGCCATTGAGACCCTAATACACTACACAGTTTTATATCCTTATATGGAACTATTCTATTCTAAAAATATTGTAACCTTGAGCCTTTAGGCCTTACCTCACCCCTGGGAGAAAAATTACAATCTGAGGAGTCTTCACTAAGTCTATCCCACTCATTATCCCTTCCTATTCAACTCACCCTGGGCTCTCTGTCTATATATGTGTGTGTGTGTGTGTGTGTGTGTGTGTGTGTGTGTGTGTGTGTGTGTGTGTGTGTGTGTGCATAATCCCTCCAACTACCCAAATACTGAGAAAAGTTTCAAGAGTTACATATACTATCTTTCCAAGTAGGAATGTAAACGGTTCAACTTTAGTAAGTCCCCTATGATTTCTCTTTCCTGTTTACTTTTTCATGCTTCTCTTGATTCTTGTGTTTGACAGTCAAATTTTCTTTACAGTTCTGGTCTTTTCATTAAGAATGCTCGAAAGTCCTCTATTTTATTGAAAGACCATTTTTTCTTTTGCAGTATTATACTCAGTTTTGCTGGGTAGGTGATTCTTGGTTTCAATCCTAGTTCCTTTGACTTCAGGAATATCATATTCCAAGCCCTTCAGTCCCTTAATGTAGAAGCTGCTAGATCTTGTGTTATCCTCATTGTATTTCTACAATACTCAACTTGTTTCTTTCTAGGTGCAATATTTTCTCCTTGACCTGGGAACTCTGGAATTTGGCTACAATATCCCTAGGAGTTTCTCTTTTTGGATCTCTTTCAGGAGGTAATCAGTGGATTCTTTCAATATTTATTTTGCCCTCTGGTTCTAGAATATCAGGGCAGTTTTCCTTGACAATTTCTTGAAAGATGATGTTTAGAATCTTCTTTTGATCATGACTTTCAGGTAGTCCTATAATTTTTAAATTTTCTCTCCTGGATCTATTTTCCAGGTCAGTTGCTTTTCCAGTGAGATATTTCACATTATCTTCTATTTTTTCTTTCTTTTGGTTTTGTTTTGTGATTCCTTGGTTTCTCATAAAGTCATTAGCTTCTATCTGCTCCATTCTAATTTTTAAAGAATTATTTTCTTCAGTGAGCTTTTGAACCTCCTTTTCCATTTGGCTAATTCTGCTTTTTAAAGCATTCTTCTCCTCATTGGCTCTTTGGACCTCTTTTGCCATTTGGGTTAATCTATTTTTAAGGTTGTTATTTTCTTCAGCACTTTTTTGGATCTCCTTTAGCAAGCTGTTGACTCACTTTTCATGATTTTCTTGCATTGCTCTCATTTCTCTTCCCAATTTTTCATCCATGTCTCTTACTTGATTTTCAAAATCTTTTTTGAGCTCTTCCATGGCCTGAGACCATTGCATATTTATTTTGGAGGATTTGGAAGCCTTGACTTAGTCTGAAGGTATGCATTGTTCTTCCTCATCTGAAAGGATGCAAGAAAATACCTGTTCACCTAGAAAGTAACCTTTTATAGTCTTACTTTTTTTCCCCTTTTTTGGTCATTTTCTCAGCCAGTTATGACTTTTGAGTCCTTTGTCAAGAGGAGGGTATACTCTGGGGACCTGTAAGTTCTCAGTTCCTCCAAGGTGGCACAATCAAGGGAAAGGAGTTTACTATTCTCCTGACCTGTGCACTGGTCTGGGAGCAACAAAAAACTTTTTTGCCTAGAATCTGCAAGTAGTAGAATTCCCTCTCCACAGCTGCCTCCAGTTCTGCCAGAGTTTCTCCTTATTGCAGGGCTTAGATCAGGGCTGAGATTCAGATCAGCTGCTCAATTCTCCCAAAGGTTTTAGTCTGAGGGCTCCATAAATGGATGCTGCTGCTCCCTCCACCACTGCAGCCTGGGGCTGGGGCTAGGGGAGAAACGTGCTCCTTTCTCACCTAGTTGAAAAAACCTTCTCACTGACCTTTGGCATTTGTGGGTTAAGGGATCTGAGAACTGATGCCCCTGCTAGGGATTTCACCCACCAAGGCCTGTTCCAGTCCTGTTCTTCCTGGGGCCACATGACCAAGGCCAGGCTGCAATCTGCTGTGCATCCCGTGCAACAGACCCTTCCTCTCACCTCTCCAGGCTACCCTGGGCTGGAAATCTCCTTCTCTCTGTCATTCTGTGGCTTCTGCTACTCTAGAATTCATTAAGAATCATTTTTTACAGGTATTTTATGGGCTGCGTGAAAAGAGCTAGAGTATCTTTCTACTCTGTCATCTTGGCTCCACACCAACCCCACCACTGTCTGATTCTTAATGACCTCATTTGGGGTTTTCTTGGCAAAGGTACTGGAGTGGTTTGCTGTTTCCTTCTCCAGCTCATTTGACAGATTAGGAAACTGGGGCAAACAGGGCTAAATGACTTGTCCAGAGTCACACAGCTAACACATGTCTAAGTCTAGATTTCAACTCAGGAAGGATTCTTCCTGACTCCAGAACAGCACTAGCTACTCTGCTACCTAGTTGCGCTCTCTCTCTCTCTCTCTCTCTTTCTCTCTCTCTCTCTCTCTCTCTCTCTCCCTTCCTCCCTCCCTCCCTCCCTTCCCCAAATATACACATATACATGTATGGCTGCCATAGATAGACATATATACATATGTACACATATACTTATGTATGTGTATATACATATAAGGGAGAGAAGATATAATTTCCACTCCTCAGTTGATGCAGTCACCAAGATGAGGTTTTTATGTAAAAAATAAAATAGTCACCAGATCCCTTTATCAAGTATGAAACCCTTTGGTTGGGAAGGGAACAGTGTGTTGGCTAAACAAGAAAGCTAGCCGCAACTGGGAATTGTGGGGAGGAGGGAAGGCTTTAAATAGTTGGATGAATTTCAATAGTTCCAGAACTATGTAAGAGTTCTGTAACAAAAGAGAAAAGACTGGCAGGTCACAGAAAATCAGGAGGTGCCACATGAACATCCTACACATATACCTCCCCACCACTTGGACTCTTTGGAGCTCACTCTTCCTATGGACACTGCATCTAATTATGGGAGAATGTACCCCAGATTTGGGGGAAGGGGAGAGAAGGGAGAGAATAATTTTTGCCAATAATTCTCACCACTCCACCTTAGTAAATGTCTTTTCTAAAAATCCTTTCAAGCTATTGGTTTATTGTTGATGGGAAGAAAACCTGTAATGGCTCAAGAGTCCCCTACCCAGAAACCACCTTCTGAAATTCTGAGAAATCTCAAGATATCATCAGGAACAAAGGAAAGAAAGGAGTGGGGCTGATGACCTCTGCCAACGTTGAGGTTATACTTACTTCATACATTAATAAATATCAGGCATCAAACACTGCTATAGTAGTAACGCACAAACACTAAAACTAGATATTAGCACTTCCCGGTGAATAGTCTTAATCTCAATTTGATATACAAATAAAAGCCAACATTTTATATAGTGCCTTAAGGTTTGCAAAATGTTTTACATCTCAAAAAAGCTGAAGAGGAGATGATTACACCACCAAAGTGTCATATCCATTCAGTTTTCTAAAGATGTCTAGAATTCTAGGAAGAATTTTGATATGGATGAAGAAGTCACTTTCAATTACTTCTGTAAATACAGGACACATACTCAGCATCACCAGTGAAGAGTCCACCTACACAGAGCACTGAATGGGTAATGCCAACCCTTAGTGCATCATAATTGGGAGCAATGTAACCCTGAGCATTACAGTGGCAAAAATGGGGAAAGCTTTAGATTTGGTTTGTGGTGGGACGTAAGAAAGGACTGTGAAGAAGGCAGTTCAGAGAACATGATAAAGGGAGAGGCTGTGGAAGATAATAGCAATAACTAACAATGGCTAGCATTTATATAGGGCTTACTATGTACTAAGCCAGGAGTGGGGAACTTGCAGCCTCGAGGCCACATGTGGTCCTCTAGGTCCTCAAGTGAGGCCCTTTGAATCCAAACTTCAAAGAATAAATCCCCTTAATAAAAGGATCTGCTTTGTAAAAGGGTTGGACTCAGTCAAAAGGTCACACCCAAGGGCCTAGAAGGCCACATGTGACCTTGTAGTTTCCCCACCCCTGTGCTAAGCATCCTGCTAAGTGCTTTATAATTACTATCAGGGAAATTTTTCTTAAATTCAGCCTTAAACCCATTTCACTCTGGAGCTCATAGATTGGACCACAATAGGTCCTTGCCCAAACTCCTCTCAATGTCTAGATTTTGGACCTTCCTATCTCAGAATGAAAGCCAATGGTAACTGTTTCTCCTTTGACCAGCAACCCTGAAGGTCTTCCCCTCCCAGTTTGTTTTGTTTTTTTTTAATTAAAGGGACCTTCCTTTGACTCATTTCTCTAGGAGGCCAAGTCACTGAATGGGTATAACCTCACTCAAAGTGAGAACCTAGAAGGCCTTAGCCTAAAAGGACCAGGGTCTCCCTCTACATCTTGGGCTATCACCAGTCATTCTGGTAAATATCTGGCCACTGGACCCAGATGGCTCAGGAGGAGAAGTGAGGCTGGTGACCTGCATAACCCTCCCTCACTCAAATCAAAGTCAACTTCAAGTCATGTCATTATTTCCCTGATGTCATGATCCTCTTCAAAAATGGAGAGCAAGCATAATGGTTATCTCATTTGATTTTCACAGCAACCTGGGGAGTGGTTGCAATTATTATACCCATTTAACAGAGGAGGAAACTGAGAAAGACAGTGGTTAAGTGACTTGCCAGGGGGTCTCACGTGTTGTAAGTGAGATGCTATTTTAACTAAGGTCTTCCAGACTCCAGGCTTGATACTCTATCCACTGAACCATCTAACTGGCCCATTAGCAATGCTAATTAACTGAGGGTTGATGGTCAAATGTTCAATCCTATCATGCTGCTAAGGAATATAAACTACAAATGGGGAAGAGTTTTGTTTTTTTTTTAAATACATTTTCATTAGAATATTGGCATAAGTAATAAAAAAAAACAGAAAAAGTAATTAATACCACTATTTAGGTCTTTCTAAAAGGTTATTAGCTTGTTTAATGGAGGCCTTCTGTGTTTCTAACCACAGTATATTCTGAATATGCCCTGACCGTATACTCATTTTGGTCACAAGCCACTAAAATATGTTTTATTTATTTGTTTTTTAAATTTAACATGTGTATATAAAATCTATACATCATATGTATATATTTTAATAACTTGTGGCCAAAATGAATGGTGTGTTTGTGTGTGTGTATGTGTTAGGTTATATCGGTCACACAATGAAGCAATTTTATAAGCAAAATATTGAGAAAAAGGTATAATTTTAAATGTGAAATCAAAAGAAATCCTTCCAAATCGTCAAAAAGGTAATAACCCCCCAAATCCAGAGAGTCAATATAGTTGTGTTGTCCCTGGTTTCCCTTTCCCAGAGTCAGGATGTTCTTTCTTCTTAGGTCACCCCAAGGGTTTGTGGAAGCCTCTTCTGTACTGTCTTCTGCTCAAGCCCCTACCAGCTATGATCCCATCACCGCATCAGTGAGTCATTGACTGGTGTCCTAGTTCCATTTAACCTTTTAGTATTGACTACCTTTTACAAAGAGGAGCTAGGTGGTGAAGTAGATAGAGCCCCAGTCCTAGAGTCAGGAGGACCTGAGTTCAAAACCAATGTCAGATCTCGACACCTGTTTGTTTCTGTTTCCTCATCTGTAAAATGAATGGGAAAAGGAAATAGCAAACCACTCCAGTACCTTTGCCAAGAAAACCGCAAATGCAGTCATGGAGAGCTGGACGTGATGAAACAACAACAACCTTTCACAAAAGGATGTTTACTTTAAAGACATACAACAAATTTTTCAACAACAAACAGGTAAAATATCTTCCCTCAACACCTGGGAGGTGGGGAGAGGGTATACTCTCTCCTATTCTACCTCTGTCTCTAGGAAGAGTTGGCTCAAAACTTAGCTCCTTTCTTACATAGCATTGGTCCCACCTTGTTCATGTCCAAATTTGGCATTACTGCTCTATGGTTCCTCTCGGTTGTCATGGGCTTAGTTTCAGAATAACACTCCCAAAAGTCGTTCCTGCCTCACTGTGACACAGATGTTGTACTGCTTATAAAAACCTAACCTGTACTCTAATTCATGAATTGCTGTCATTTCAGCCTTGTAAAACTCACAAGGTCAGACTCCACTCCCTTCTAAACATAAAAAGAACAAATGCACAGGCCAAAGACTAAGACCTATTTCTCTTGGCCATTTAGTGGGAGGAGGGGAAAGGAGGGAGGAAGAGATAGGGAAGGGGAGAGAAGTCCCTAAAATTTTTCCTCTTATAGCATTCTCTCACCAAAGAATGTGACTGACGGGGTCACACTACCAGAAATAATTCTAAAGTGACAATGGCCAAAGATCTAAGCTAAGGCTTCTAGGTATTTTTGGATGACCCTACAGCCAATCAAAGAACTTCTTATCAACCAGTTATAGAATGTCTACGCATACTGCACAGTTTCTCTAAGGCATTTCCTTGACACATCATCAAAACTTTACTGGAAGGAAGCTTCAATCCTCCTGAATGAGATGTACAAACTAAGGGGTTTTACAGACCACCTCCCCCCCATTAGACTAGCAAATCATAGCTCCCTGTTCTTTGTCCACTGTGATATCTTGTGAGGTCCCTCTTTTCACTTTGATACTAATCTATTCCTTACTGAAAGTCAGTCTAGGGCCAAAGAGGTAGGAAATATAACAAGAATTTGGGCAGTAAATTTGGGGATTTCCATGGTATAACCACCCCTACTTCTCTGAGCCCACCTTTCACTAAAGGGTAGTAGAGTTGACTAAGACAACAAGTAACATAGCACCCAATCCTAAAGCTCATGATCTGAATCATATGGAATATAATTTTGTACAATTAGGTGAAGATAAAGTACAGTTGGCATCAGGGTGGCTCTAACATCCCCCCTGCCTCCATGTCAGGAAGCCTCCAAGCATGTCTCTAGAATTCTGGGGGGAAAGAGGTTGACCAGAGGGAAGGGGGAACATGATACAGCATGGAAAACCTGAGCAAATCCTGAGAAATGGAAGGCACAGAAACCGGACAAGAGGCAACTTCTTCAGGCTCCCCTGAACTCCTTTTGCCAACTGCTGCCAACCATGACTCCAAGTGATTTAACTTCTCCTCATATCCCCTCCCCCTCCCCAGGAAAAATTTAGTACCAGGGGAACAGAGAGAGGCAGTTAGGAATCACCATGCTTTTGTCTATTCTATATCCCAAAGCCAGGGGTCACATCATAAAATTCTATACAATACAATTCCACAAGCATCTATTGAGTCCTATGTGCCAAGCACTGGACTAAGCTTGAGGAATGAAGACAAAAATGAAGCAGTTTCTGCCCTCAATGATCTTAATTCTACTAAAGTAAACAATATGTATGAAGAATTTTATTTTTGGTTTTCCTTTTTTTCCCCTGGGGAGATGGAGTAAAGATGGCAAGAAGGTTAGAGTTAACAAAAGACAGATAGAAAGAAAAGATGGTCATTGGTGCACCTTTTTGTTTTTAATAGAGAGAAAAAGACATGATACAACATCCATTTCTGTTACAAACACTTGAAAGCATAGGAAAAAATGGATCTTTCCTTAATATAATTAGTATCTTCTTAAAACCAAGAGCCAACATCATCTGTGAGAGGAATAAACTAGAAACCTTTCCAATAAGCTCTGGGGTAAAATAAGATCTTCATTATCACTATTTCTATTCTGAGTAATGATAGAAATGTTTGCTATTGCAGGAAAACCAGAAAAAGAAGTTGAAGGAACAAACATAGGCAAAGAGGAAACAAAATTATCACTTTTTGCAAATGATATGATGGTTTACTTAGAGAACTCTAGAGTCAACTAAAAACCAAACTGAAACAATAAACTTCAGCAGAGTTGCAGGATATAAAACAAACCTACACAAATCATTAGCATTTCTAAATATTACCAACAAAATTCAACAGAAAGAGATAGAGAGATTCCATTTAAAATAACTACTTAAAATGTAAAATACCTGGGAATCTGCCTGCTAATATGTACAAACTATATGAACACAACTACAAAACATTCTATACAAATAAAGACAACTCTAAATAAATGGAGAAATATTTATTGTTTGTGGGTAGACTGAGCCAATATATTTTAAATGACAATATTACTTAAATTAATGTGCCTATTCAGTGCCCTACCAATCAAACTACTCAAAGATTGCTTCATGGAATTAGGAAAAAAAATAACAACAAAATTCCTCTGGAGGAAGAAAAGGTAAATCTCAAGGGAAGTAATAAAAAAAAGGCAAGGAAGAATACCTAGCAGTATCAGATCTCAGACTATATTACAAAGCAGCAATTATCAAAACAATTTTGTACTGGAAAAGAAATAAGTTGATTAGTGAAACAGATTAGGTACACAATATATAGAAGTAAATCAGCATAGCAGCCTACTATATGATGAAAATTTCACCTCTTGGGAAAAGAATTCACTATTCAACAAAATCAGTTGGGAAAATTGGAAAGCAATATGATTGAAACAAGATATATACCAATATTTCACACCATCTCCCAAGAAAGCACCAAATTGATACGTGACTTAAGACATAAAGAGTGATGTGAACAAATCAAAAGAGGAAGGAAGAAATTACCTATGGATTCATGATCTAATATGAGATAGTATCCTACCAGGTGAAATAGACAATTTTTATTACATGAAATTCAAAAGTTTTTGTACAAATAAAATCAATGTAGCTAAAATTAGAAGAGAGGTAAGCAAAGTAGAAAAAAAAATCTTTGCTGGAAATTTGTCTCATAGAGGCTTCATTTTTAAGATATATAGGGAACTGATTTAAATTTACAAGAATAAGTGCATTCCCCAACTAGAAGATGGTCAATGGATATGAACAGGCAGGTTTCAGAGAAAGAAATCTAAGTCATATGAAGAAATGCTCTAAATCATTAATAAGTAGACAAATGCAAATTTAAATGGCTATGATCACACTCAGATAGGCAAAGTTGGGAAAAAAGAAAAATGACAAATGCTGGTGGGACTGTGGAAAAATAGGCACATTAATATGTTGTTGGTAGAACTGTGAATTGGTCCAGGCAATATGGAAAGCAATGTAGAACTATGTCCCAAAAAACTTTTAAACTGTGCACACTGCCTGACCCAGTGATATTATTACTAGGTATATACCCCCAAATAGATCAGAGAAAGAGGAAAGCAATCCACATGCACAAAAATAGTTATAGGCACTCTTTTTGATTACAAAGAATTAGAAATTTAGGGAGTTCCTATCAATTGGGAATGGATGAACAAGTTTTGGTATATGAATGTGACATACTATTGCACTCTAAGAAATGATGAAGGGAATGGTTTTAGAGAAACCTAGAAAGGGTTTTACTGATAAAGAGTAAAGTGAGAAGAAGCAAGAGAACAACTTATATGCTAATACTTTCCAGATACTTTCCAGCTTTGTGAAATTGGACAAGTTATTTAACCTCTATCTTCCTCAGTTCCCTTACCTGGAAAATAAGACTAGTAACAGCATCTATATCTCAGATGTTCTTGAAAGGATTGAGTAAGACAATTGTAAAGCATTTAGCAGAGTACCAAGTTTGCAATGGAATTTTTTTTCTTGCTTTCTAAACATCAGGGGAGGGGGAAAGGTGAGAAGGCAAGAAGATGATTTTCTGTTATTGACATTTCTTTAATTTTTAATAAATAAAACGAAGAGCAAAGAAGAGAAGAAACGACAGATAAGCAGAACAGTTTTTAAAGCTACAGTGTGATATTATTACATACTTACGAAGAAGAGCAAGCTATACATAATAGAGACCCATAGTTTCACATACAAAATTTTTTCCATTCTACTATGTATATGCCAAATACCATTCTATCTGATAAGTCCAGAATAAAAACAAAATCAATTTCTAAAGTACATAAATAAGTGTATACAACATATAAAAGTCATCCTTTATTGAATTTGTTTAAGTGTTAAACAAAATTTGATTGTGTGAAGGAGTAAAAAGCATCCTGGGCTTAAAGTCAGGAGAAACCTGAGTTTAAATCCTGGCTCTATGGTTTACTAGCTGTGTAACTTTGGGCAAATCACTTTACCTATCCAGGGCTCCAAAGTCCTCATCTCTAAAATAAAGGGATTGGCCCATAGGATCCCCTTTGGATCTAAACTCTGTGGATCTACAATAAGAAAACATTGAGGATGACGGAGGGAAGGAATAGGTGTTTTTACTTACTCATAAGATTTTGAGCTGGGAGAGTTTATTAACTGTCTAGTTCAATCCTTTCATTTTTCATATGAGGAGCCCAGAGTGGTGAAATAATATGTTCAAAGTTATATATAAGTAATATTGCAGCTGCTTTATTCTTCAGTTTTTTTCAGTCATGTCTGACTCTTCATGACCCCATTTGGGATTTTCTTGACAGAGATACTGGAGTACGTTGCCATTTCCTTCTGTGGCTCATTTTTACAAATTAGGAAACTGAGGCAAACAGGGTTCAGTGACTTGCCCAGGGTAACACGGCTAGTAAGTGTCTAAGGCCAAATTTGAACTTGGGAAATTCCTGACTCCAGGCCTAGAACTTTGTGCACTATGCCACCTAGCTGCCCTTACATAAGTTTTATGTAAACATATATATTTTATATGTACATATGCATATGTGTGTATATGTGTTTATGTATGTATGCATATTGTGTATGTACACACACATATACTAATATAATATATACATGTATTACATACACATACACATATGTGTATTGTGTATGTATATATATGTATGTATGTACATATATTTCAGGTCCTCGGATTTTAGGTACCATCCTCTTTCAAACTGCATTGCCTCCTGCTGCTAATATTCCGGTGTTCAATTTCAGTGCATTAATTCCTTCTAATAATAATATATATGACCGTATGAGGAAGCCTTCAATTACTTTGTAATAAGGGAATGCTCTCTCTCTCTCAGACACCAGGAGCCCCCACTCCTCCCTTTCCTTTGGGAGATTTCAGCGAGGCAGCCTGAGGCAATTTGTATAACCTAGATCAGCTGCCCCAAAGGAAGACAGATGAAAAGAAATTGGAAGACAGATGAAAGGAATGGAGGCAGCTTCACCAAACATCAAAAACTTCAAAATAAGTGCAGATACAAGCAGGAGGAATACCATCCAGGCAAACAGGGTTAAGGAAAAGGGCAGATCTACCATAAGTTAACACAGCATGTAAAACAGAGACCTGTATGAGTCATTTAATAAAGAGGTGTTCCCACAACCACCTACAAGACCCTTTTTTGTGGAGAGTGGAGTTGTGGGGCCCAGGCGTATAACAACAAAAGGTTTTGAAAGGGCAATTACACTCTGGCTCAAGATAATGTGAAAAAGTTTATATTTTCAGCCAACACTCCAAGGTAATTATTCCATAGGTGAGTTGTTTGAGAACAGCCAACTAGCCTCATTTTCTGGAGAAGAGTTGCTCACTAAAGAACAATACAGGATAAAGTGTTGATATGAAAGAATGAACATTGGCCTTTCTTCTTGATGGCCCTCCACCAGGAAGGAAATAATCATTTATGAAGCCCTTACTATGGGTCAGGCACTGTATTAAGCGTTTTTATAAATATCATTTCATTTGATCTGTACCATTCCCCTGTGATGTAGGTACTATTATTATCTCCATCTTAAAGTTGGGAAAATTGAGGCAGACAGTGTTAAGAGATTTGTCACACAGCTAATAAGCGTTATATGTTTGAACTCTGGTCTTCCTGACTCCAAAGGCAGGGCTCTTATCCTCTGCCCCACCTAGCTATTCCTCAAGGGCAAACCTAATATCTAGCCTTAATACTAAATGCGGTTGCCTCAGTCAAACTGAGACCTGGAAAAGACCTTAATTTTAAAAGCCCAAGGTCTCCCACTGCATCCAGCGCCATCTCCAATCATCCTAATCTATATCTGGCCACCAGACCCAGATGACTCCAGAGGAGAAAGTGAGACTGATAACTTTGCATAGCCCTGCCTCACTTGATTCTAATTCACTTGCAAGTCAGGGCATCATCTTCCTGAGGTCATGGTCCTCTTGGAGAACAAAGGACAAACAGCCACACACTAAGGATATACAGTTCCCTGAGGTAGAGTAGTTCCCAGGGAGTTCTCTTGATTGGGGTGAGATGGTAGTCTTTTCTATGTCCTTCACTGTGGAACTAAAACTATTCTAAGTCTTGAAGCTTTGTAAGTCTGAGTGATTATGAAGGGAATGAGTGGCTGCCCTTGGGGAATGAAGGCAAGTTACTCAAGTTTTACCTGGGTAAGGACAACAAGTCAGATAGTGAGAGACATTTGATGTGCACATGGATCCTTGATGTCAGAAGTGAACCTCTGATACAAGAGTTTGAATTGGAACCCAAGTAACTGTATTTTTCCATAGCCTCTTAGAGCTAGAATGGGCCATAGAGATCAACTAAAAAACTAAGACGTAAAGCAGTTTGCCCAAAGTTCTGATAGAAACTAAATGACAGACCCAGTAGTAGCACCCAGGCCTGCTAAAGCTGAGATTAGTGTTCTTTAAACTATAACATTTTGTTTCAGGAGAGGGCCATCTCCAGAAGTTCTAATCTATATTTTGCCACTGGACTCAAATGGCTCCAGAGGAGAAAGTGAGGCTGGTGATGTTGCTTAGCCCTCCCTCACTTAAATCCAATTGACTTGCAAGTCATAGCATCATCTTCCTGATGTCATGATCCTCTTCGAGAATGAACAAACAACAACATTCCCTTCATAAAATCCTCCAGAATTTCTCCCAAAACTTAGCTTTTAGGTAAAATGGGAAAACATAAAGAAATAAAGTTGATATTCAAGGAATTTGGTATTAAAAAAAAAAAACTCCCAGGTCCTTACAATTCTTCTACACTTTCTGAGGTTTCCCTCAAATCTCTGTACAATAAGGACTCCTGTTCAGTCATCACTCCCTAGTCCCTACAAGCACCTCAGTCATCAAAGATTCCATTGTGTTTGCTAGACCACATTTTCTCATTCAGGAAAGGATTATGGCTACATTTTTCTTTAGGTTGTGAAAATTTTCAGCAAATAAACTTTTTAAAATAACTGTTTTTACATGACCTCCTTCTCCCTTACTCATTTCTCCTTTGTAACAAAAGAGTATAGAGTTGGACAAAACAAGCAAGGTATGTTCTATAACTCAAGAGGTGGTAGACCATAGGTATGGTATAGAACATATCTTGTTTGTCTTGATGTGTTTTGTCCAACTATTTTAAAAAGTATATTTACTGAAATTTTTCACATGCTTTACCACCAGTGCTCAGAAGCCAAGATTGGTCAATACAAAATAATTCTAACGTCTTTGAAAATGGTTTCCCTTTATTTTTATATTATTATGTTTCTATTTAATAATTTTATATTTCCTTTATTATTGCAGTCATTACATACATTGTTTTTTCTGATCTACTTCACTCTGTATCAGACCTGTGAGTGTTCCCAAATTTCTCCAAATTCCTCATAGCCAAAATTTCTTATGGGACAAGAATAAGATTAGTATGCTGCAGGAAGATTTTCAACAATTATGATGAAAACAAAAAGAGGTTTTCTGCTTATCAAAATTCCACAAACCAGAATAGCCCATGGCATTTCACGGAATCATTGAAATAAGCTCTGCGAAGATTTCTAAACTCATCTCCTTCTCCTTCTGGCTGGTCTGTGCTGTTGCTCATAATGCCTTTCTCCTTGGTTTTTACTGTTTAGGTGCTTTCATACATCCAAAAGCAAGTACATGATCTTGCCTCAAATGTCTATTCCTTCTTCCAACTTGGTTATTTCTGGGAATGGCCCTATAATTTACTCCATCTACCAGATAATGTACAGGAACTAGCTTTGGCTCTTTCTCATTCCCCACTTCTCATTCCCAATAAGCCATCAAGTACTGATTCCACAGGTTCATTATGTCCCACATTTGTCCCTTCCTCTGTATCCAATGCTTATCAACTTATTACAGTTTCCCTGCGCTATTTCAATCACCTCCCAAATGTCTTCCCTCCTCTATTTTGTCTCCCCATCTATCCAAATTCCACACCATTGCCAGACTAGTTTTCTTTGTGTGCATATCTATTTATGTCATCACTCTGGTGACACTTTTAGGAGCTTCTAAAGATTTGGGAAGGCTCCCTCCTTCTTGCATGTAAGGAAAGTTCAAAATTCTTTGTCAATTATTTAAGGACCTCAAAAACATAGGAACTGCAGAATTTCCTGCTTTTACTTTACACTGCTCTATCTAGCAAAGAGACACCCCTGCAGTGAGCACAGGGGATATGGCATCCATGCTTCTCCCTGTTCTATATCCAGCCATTCAGTTAGTGCTAAATTCATTGCTAGGGGAATCTGACCTTAACTAAGAGAATTGGGCTTTATATTGGGCTCACTGAATCCCCACCCAAGCACCCCAGG
The DNA here is from genome assembly GCF_028372415.1 of Notamacropus eugenii. NCBI lineage: Eukaryota > Metazoa > Chordata > Mammalia > Diprotodontia > Macropodidae > Notamacropus > Notamacropus eugenii. Next base: position 435,092,097 of record NC_092876.1, on the reverse strand, counting down.
GACATTATCTCTTTTTGGCTCAAGTCCAAGGCCCCCCATCCCAAAAAAGGAAAAAGAGGTATCCTACGTGCAATATAAATTGGGTATGGGGCAGTTAGTTTGTTCTTACAAAAAAAAGAAAGAATGCTAAAAATAGAATCACAGAGCACATTAACAAAATGGTTGAAACAAGATTCAGTAACTTAATTTACAATGACTGGTACAATTATGTAGGATACTGGTCATAGATCCTCATCAGAACATGAGCCATTTTCTCTTCTCCCTCTATACTATTTCACTTACTGATCTCATCAGTTCCCATGGATTCAATTATCATCTCTCTGTTGATGATGCTCAAATCTACTTATCTGGCCCTAACGTCTCTGCTGACCCATGGTCTCACATCTCTGTCCACTGGGCATCTTGAATTAGATGGCAGAAAAAGATGTCCTATAGACTTCGTAAATTCCACGTGTTCAAAGCTGAACTCATCTTTCCCCTGAAACTCTTCCTTCCTCCTAATTTCCCTTTTGATTTTAAGGGTAGTACCATCCTCTGAGTCAACCACCATCCTTGACTCCTTTCTCTTTCTCTCACCCATCCCTTATCCAATCTTGCCAAGATCTGATTAATTTTACCTTCACAATATCTCTCCTCTAATACTCACCACCACATTGGTACAGGACTTCTTCACTTCATATCTGGACGACTGAAATAGCCTGCTGATTATTTTGCCTGCCACAAGTCTTTCCCAATCTATCTTCCACTCAGCTGTCAAAGTGATCTTCCTAAAGCACAGGTCTGATCGTGTCATCCCCCTACTCAAAAAACTCCAGTGTCTCACTATCACCTCTAGGATCAAATTTTATATCCTCTGTTTGGCACTCAAAGCCTTTTATGACCCCCTCTCTCCCACCCCTGCCACTCCATATATACCTCTATCTTTCCAATCTTCTTACACCCTCTACAAACATATTCCACAACTGTGGTTTTGGTTTTCCCCTCGTTCTCAATGAGGACCATGACATCAGGGAGATGATGACAAGACTTGCAAGTGAATTGGATTTAAGAGAGAAAGGGCTGTACAAAGTCATCAGCCTCACTTTTTCCTCCTGAGACATCTGGGTTCAGTGGCCAGATATTGATCAGAATTCAGAATGACTGGAGATGGCCCAGGATGCAATGGGAGACCTTGGTCCTTTTAAGCTAAGGTCTTTTCAGGTTCTCACTGTAAGTGAGGCAATGCCCATTCAGTGAATAGAACTAGGCCTCTTGGGGGCGGAGCCAAGATGGCGGAGTAGAAAGACGCACATACACATAGCTCTGAACCCACAACCCATAGAATGGCTACAGGGAAGTAACTCACGGCGAATTCCGCACCCAGAGGCCACGGAACATTGGAGCGAGGGAGATTTCTGTTCTGGAGAGACCTGCAAACCTCTCGCGGGGGGTCCTTCGTGCTGCGGACTGGGCGCTGGGACTGGGAGCTGAGGGCAGCCCTGCCGCGGCCGCGGCACCGAGAGGAAAAGATCTGAGCAGGCTTCACAGACAGGATCTCCAGCGGCCACGCGGGTCCCTCCACCCACAGAGGGATCTGCAAACCTCTCGCAAAAGGTCCGTCGCGCTGCAGACACAAAGCCCAGCCCAAACCTGCTGCGGCCACGGCTGCGGCACCGAGAGAAACAGATCCGAGCAGGCTTCAGGGACGGGATCTCCAGCGGCCGCACAAGTCCCTCCACCCACAGGTGACAGGGGTGGGTGAGAGAGTCTCTTTGGCGGGTCGAGAGGGGAGTGGGGTGCCCCCATAATACAGGCCCCCCCCCGGGAGGTAGAAGCTGAGAGGCGGCTGCAGACAGGGGCTCCCCAAGCGGGCGGGAGCCTGAATCCATTGCGGAAGGTCTGTGCATAAACCCCCTGAGGGAACTGAGCCTGAGAGGTGGCCCTGCCCGGATCTCAGCACCAGATCATAATCTCATACTGAATAGCAGCCCTGCCCCCGCCAAAAGCCCTGAGGCTGGAAGCAGCATTTGAATCTCAGACCACAAACACGGGCTGGGAGGATCAGGAGGTGAGGTGGGTGTGAGGAAAATATTCAGAGGTCAAGTCACTGGCTGGGAAAATGCCCAGAAAAGGGAAAAGAAATAAGACTATAGAAGGTTACTTTCTTGGCGAACAGGCATTTCCTCCCTTCCTTTCTGATGAGGAAGAACAATGCTTACCATCAGGCAAAGACACAGAAATCAAGGCTTCTGTGTCCCAGCCCACCCAATGGGCTCAGGCCATGGAAGAGCTCAAAAAGAATTTTGAAAATCAAGTTAGAGAGGTGGAGGAAAAGCTGGGAAGAGAAATGAGAGACATGAAGTCAAAGCATGAACAGCAGATCAGCTCCCTGCTAAGGGAGACCCAAAAAAATGTTAAAGAAATTAACACCTTGAAAACTAGCCTAACTCAATTGGCAAAAGAGGTTCAAAAAGCCAATGAGGAGAAGAATGCTTTCAAAAGCAGAATTAGCCAAATGGAAAAGGAGATTCAAAAGCTCACTGAAGAAAATAGTTCTTTCAAAATTAGAATGGCACAGATGGAGGCTAATGACTTTATGCAAAACCAAGAAATCACAGAACAAAGAGAGAAGAATGGAAAAATGGAAGATAATGTGAAATATCTCATTGGAAAAACAACAGACCTGGAAAATAGATCCAGGAGAGACAATTTAAAAATTATGGGACTACCTGAAAGCCATGATCAAAAGAAGAGCCTAGACATCATCTTTCATGAAATTATCAAGGAAAACTGCCCTGAGATTCTAGAACCAGAGGGCAAAATAAATATTCAAGGAATCCACAGAACACCGCATGAAAGAGATCCAAAAAGAGAAACACCTAGGAACATTGTGGCCAAATTCCAGAGTTCCCAGGTCAAAGAGAAAATACTGCAGGCAGCTAGAAAGAAACAATTCAAGTATTGTGGAAATACAATCAGGATAACACAAGATCTAGCAGCCTCTACATTAAGGGATCGAAGGGCATGGAACAGTATATTCCAGAAGTCAAAGGAACTAGGACTAAAACCAAGAATCACCTACCCAGCAAAACTGACTATAATACTTCAGGGGAAAAAATAGTCTTTCAATGAAATAGAGGATTTTCAAGTATTCTTGATGAAAAGACCAGAGCTGAAAAGAAAATTTGACTTTCAAACACAAGAATGAAGAGAACCATGAAAAGGTGAACAGCAAAGTGAAGTCATAAGGGACTTACTAAAGCTGAACTGTTTACATTCCTACATGGAAAGACAATATTTGTAACTCTTGAAACATTTCAGTATCTGGGTACTGGGTGGGATTACACATGCACACACGCTCACATACATAGAGACAGAGTGCACAGAGTGAATTGAATAGGATGGGATCATATCTTTAAAACAAAATGAAATCAAGCAGTGAGAGAGAAATATATTGGGAGGAGAAAGGGAGAAATTGAATGGGGCAGGTTATCTCTCATAAAAGAGGCAATCAAAAGACTCATTAGTGGAGGGATAAAGAGGGGAGGTGAGAGAAAAACATGAAGTCTACTCTCATCACATTCCACTAAAGAAAAGAATAAAGTGCACACTCATTTTGGTAGGAAAACCTATCTCACAATACAGGAAAGTGGGGGATAAGGGGACAAGTAGGGTGGGGGGGATGATAGAAGGGAGGGCATGAGGAGGAGAGTGCAATTCGAGGTCGACACTCATGGGGAGGGATAGGATCAAAAGAGAATAGAAGTAATGGGGGACAGGATAGGATGGAGGGAAATATAGTTAGTCCTATACAACACAACTATTATGGAAGTCATTTGCAAAACTACACAGATATGGCCTATATTGAATTGCTTGCCTTCCAAAGGGAAGGGGTGGGGAGGGAGGGAGGAAGAGAAGTTGGAACTCAAAGTGTTAGGATCAACTGTCGAGTAATGTTCTTGCCACTAGGAAATAAGAAAAACAGGTAAAGGGGTATAGAAAGCTATCTGCCCCTACAGGACAAAAGAGAAGATGGAGACAAGGGCAGTGAGGGATGATAGAAGAGAGAGCAAATTGGTCATAGGGGCAATTAGAATGCTTGGTGTTTGGGGGGGGTGGGGATAAAAGGGGAGAAAATTTGTAACCCAAAATTTTGTGAAAATGAATGTTAAAAGTTAAATAAATAAATTTAATAATAAAAAAAAAAAAAATAAAAAAAAAAAAAAAGAACTAGGCCTCTTTAAGAAATGATTCAATTAATTGATTGAATAAATTTTTAAAAATTTAATTAATTTTTAAAAATCAGACCAGGAGGAAAAGATCTTCATATGCTGATACTGGGCTACTTGTTCCTCCAATAAGACACTCCAATAAAAACCAGTATTTTTTCTGGTTGCCCCCACACCTAGAATGCTCTTTCTCCTAGCTTCCTTCAAGTCCCAGTTAAAACCCCACTTTCTACAGGAAGCCATTCCCAATCCACCGTAATTCTAGTCCAGTCCCTCTGTTATTTCTTATTTATCCTGTCTATAGCTTGTTTGTACATAGTCATTTGCATGTTGTCTCCCCCAATAGATTGTAAACTCCGTGAAAGCAGAGATTGTCTTGCCTTTCTTTGTAAGTCCAGAAATGAGCACAGCACCTGGCATGTAGTATTATTCACTTAACAAATATTGCCTATCACTAACTATAAAGCAGTTTTACAATATTTCTATTAGCTAGTTTACATTTTATTTAGCTAGGCATTGTCTGATCAACTCTGCTGATAGAAAATGGACTAGAATTGGCCCTTTTGCTGGCAGTGGCCAAAATCTCTGATACAGAAGCTTTACCTACCATTCACCACAAACATTCTACTAAACTTCAGTGTACTGGTGGATACCAATGCTGGAGCAGCCACACACTTCCACACCTTTCAAAAGTTAAAAGGCTACCTGAATACTTCTACCTCAGTCTTGTCATGTTGATAAATGTTCAACAACCAGCTCTCTGAAAATATGTACACACATATACTTTTAAGTTTAATCTGAATTATTAATATTTTTCCATCTCTTTCTTAAGTGGAGACAATCAGTATAACATCATAGCCTGATTTGTACCACTCGCCAATTTCCAAATGGTAAAGGCTTATACTGAAAATTTGACAATTGGTACGTTGCATATCAGGGATACTTGATCACCAAAAATTAGGAAAGTACAAATGCAAAAGGACAGGGTAGAGATGTTCCCATGGCTACATGATGGGCTGGTGAGAGATAGAGCAGCCAACCCCTTAGCCTGACTCTTACTCTCAGGACTAGCTTTCAATAAACATGCTTCACAGACAGAAAGAAAGAAAAGGTAGAAGAGCCCAGGAGCTGACTTTTCTTCATCCCCTGAATCACCTGCTCTTCTGGCTCAGCAACCAATTAGAGGACTATTCATTATCACTTAGGGTAAGGTCTTCTGAGCCATGCACGGCCAGAAACAGGAACTCCCAGCTCTCGCCCCACTCCCCATGTTTACACAAAGTCTACTGGGCAGGGAATATCTGCTTATGCTCCAAGAAATGACCTTCCTGTAGACAGAACAGTTTACTCTGGTACACTATTCTCTTCCACTGACTTTATGCTCTAGCCAAGTTGAACTACTTGCCATTTTCCAAAAATGTTCTGTGTTTTCCCATCTCTACAGCTTTCCTCATTTTGCTCCCTATGCTCAGATTGTCTTTTCACCTCCAGTCTGTCACATTTCTATACATTCTTTAAAATCAAATTCAAATTTTACCTCTTCCAAGAAGCTTTTCCTGATCACAGGATCTCAGAGTTGGGAGAAGCCTCTGAGACCATCTAGCCACTATCTGAAGAAAGGATACTTACAACAAACAACTTCACCAGATGGTCACTCAGTCTGTCATTATCTCCCAAGGTATCCCATTCCATTTGGAGAGAAATCTAATTACTCTCCAAGGGAAGTTTTTCCTTAGCATTCAATATAAAGTTACCTATTTGTTATTTCCATCTATGACTTGTAATTCTGTTCTCAGAGACCAAGCAGAACGAGTTGAATATACTCTTCCTCATGAAAGTCTTTCAAATACTTGGAAAAAGTTATTCCATTCCCCCTTAGTTTTCTCTTTCTCAGGGAAAAAAATTCTCAGTTTTTTCAGACCTATAGTATGGTGTGCATTTCTTTCATCATACTGATCACCCTGTCTAGCATTTCTTAAACTGTGGGTTGCAACCCCATATGGGGGCATGAAAAAAAATTGGTCACAGTAAAAGGTCTCTGAATGCACAACAACCAAAAATTAATTAAAAATTAAAAACTTAATGAATCCGAGGTGGTTCTGGTAGCCCTTGCCCATTGTGCAATTTCACTGCAGCCTTAGTTCTGAACACAAAGCATGTGCACCTTGCACTGCAAATATCTTTAGGCTATGCATTGAACACTGCCTAAACACAAAAAGGGGTAGCAAGTAGAAAAAGTTTAAGAAGCCCTGCTCTAGATAAGCTCATCTGTTAGAGTCTTTCCTAAAATGGAGTGCTTGTCACTGAGTATCATACTCTATATTAGACACTCTAAACATTTATTAAGCACTTACTATGTGTTGGGTACTGTGTTAAGTTCTAAAGATACCAATATGAAAAAGAAAAATAATCGCTGTCCTCAAAGAGCTTAAAATCCAATGGGAAAGATGGTACACAAAAAGAAATTGAAAACGGGGGGGCAGGGAGGGAGGAACCCAATGTACAGGAGCATAATCGAGTCCAAAACAAAGGAGTGCTGCTGGGTGAAAATTGAAGAGATGGCTGGCCTGAGAGCACTCTTTAAATGGGTGCAATGGGAGGACTTCTTTGTTCCAGCCCCCCAATCACAGAAGCAGAGGTTCCTGAGGGTACTGATGAGCTGTGAACACCAGGGCTGAAGCAATGTTTCAGAATGATGACCTTCCTGGAGGTGTGACGGAGTCTAGTCCTAAGGTGTGCAGCCAGTTGGGGAGTGAAGAGATAGCCAGTGTGGGAACCCTCTTTAAATGGAGGCTATATGATGCCACACTAGGGCAGTGATTTCATCACTGTGGGAAACTGCCTGCTTTGGAAACTCCTTCCATCCATGGAAAGCAGCACCTTATCTGTAACTCAGAATGTTAGAAAGATGTCCTGAGGCTCTAAGAAATGAAATGATCTGCCCAAGTATCAGAGACAGGATTTGAACCTAAACCATGATGCCTCTCCATACTGAGTACACAGTCTAGTAAAACTCACAGAGGTGGAGGGTTTTTTTTTTCCTTTGTAGGTTTTGAGAAGCAGCAAGGTAGAACTGTGACTAGATTTCTGGACTTGGGAATCAAGAAGACCTGGGTTTGAATCTCACCGAAGGCACCAGGGGTGTCCGAGTAAATCACTTCTTGCTTCAGTTTCCTCATCTATAAAATGGGGATAACTACCTACTTCAACATGTTTGTTCTAAGAACAAACTAATGAAATTATTTGATATTATGAAATTATATGATATTATTTCTAATGAAATAATATATTTAATCACTTTACAAACCTTAGAGTCTTATATAAATGTTAATTATTATTATCATTGCTGATACCTTTTGTTTTTACATCAGTGATTTTTTTTCGATACTCCATTCCCCTGCCACTCCACCCAGAAGATGGGGTCTCTCTTGTAAGAAAGAAAAATAGTTATGCAAAACCAATCAATACGGTAAATGAGATTACAAGTGTGTGTAATATTCAATGCTTGGAGTCCCTCCCCCACCAGAGGTGTTTCATATCTGGCCCCGCCTCCTCTATCCAAGATATGTAAAGCTGATCTTTTTTAACACAAGAGTGAGACTTGATATTTATCCCTATTAAATTTCATCTTAGTAGATGTTTCCATCATTCTTATCTGTCAAGATCTTTTCTTATCCTGACTTTTGTCAAAAGGGGTTGCCTCCTAGCTTTATCTGTAAATTTAATCAGCATGCCATTTATACCTTCATCCAGGTCACTGACTGAAAATCTTGAGTAGCACAGTGCCAAGTATTGATATTTGGGACTACTAGAGACCTAATTAATACAGATACACAAATAATTATTCTTCAGATTTGGTCACTTAATACATTCCAAATTTACTTTATCAATCTAATTTATCTATCATCTAGCCTAGAGGTGTCAAACATGCAACCAGATAAAGAAGTAATTATGAAATGAAATATTTAAGAAAATGAATAGAATAGAATATAGATAATGTTAATATGTGGTTTTCCAAGTCAATATTTGATCTGCCTGGTTTAGTGAACTCCTGAGGAACCTGTATTCAGATAGAGAAGCAACAGTTAGAACCAAAAAATATAACAACTGATTGGTTTAAGATTGAAATAGAAGTATAATAAGGCTGTATATTGTCACCTTATTTTATTTATATTCAGAGTACATTATGTGAAATGCCAGTCTGGATGAATCAAAAGTCAGAATTAAGGCTGCTGGGAGAAATATCAAAATTTCAGATGGCAGAACATGAAGAGGAATTCAGAAGCCTCTTGATGAGGGTAAAAGAGGAGAGTGTGAAAGCTGGTTTGAAGCTGAACATCAAAAAAGCTAAAGTCTTGGCAACTGGCCCCATCACTTCCTGGCAGATAGAGAAGAAATGGAAGCGGTGTCAGATTTTATATTCTTGGGCTCAAAGACCACTGCAGGTGGTCACTGAAGCCATGAAATTAAAAGATGATTGCTCCTTAGAAGGAAAGCTATGGCAAATCTGGACAGCATACTAAAAAGCAGAGACATCACCTTGCCAACAAAGGTCCACATAGTCAAAGCTATGGTTTTTCCAGTAGCAATGCATGGCTGTAAGAGTTGGACTATAAGAAAAGGATCACAGGATCAATGCTTTAACTGTGGTGCTGGAAAAGATTTTTGAGAATTCTTTGGACAGCAAGGGGATCAAATCAGTCAATACTTAAAGAAATTAATTCAGGTTATTCACTGGAAGATCAACAACTGAAGGTGAAGCTTAAATACTCTGGCCACGTAATAAGAAGATGGAATTCACTGGAAAAGACCTTGATGTTGGGAAAGATTGAAGGCGAAAGGATAAAGAGACAGTGGAGAATTAGATGGATAAATAGTGTCATGGAAGCAACAAACATGAGCTTGGACAGACTTCAAGAGATAGTGGAGGATAGAAGAGCCTAAGGTGGTATGTTCCATGAGGTCACAAAGAGTCAAATATGACTAAATCAGCTCTCCAAAAGCTGAAATGTGGACATGACACATTTTTAAGTGTAAGTTGCATTATTAACATTTTCTCCAGCACTTCCTTAAGCCTAAACAATGAATAAAAACAATAAATCAGCACTGCTTTGTAACATTTGTCAGTTTCCAAGGTGTAAATGTTTGCAATGAAAATTGAACACTTGACTCCAGCCAGTTTGAGCTGAATACCCCATTTTTATAGATAAGAAAACAGAAGACCAGAGATGTTAAGTGACTAGGTCACAGTCACTAGGCCACAGTTGAACCCAAGTTTCTTCTAGCTCTGAAGTTTGGTGTTTTTGCCACTAAACTATGCTGCTTCCCAACATACTGCAACATGTCATGTATAAAATGATTATAATACAAGGCCATAGACATAGTAAATATATAGTAAGTACTATGAATGGGGCAAAGAGTACATACAAGTGAAAAAGATGTCACTGTTAAAATGACCATAGTATCTCAGAGTTAGAAGTGACCCCAGAGTATGTGGTTCAGCTAATGGGCAAATAAAAGAAGGATTTCTTATCTGACTTCAGACAAATCACTTATCCTCTTTGGGTTCATTTTTTTGATTGTCAAGTGAGGAGGTTAATCCAGGTGATTTCAAAGGTCTCAGCTTCCTATGTGATTCAATGAGCCTCGATGTGGAGAACTCTCAGTATGGGAATCATAGATGTAGTAGCATTAGGAAGACATCCCAAACAAGTAACTGGGTTACAAAAGTCAACCAGCTTCATCTGGAGGTCACTTTTCAACCTGCTATTTGGCTCATTCTCATATTTAATCTGATCATCCCAAAGTCTAAAGTAATCCAAGTGCATGTTTGTATACTTCCTAACTAATATAATTTCAAAAATTTCTCAAATGAACTCAGAGTCCTCACCAATTCATCAAGCATTATTTAATAAAATAGAGAAACCTCCTTTTTGCAATAGTTTTTCATATCTATATGGTAAATCCTTTAATCTGCTAGGATTAAATTAATATTACGTTACTCAATAAGCAATTTATTAACAAAGAAATCAATGACAAAACAAAGACATACATAATGATCTAGAATATTTTAATTCTAAAAACCCCTGAGTCACCTCAAATTCAGTGAGTCACCTCAAACCTTCACTGTTAACAGGAGATAACTTCTCTTGACTTTTGAGAACACATTTGAACACTATTTCATTCAGGAAAACAATTAAATTCTCTACATTCTCTTTGAAAGATAAAAGGTTACAGCAGTTCCATCAAAAAAAGAAGGCTTCTCTCTCTGCTTTCCTTTTGTCTTCTCTAGTTTCTCTCCAACTATGAAAAGGCAACTCTTCATTTTCTCTCAAATCATCACCTTCAACAGCGTCTCTAAAATAGCACTTAAAATCCTTACTTCCATTCCATTTATCTCTTAAAGCAATAGTTATGTATATACATATATATGTATATATATGTATGTGCATGTGTGTATGTATTCAGATGTTATGTGTGTGTACATATATAAATATATATATGCATATATAATATATGAAATGCATCTTGCATTATATTTGCCCTGGTATCACTTTTCCATTTTTGATATTTCTTTATGGAAATAGTATATCACTGATAGTACCTATATTTTTCAGGAAGAAGTTTTTTTGATTGGGGGGGAGTTGTAGTATATTGTGTTTCCATTGTCAAATAAAGAGTATTTGGTAAATACAACTTACAGTAAAAGAACAATCACTTTCAGATCTTTATAGATATGCCAAGAACTTTATACTAAATGCTTCTAAAGGGAAGTTTTATTTTTTGAATATATTTGGTATCTCCTTACAGAAGAATTCATGCTTTGGGGGGATAAGTTAAAATCATGACCAAGGTGATTTAATTTACTTGATTTCTGAGATTTGTACCTAATGGTGGAAAGTTTATTTCCAATAGGGATCAAGACTTAGCTTGCCTCCTATCATGTCATGTTAATTTCTCATTACAATATGAACCATCAGGTTCATCTTCTTCATCAAAATTACAAATATTTCATATTCTGGGTACAGGTACAGGTAATTTTTCAGTATGGTTTGTTTTTTTATACAGCCTTAGAATTGATGACAGATTTGGAAGTTATCTGTAATATATTTGTTAATCAAAAATAGCGATCTCCTGAATGATCTTTTCTGCTCTTTCCAAATCATAGGAACCACAAATGGCATGTGATGAGATTCAAGTATCCAGTCTAACCCAAGTGACACAGCACAAGTGAGGGAACCCAAGTCTTAACTAATCACCTATTTTACAACCAAAATGGAGTTCATGTACTTTCTTAACAAGAGGAGTAAAATTTCATCTCTGCAGTTTAAAAGATAACAATGCATGCATAGCAAAAACTATTCAAATGATTAGTGCATGGTACATGCTAAGAATTAAAATAATGCACATCTGTATATACAAAGTATAAAACAATTTGGAATACAAGATTAGAAATAGTAATGATGTCACCCAAATTACATTGAGACACAGCCGTCTACTACAAATTGAGTTTCACTGCAAAATTGATCATTTATAAACCCTCCCAGACTTCCCTGCCATAAAGCACATAAGCCTCATACAACATGTAAGAATGAACCTACCAGTGACTTCTGACCGCGTCAGCACCACGTCCAACCAAACCACACTTTATTATCACTTCCCATTGTACAATTTTACTTACGTTACAGTGGGTGATACCATTAAAAAATTTTAATACAGTATCAAAAATACATCTGAAACCCTAAGATATTTCCATGTGACAAAACGTAGGTAGGTATGTCCTAGAATTTTCCTGGGAATCAAAATCAGACTCACTGGTCTATAACTTGCAGGCTCCATTCTCTGCCTTTTTTGGAAAACTGGGTCAACATCTGACTTTCACTAACCCCTCAGCATCTCTCTTCCTTTCTCTAAAATTTTTCATAGATAAATGCATGGAATTCAGTAATCATGTCCAGTTCTTTCAGTCCCCTGGTTATCGATCAAGGCTTAGTGGCTTGAACTTAGCAAAGGCAGAGAGGTCGTCTTCTGCCATTCCCTTACTTATCTAAGTTATCAACGCCTCAAGAGTCATTTCTGACCTTTCCGGTCCAAAGGCCATTCTCCTTGACAGAGAAACAGAAACAAAATAAAGAGGTGAGTTATTCTTCCTTCTCTCCATATTACATGTCCTTATTTTATAGATGAGGAAACTGAGATAGGTACAGGCCAAATGGCTTGCCCAGGGTCACATAGCTAGTAAGTATTTGAGGTCAGATTCAAATTCAGGTCTTTCTGACTTTGGATTCAGACAGGTCCTGTCTTCAAGTACCTTACATTCTAATGGAGAAAACAACAAGCTTAGTAAAATGGTGGCTAAGGAAGGACACTTTGTTCCAGAAACTATAGTTTTGATGAAGAGGAGAGCTACATTGTGGATTCTATTCAGGAGCAGTAAGAGCTGATTTGATCATGATTCTTAACTTGAGACCAAGAAGTGGGGAACATCTACAAGTCAGTAAGGTGGTGGTTGTGGTTGTGGTTGTGGTTGTGTGTGGATGAAGTTCCTGGAAAAAGATTGGGTGAAGAAGACCAAAACTTTCCTGAAAGTCTTCCAAGAGAAGTGGTCGCCAATCAGGGGATGGAGCTCCCAACGCCTCCACTCCTCCAAGAAATGGTCTCTGTCATGGGTGGACATAGAAATTATTGTTGAAAGGGATATTTAAGAGGTGGACCTTATGCTCAGAACTCCAAGACTTCAGGCAAAGTCATTTTTACTCATCCTTGGTAGAGTTCCCCAGAGTTGCTTACTCTATTTTCAGTCATGATCCAGCAATCCAAATCAAATTCTCAGACACCATCTTCTCAACCAGCTGTTCACTTCCCACGTCTGCTTTTCTCGTCAGAATTCCTTGCTCTCAATCCACATTAGTGATAAAATAGTGCCTATCATCCTTGGGCTTTTAGTTTCTGCTCAAGATTGTAACCTTTAGCAATGCTTCCTAAATTACTTCTTGAAGCACGTTAGTATCCACATGAGTCACCAGAAATGAGTAATAGTCATTCAAGTTTGGGAAGATTCTCTGTCATTATGAATATATACTCTGGAAAGATAGCAGACCTCTCTATTATTAAAATTGTCATATTGCTGCCTCAATACCCCCTGAGCAGAGAATAACCCTAACCAATCACCCCTATTCTCTCTCCTCCTGACCTTTACAGGATGGTCTTTCCCCTAAAGGTGACTGTGGAACCACAATTGTCCTTCCTCTCCTGCCTCATCCTCTTCTTCTTTTTCACAATGAAAACATTCTTCCATTAAAAAAAAAAGGAACACTCCTTGATAATCATCTGGAAACTAGAGACATGTTTATTGGGTGTCCTTTACTTTCACTTTTAGGAGGGAGACAAGCCAGTCATTTGAGCATAGACAGTCATTTGGCCGTATCAAAAATTCAAATAATCTGCATTCTATGAAAAACCCTGCAAAATTATCTACAACTCCATCTCCTAACACATGAAGCAAGTGAGACCTTCAATTTTTGTCATTCTTGTTAACAGTTGCCCTAGAAAATTATTACAATGAAGGAAAACTCCATAGAGGAAATGGTATTTCAGCTGAGTTTTGAAGGATAGACAAGATTTGCAGGGAGAGGGGTAGCTTTGCAAAGTAATGGCATAGGCCCAAATGTAGAAATGGGAACATATAGTGTATGTCCAGGAAAAGTTTTGTAGTCTAATTTGGTTGAAGATCAGTGTGCTCATAAAGAAATAATAGGAAATAAGCCTGGAAGGGTAGACTGTGGCAAGATTACAGAGGACCTTGAATGCGAACTCAGGAGTTTGGTCAATACTAGGCCATGATGATCAAAATCATAGTGCTATCATAATCTGACGGCAGTGTGGAGGTTGTACTGATGAAGAACAAGGCTAAAAGCAGGTTAATCAGGAGTCTGCATAATAGCTCAATGGGCCTCTGAACTGGGGTGGTGTTAGCAGTGGGAACAGAAATAAAGGGACTCTGCTTTATCACCAAACCACCAGGGGCATGACTTGCCTGCAACTGTCTACCTGGTAACATTTATGAGTTTAATAGCAGGTTCTCTGAGGGAAGGAACTCTGTTATTTTCAGCTTTGTACCTCTAGCACCCAAACAGCGATATGTGCTTAATAAAGTCTCCTAGATTGAAATGAACTGAATTGAAAGACAGACATTTTGTCTCTGTCTTGAAACCCTGTAGAACATTCTTAAAAGGTTCTGTTCCACCAAGACACTTCTTAAGGAATAAGAGATCTCATCTACAGAGTGTTGCCTTTGGAACCAGAGGACCTGGATTCATATTCCAGCTTTGCTATTTAGGTGACATGGACAAGTCACAATTTTTTGTACCCCAGTATCTTCATTTATAAAATGAGAAGGTTGGACTACCTCCCTCTAAGGAACTGCTGCCAGACTCAGAGAAGCTGGGGTAGAGCACTCACTCCCTGTTCCGTGTCAGGCAGGTACTGTGCCACTTCCTTCTCCACTAAGATAGACTGACATCTCTGTGGCATACTGTTCTGTGCCCAGGAATGGAATCTGAGCAGGATTCAGTCCTTATGAGCCTAACCTTATAATAAGAGAGGAGGCTAGACTTCCAGTGCTCACATACAACAGCTTGGTAAAAATAAAACTTGCCATGATCCTGGAAATCATTTACTTATGTAGATTAAAACCTCCCAAAAAAGGGGTTGGGACAATAGGTACTGAATGTATACTATTAAGCCAGTATGGGATGACTAATTTATTCCTACACACAAAAGGCATACTAAACAAAAAACTCACACTTTCATATTTGACAAAAACTAGCTTAAAACAATGTTAAGTAAAAACATATAGCTGAAGTTACAATTAGCAAAGAAGCAAACATTTAAAAATCATTAAACTATAAAGTAGTTCTGCAAGACCACTAATCAATCATTTCACGTTTTACTTTGGCTCAGCACCATCCTATCAAATGGCCCAACTTGGACCATCTTTCTCTCTGCTGACCACTGTTTCTAATGTGGAAGCTTGTTTTGTCACCAGTCAGCTGCTCCACGGTCATTACCACTTAGAGTGTGGTGAATATTACACAGCTATCTTCGTGGACTTCTTGACCTTATGAACTCACAGGAATACCTATTTAGAAAAATAAACAAAAAGCAGAAAAGGCTGGCAGGGGATTAGGCACAAATTCATCTAGTTGAATCTGCAGAAGAATGAGTGCCATTTCCTCATTGTTCCCAACCCCAAAGAGACAGAGAACACATGACTTGCCACATGAGAGAGTAGCGGGGAAGAAACTGAGCAGGAAATTGCTTTTTCCATTAACAGATAGAGGACCACACACCCATTAATGCTGTAAACAGGGTGGGGAGAGACCAACAGACCACTCAGGACTGGATGTATCATTCTCAAAAATCAAGTCTTTTCAGCAGCAGGCAATTAAATGACTAGTAAATTTATCATCTCCAAAAGGCCCAAGCAATGAATCACCACCATGTTTGTGGGGCCCCTGACAGCTCCCAGGAGAGCTGTAAGCATATGCTGCCCAGTACAGTCCCTAAAGGACCATTCAGCCTCACTACATTTATATGGCCCCTAAGGTCCTGTCCAGGTCTAAATCTGTGATCTCATTTATTGTAAGAGGAGTGTCCTGCACTACTCAACTCCATATATGGGAACCAAAAAGAAGCCCTATGCCCTGATACCTTTTATCAAGAAAGTCTATCTGAGTCACAGAATCAATCTGCCAATAAATAGAATAGTTGTAACATTTCTACTGAATCAATCAAAGACATAAACAAGGTTTGAACAAGTCCTTAATCCATTGGAGGAATTGAGGAGGAACCTTTGGATGAAATCAGAAATACTGGGATTGGTCAAAGAAAATTAGACATACTCCTGGACCTATTGTAGAGAAGGGATTCAAACAAGAAAAAGAGGTCAGGTTACAAGGTCTCCTTGAGAAGGAAGACTCCTGGCATCTGCACCAAAGGGCATCAAGGGAGGATAGGAGGGAAGGGCTGTGAGCTGAGAAGGGGTAACATGCTCTCCAATGACCAGAAGATGACCATGTGAACTTTTAAACTTTAGAAGATTTGAACTTTCCATCAGAGATGGTAGTAGAATCCCAGGAGCAACAGGGACCCAATGATAAACTAGACTGATCAAGGAAAGCAACTTCAGGACTCTACAAGGGCATTGAACCCTATATCTCAGCCACACACACCAGAGAGCCAGGATTTACTCCTTGGCTACATGCACTATCTAAGCCTGAGCTCACTTCCTCTGGATTCTGTACATGTGTTTGGGAGATAGTGTCCCTGACTTTGGAGGGGATATTTTCATACCAATTATTCTTTTTCTGATTTTTAATTTATGGAATAAAACAGTCATTTTCATAACACAATACAATAAAATGATTACATATGAAATTTTAAATCTACTATGTACCACTTACTATTCCTTTCAAATATACAACACAATTATCATGTAAATTTCCTTCTTTTCTTTCTTCCCACCCCTCACCCTAGAGATGGCTACTATTAGACACAAATAGGTGTATATATATATATATATATATATATATGTATATGTATATGTATATGTATATGTATATATATACATATATATATATATATGTAAAATTATTCTATACATCCTTCTATTTATTAATTCCTTCTCTGGATGCAGATAGCATCTTTCTTCACATGTCCTTTATAGTTAATTTGGGTATTTATAATAGGCAAAATAACTTATTGTCTCATTCTTAAAACAATATTGCTGTTACTATATGCAGTGTTCTCTTGATTCTTCTCATTTTGTTTTTTGTTATTTCATGCAGCTCTTTCCATGTTTTTTTCTAAAATCATTGAGTTCATCATTTCTTATAGAACAATAATATTTCCTCACAATCACAACTTGTTCAGACATTCCCCAGTTAATGGGCATCCCTGCAATTTCCAGTTCTTTGCCACCACAAGAAGAGCCACTATAAACATTTTGGAACATATAGGTTCTTTTCCTTTTTCCCTAATTATCTTCAGAAATAGACCAAGTCATGGTGTTGTTGGGTCAAAGGGTAAGTTTAATAAATCTTTGGACATAATTCAGATTGCTCTTCGAAATCGGTGGATCAGTTCACAATTCCGCCAACAATGAATTAGTCTCTGAATTTGTCCACATTGTCTTTAAATATTTGTCACTTTCTCCTTCTATCATTTTAGTCAATCTTGTAGGTGTCAAGTGATATCTCAAAGTTGTTCTAGCTTGCATATCTCTAATCAATAATGATTTAGGCAGGGGTGGGGAACCTGCAGCTTCAAGACCACATGTGGCTTTCTAGGTCTTTAGGTGTAGCTTTTTGACTGAGTCCAAGTTTTACAGACCAAATCCTTTATTAAGAGGTTTTGTTCTGTGAAGTTTCCCCACCCCAGATTTAGAGAATTTTTTCATATGACCACAAATCATTTTGATTTCTTCTTCAGAAAAATGCCTATTCATGCCTTTGACAATATATCAATTGGGGAATGACTCGTATCCTTATGGATTTAATAAAGTTTTTATATATATTTAGATATGAGGCCTTTAAATGATAAACTATTTATAATTTTTTTCCCCCTTTTTCTGCTTTCCTTCTGATCTTGGCAACATTTGTTTTATATGAACAAAAACTTTTTAATTTAATGTAATCAAAATGATCCATTTTATACCTAACTTTGCTCTCGATCTCTTGTTGAATCATAAATTGTTCACCTATACATAAATCTGATAAGTACTATGTTCTGTGTTCTAATTTTCTTGTAAAATCTCACTTCATATCTAGGTCATGTATCCATTTTGACCTTATCTTGGTAAATGGTGTAAGATATTACTCTATGTCCAATTTCTGCCATACTGTTTTCCAGTTTTCCCAACAATTTTTACCAAATAATGAATTCTTATCCCTTAATCTTGTTTTTATACTTGCCAAATACAAGTTTTTGGGTTTATTTGTTCCTGCAAATTGTATATCTACTCTATTGCATTAATCTACCTTTCTATTTCTTAGCCAGTACCAGATAGTTTTGATAATTACTGCCTTATAATATAGTTTAAGATCTGGTACTGCAAATTATTTTTATTATATTATTTTTGTAAGTACCCCTTTCTACAAAGCTCATTAACTCTGACTAGCTAATTTATAATCAATGGGGAGTACATCAGATAGAAGACTTCTGATCAATAATATCAGACATTCCACAAGCCCCCTGGGTTACCCTAAAATCCAGAGGGGAGAAACTGCCACTCTCTGGTGCAACATCCAGTCAGTGCAAGGAAAGATTGAGAAAAATAAGCCCAGAGGGGGTGATACACTATGAAGCTACAATTTCAAGTTAGAGAAAAAAGTGGGACATGAATAAAGGCAAGGATGTATTAGAACCAGCTCAAAACAGTTCATGGGAGCTCACCATTACATTTTTTAGTATGATCATTTACACCTCAGGAATTAGCCAATGTTACAAGTCAGGGTTTGATTTACTGTTTTGCCGATTCTTTAAACTTAAGAAAGCGATGGAGAAAATGTTCATAATCCGCAAGAAAATGTACCTTGAATTTTTTTTTAGAGAGCTGGTTGTTAAATATTTGCCAGCATATCACTAGGCAAGGGACATCACAGATGTACCACAGTTTGCAACAAGCCTAAACTCAAAAGAATATGTGATAAGCCTATCAGGGTAGAATTTTCCAATCCTGCTTTTATCTGGACCCTGATTTCTTCACTTTCATACCAGCGTACTCAACTTAAACATTTTTCAATGCTAAGAACCTGAGATGTGTGGATTATGACCCTGAATGATGAGGAAGAGAATTCTTTGTGAAATCAGAGCCTTCTGACAGATGGGAAATGTAGTGTCCTATGCAATTCTCCACAGATTTAGGTGCATCATTATCCCTTGTGTTCACAAATGTTTGCAAATGGTAGCATTTTAGGCAAGGAAAGCATTCCAATTTTCAAACAGCTGCTGTCCTCTCAGGTGACACTGAGATGAATAACAGGAAAATCACTGCCCAATCGAACAGTCTTCGGAAGGCTTTTGTTTTGTTTTCTTTTGAGCTAGAAAATACCTCAAGTACAGCATCTATGAATGATTAAGCCAAAGAAGATGAACCTCCAAAGGTGCTCTTCTGTAATGAGAATGAACAGCATAAGAAAGGAAGCAAAAATGAAAATGAACCATTACTTTTCAATGGTAACTTGGCTCCTGGATTTTTAGAATGTGAGTTTTCCTTGACTTCCTATAGAAGAACATCTGTAAACATGGTCCTAATCGGGCTTATCAGCAGATCCACCCAGGATAATCTCAGCCCGACGGAGGGTACACTTTTCCCTTTAGTGACTTCTAATTACCTTATGCCAGCAGCAGTTTGTGAATAAGAAAGGGGAGATGCCATGCATAAAAAAATTAAAGGATAATACATCTATGGAAGGTATGTTACAGAGCTCATCTCTTGAATTTCAACAAGCGATTAACCCTATGTGCAGCATCCCTTCACCCTCAAGACAGTTTGCAAAGCTGCTCACTGCAAGCTAGCACAGTGGGTCTTTTGCCCACATCCTGGACAGAAAGTCCAGTTTGCTGCACAAACTGCTCCCTGGCAAAGGAAGAAGAGGTAAGAAGAAACCACAGTCTAACTTTGTTTCAAAACCATGTATGTTGTGGTTTGCTCAAATGTGCCTTTAAAACATTTGAGGAGGGGGAGGAACACCCTTTAAGAACTGCAAATGTGTCTGCTGGAGGCCTGAAGCAGGTTGCACAATGCTATGAATACTAGGCTAGTTAAAGCATAATCTGTAGCTGGCCTGTGCCAAATAACTTTTATATCAAAGACCCACAAATGAGCTGAGATGTGGGGACTGACTGAAATGGAAGCCAGCCCAGCTGTCAACATGGGAGCCCTTTTCTGAGAACACACAGGTTTGTGCAAGTGTCTTCAGGATGTGTCAAGGTGCTATGGTCTGTTCGAGCCAGGGAATGAAAGTGGAAATGGAATGAAGGAAGAAAATCAGGTAGGAGCAGTGATGAGCAGTCCAGGCATGGAGGAGACAGATAGGTAAGGAAAGTCGTGATACCTACATAAAGCAGGAGTGCTATGGAAACATTCATTCTCTGGAAATGGGTGGCAGGCTCCCTGTCAAGCCTTTGACAGCAGTGGGGGACTGACATGGCTCCCTGAAGATGGGCCAGGTGAGCATTTCCCAAACTGTGTTCTGGAGAACCCAGCAGTTGCAATGTAAATAGAATACAATGGAGCAGTGTGAAGATATTACATCCATGAAAAACTGCAGAATTTTCCCTTTAAAATATTAAGCATTAAATTATGCATCAAAATTCTCTCTCTATGTGGCACTCTTTCTACATGAAAATAGGCTTCATTTCTTCTATAATTCTACAAAATACTCCTTTCTTTTTTTAAAAATCCATCCAGACCTATGATTTCATTAGGGCAGGGCACTGGCAGTGAAGAAATTCCCTCTAGGAAACCAGATCTATAACTGTTCTGTAGGTTAGAGCCTTAGAGAATTGCCCAGGGCACTGAGAGAGTAAGTGACTTAACTAGGTTCATGTAGCCAATGAGGGAGGCAGGACTGGAACCCAACTCTTCTTGACTCTAAGGCTAGATATCTATCCACTAGGCAGCACTGCCTCTCACATCATCATCCTTTTTTTCTGTTAGCCTTAGAATATGATTTAAGGATTATGTCAATATATTTGATTTTTTTAAGTTTTAATGATGACAATTTTTTCACGTCATTATAATTTCTCATTCACAACAGAATCCTCTCTTATGACAAAGGACCCTTAAAATAAAACAAACCAACCTATCTGTCAGTAAGTTTCCAAGTTCTATCTCAATGTCTATCCTTGAGTACCCTTTCTCTCTCAGAGGAGGAGATATTGAGCTCACTGGCTGAGGGTCAAATATACATCTTCAGGTTGACTCATATCCTCATTGCTCTGATTTCTTGGCTCAGGAACAATATGGAGCCCAACTATAAATCCATACATAGACAGCAGGAAATGGACACACTGGCTGTGACAACCAGATGCCACATACAACACAATACAGAGGGAAATGAGAAGGCACATCAGGCAACTGCCACTGAGCTGCTGTCCCTCTTACATTGTATCTGGCCATTTGTTCCCACAATTTCTCACATTCGCTAGTTTAACATCTGTATACAAGCCCTATCCTCCGACACTAACACACAAATTCTCATTCTCATTGTCTCTCTGTCTCTCTCCTTCTCTCTCTCCCTCCCTCCCTCCCTCTTCCTTCCCTAACCCTCTCCCTCTTCCTCTCCTTCTTTCTCTCTCTCTCACACACACAAATCCTACAGAAAATCATCATAGTTCAGTCACGGTTCAGTCATCATGCAGTCCCAGTTATGTGTCTTCTTTCTAGTATCCATTGATAATATTCAATTCCCAAAGTGCTCTGTGGCCAAATTTAGTTTGGGTAGAACTAAACTACACTTAGAAATGGAACAGGTAGCTGAAAGATTCAGGAGGGGGGAAATCCTAGAGAAATGTGTAAGCAACAAAAATCATGGTGGTTTCACAGCAGTGACAAGGTCAGCAAGGACACAGAAGTGACTCCAGAATAGCACTTGAGAAGTCCAGGGTAATCTTGTGGGGTGGGAGCAGCCAAAACTTCCCAAGGGAAGGAGCTTAAAAGGCAACTACAAAGCTGGGTTTTGCAGTGGAAAGAAAACTGGATTTGTGATCAAAGGACCTGGTTTAAATCCTGCCTCTGCTACTGTTACCTGTGTGACTTTAGGCAAGTCACTTATCAGGGACTTAGTTTTCTCATCTGTTAAATGAAAGGGTTAGATTAAGTCATTTGTCAGATCCCTTCCAGACCTAAACCTTGTGATCAAAGCCCATATCCCAAAGGAATGTCAGAACTTAAAGGAAAGTTTGTCCAGAGACCAGAGGAAGAGACAAAAATCCTAGATAGGAGAAGGAGAAATAGATTTGACTGACCCTAGGCAAGAACTTAGAAGTAGGCAAACCATATCCTGTGTGCCCTTTCACTTCACCTTTCAGCAGCTCTTGTCCAAGTCGGGCAAAATATGTGGAGTAATTAGAATTTGGCATTATTACCATCATTTCATAAAAAGGGGGGGAAATGAGATAATAATAACTTGAGAGGTGAAGTCAAAAAGCCAAGGGCTACCTGCAGTCAAAGTAACACAGAAAAACAACATAAAGGATTTGACATCAAACAAAACCTTTACTATGTTAGCTTGAGAAGCAAAGAAATTGGAGGAAAGAACCCCCACCACCATCTCCACCTCAAAGAAGGAAGATGTGGAAAATTTCTGTTCCTCTTTATGGTCTAAAGAAGTACAACACAACAGAAACACACGTTACATCAAATAAGGAACAGAAAGCTTGTATACTATTAATATAATGAAAGACAGAACAATTATTTCAAGGGAGGTGACTGAAATCAATTTGTTTGAAAAACTTGGGACCACAGAAGATCCAAAATGATTGGCTCAAATGCCTAAGAGTGGAACATGACGCTTCTTACTTCTTTTGATATTTCAGTTCTTTCCTCCTTCAAGACCAGGGAAGACTTACTTGGTGGACTGTCTTTTCTCAGAATAATCACAGTCACAGTAGTTCTTGGATTAGAATACATTGATGACTTCCCTCCTGTCCTACAGACATATATCTCAGCTGTAATCTAACTTCCTGGATAAATAAGTCTACACTAGCAAAGTACTTTACCATCTTCTCACATACAAGCCTGATCCCATCTTTCTTAATAGAAGTGATCACATAACTGTTATCCAAAGATGGGAACATGAGTGATCCCTCTAATATTAGGCCAAGAACATGTCTAGGGACTTTATAAAAAGAGTGCACAGCTTACATTACAAAGAAAAATTTATAAACACAAGAAAACAATATATTGACCGAGTAGCAAAAAAGCATTTGCCAAAAAATCCCTGAGGTACAAAGATTAAACTGCTATGGATTCGGTCACTGTTGAACACATCTCTCAAAAGCACTTAACGATGGCTTTCTAAATCATCGCAAAACCTTTGATTCAGTTTCTCACTCATGGCTTATTCACACACTATAAATATATCAAACTGATCCAAGTATAGTGAGATCATTACAATATTTGTTGTCCATGTAGAAAAGCATTCTCTATTAAAAGCATGTCATCAACATGATACTATCAAGAAAAGTAATATGAAATAAGAAAGCCCATTATGATTCTTCCTGTCCTTAAATCCATCAGTTTCTGTTAAATGGAACTAAACATGGCTTCTAGATTAAAGAGAGAAGCAAATCAAAGCATCTTATTAGTCATTTGACATATAGAGATGACATCATGCTTAATGGTTCCGCCAAAAACATGTTAAATAGCTCCACTATCACATAGAATCATTCTCTAATGATTTCAAAATGTTAACTGGAACTGGTAAGTGTGAAATTCTTAACATACTCCAAGGAAAGATAGAGACTTTAGAATAGAGACAAAAGATAAAAAAAGCTTGAGGTCAAATACAGAAGTCAAATTGGACCAATGAATGAAAAAGTAACATTTACAAATATTTCATCTATTCCAGACAAGACACACTGAGCCATTGATGAGAAAGCTGTGACTAAAAATGTTAAGACACTTCATGGCATCTTGAAATCAAAATTTAATGAGAACAGCATATTTAAGGCAATTACTTCCTACACAATACCATCCTTAATGTACACTTTGGGCATAACAAAATGAACCATAAAAAGTTTGGAAAATATTCTAACCAAAGCCTATACAATGTTAACAAAACATAGAGACCTTCCTCATCCAAATGGAGGAAGAGAATAAGTATTCTCTGAGTACGTGATGAACAAGTCAAAAACCTACAGAAATATTTTAGAACAGGCAGATGTCACTTCACCAAGCAGGTGAGAAGGCTGATAACAGGACTATACTATTAGAATGTAAATGAAAGTGATTTACCTCCCTATGAAACCTAGGAAAAAAATAAGATCCAGGACTGTAGTTTAAAAGGTCTTTAACGGGAGACATTCACATGAACACAGACAAATACCTGTCAACAATGAAGTACCAAACATGGCTAAGTCATGCAGATTTATTTATAGAAACAGAAATTTATGGTGGCAATTCAGGACTGGACCATTGCCACCAGTAATTATGGATGGGTTATCATTAAGAAACTTGAACTTAATGATCAATATAGATCATACAAGGAAATGGAAAAAAAAATAGCAATCTATCACCACAAGCTACAAAAATTTATCACCAACTGAACACATAGCAAGATATAATCAGGTGATTAGAATTATACATGAGAGGTTCACTGTCTCATGAATGGATAGATGATATCCCCAAACTATAAATGTAGATTTCAAAATATCCCAGAGAATTCAACCAATAAACTGCCCTAAAACCAAAGCATTCTTGTACATAGAGGGGTTGCTGACAACTGGTGTAATCTAACACCAATCCACAAAAACCCAAGGACAACACAACAATATGTCAACATAACAAATACCCCAAGTCTCTATGTGGAACAAAATGTTTTGGAAATGTAGGGACACAGAAGAAAAGGCAAAAATCATATGGGAACGGGGTAAGATTCATATCATCCTCATTCTGTCTGCTACTGGAATTGACCTAAGGATATTTTCAGTGGGCTTACAGATCAACCTGCATCCTAATATTTTTATTAAACTACAAAAAGTAGTTATTTTATCTACTTCTGAAATAATCCATAGAACACTAATATATATGTGCATATATTTTAATTAATCATCTTATTTTATTTTTTTAAATTTATTTATTTTCAGTTTTTTACAATCATTTCCATAAGTCTTAGATTTTTCTCCCTTCTCCCTCCCCAAAACAGCATGCAATGCTATATGGGTTCTACACATACATTCTTATTAAACACATTTTCATATTAGACATGTTGCATAGAAGAATCAAAATGAATAGGAGAGACCATGAGAAAAAACAAACCAAATCAAAACATAACACAAGAGAAAATATTCTGCTTCATTCTGTGTTCTGATTTCATAGTTCTTTCTCTGGTTGTGGATGGCATTTTGCCTCAAGAGTCCTTTGGGAATGTTTAAGGTCCTTGCATTACTGTGAAGTGGTAGCTCTACCAGAAACAGTCCTTGCACACTGTGGCTGATACTGTGTACAATGTTCTCTTTGTTCTGCTCCTTTCACTCAGCATCAGTTCATATAAGTCCTTCCAGGCCTCTCTGAAGTCTTCCTATTCATCATTTCTTATAGCACAATAGTACTCCATTACATTCATATACCACAACTTGTTCAGCCACTCCCCACTTGATGGTCATTCCCTTGATTTCCAGTTCTTGGCCACCACAAAGAGAGCTGCTATAAATATTTTTGTACATGTGGGACTCTTTCCCATTTTTATGATCTCTTTGGGATACAGTCCTAGAAGTGACATTGCTGGGTCAAAGAGTATGCACATTTTTGTAGCCCTTTGGGCATAGTTCAAATTGCTCTCCAAAATGGTTGAATCAGCTCCACCAACAATGAATTAGTGTTCCAACTCTCCAACATTTATCATCTTCCTGTTTTGTCATATTAGCCAAACTGATAGGTGTGATGTGGTACCTCAGAATTGTTTTGATTTGCATCTCTAATCAATAGTGATTTACAGCATTTTTTCATATGACTATAGATAGTTTTAATTTCTTCCTCTGAAAACTGCCTGTTCATATCCTTTGATCATTTATCAATTGGGGAATGAAGTTTCATTAACTATGAAAGAATAATAGCAGGATAGCAATTTGTTCAGAGGCAGCAGGTGGCTCAGTGGGTAAAGCAGCTGGGTCTAGAATCAGGAAGACCTGAATTCAAATCCAGCCTCAGAGACTCACTAGCTGTGTGACCCTGCCCAAGTCACTTAACTGTGTTTGCTTTAGTTTCCTCATCAATAAAATGAGCTGGAGAAGAAAATAGCAAATCATTGAGATATCTTTGTCAAGAAAACTCCAAATGTAGACACAAAGGGTTGGATATGACTGAACAACAACAACCATCTTGTCCAAGGATCATTTTTATCTGAACTCCATCCTATGAGATAAAGAAAATGAAAAAAAAATGCATTATTTTCCAATACTTTTTAGATTTACAGAGCATTTTTCTCACAACCACCCTGTGAGGAAAGCAGTACTAATATTATTAACCTCATTTTACAGATGAGGAAATTAAGCCTTCATTAGGTTAAGCGACTTTTCTAGGATCATAAAGATAATAAGTGTCTGAGGCAGGGAGGGAATACAGATCTCTTAACTTTAAGTCCATCATTCAATCAACTAGGTCATGTTGCACAGCATAGAAAAGTGAGTGAGTACTACGTGTACAGGAGCCTCTAGGTGGCTCAGTGGATAGAGCAGTGGACCTGGAGTCAGGAAGAACTGAGTTTAGTTACCACCTGAGACACTTACTAGTTGTATGATGCTGAACAAGCCACTTAACCCCATTTTTGCCCCAGTTAATCCCCCATAAATGCCTCATAAGTCCCCATTTTTGCCTTAGTTGCCTCATCTATAAAATGAGCTAGAGAAGGAAAATGGAAAACCACTGAGGTATCTTTGCCAAGAAAACCCCAAATGCAAGAACAAAGAGTCAGATACAACTGCAAATGACTGAACAACGATATAAACAACAGTACTGTATGTACTGGCTCTAAAACCAGCACATTACATTTAGAGTAAGATATGAATTAATTGAGGGAAATTGAACAGAAGCAAGGGAATAATTTACACAACGACCCCAATGATGCAAAGGGGAAAACAATGCAGAACTTTGATCAAAGCAGTGACTAACTTCAACCTCAGAGGGCTGATGGTGAAGTATGAACTATCTCTTCCTCCATGTGGAATGAAGTGTCAAATACAAGCAATGTGCAGGCTTGTTTTATTGAATTATACTTCTTTATTACAAGCACAGGTACTCTAGAGGTGACAACCATATTAAGAGGGCAGGATAATTGGGAAGACCATATTAAGAGGGCAGGATAATTGGGAAGTAACAACAATGAAAAGAAAAAAAAGATAGGATAAAAATGGAAAGACAGCACTACCTGGCACATTGTAGGTACTTACTAAATGCTGTTCCTCTCATTCATTCATCGAAAGTAACTATGAAATTCTCTAAACTGAATACAAAACTAGAGAGGGCACTCATCAAACTAAATATTTCATAAGTTCTTATGTCTTGTCTTGTGAGGATATTTTTCCTCTACCTTTTTGAGAAATCTGAAGAGTTCAAAGTTAGGACAGAAGGAAGGAAGGAAAAAAGGAAAAAGTAAGAAAGGAAGGAAGGAAGAAAAATAAGAAAATAGAAAAATGAGGGAAGAGGAGAGGAGAGAAGAGGAAGAACAAATAAACCTGGGCTCCAAGAGTATATGGCCACTGGGAATTGCAAGAAACCAGCAATAATCTATAGCATCATTATAAAAAATAGAATGGCTCAAGTATGAGGGACCAGAGGGGGTGATTTCCATCCTGGTCAGCTGATACAGGTGTGGTCATTTCAAAGCTTTTCTTTTTCTCTTATGAGTTTCCTGTGACTCTCCAAGGAGCTAGTCACTTTGATCAGGATCATGTTCCCTAGGGAAAGTGACCTCTGAAGTGTCACTGTCTCCTATGACAGACAATATCAAGGCTGGGCAGCTTGGTCACCCAGGACAGGCTAGTGATGAGATAGATGACTTGCCCTGAGGCTCAGCTACATGTCTGACACTTTTGGTTGAAAGCCTCTTCTCTCCCCAAAGAAGTGGTTATGACTGAAGCTTCACACCCATTGTCCCTCTGTCCCTCTCTCAGGCAATCTGGTGTTCCTCTCACCCATCCCCACTCCTCCTACCCCAACCCTTCCTGAGGTCTCACCATACTGATGCTGGACTTAGTGTACATATCGAGTTAGCTTTAGCTCACTGCAGATCAGAACTGCTAAGGTCAAGTGATCCACCAGCCTCAACCTCCCTAGTATTGAGGAATACAGGTGTGTACCACTATTCTCAATCTGCCCCCTGCTTTAAAACTCTCTCCTCTCTCATCATAATCTGCTCTCATATAAAAGTGTGTGCAAGTACTTATATTTTAATAGACGATAATGATTTAGCCCAAAAGAGTGAAGCTCTAATAGTAGGATGGTAGAAGAAAGAGGGGAGAAAAAATTTTAGGGGAAGTGATGCTGACACTCTCAAGCAAAAGTCTGACCCTGAGAAAGTATCACATAGAAAGACAAAAGGGTGAGGGTAGGGAACACAGAATACTAAAAATCTGGTTGTGTAGGTAGAGGGGCAGGAAGATGGATCTTCAGCCCCAACCAACTGAGAATCATTTAAAAGCATGCAAATAAGCTTAAAGCAATACCAACAGAGTTTCTAGTAGTAAATACTTTCAATTTCCAGATGAGAAATATGTTATATGCAATCCAACACAGCTATTGGCAGAATATGTCCTGTCCTTGAGAATGAACAGACTGAGAAGAGGATGCCTTATGTAAGCAATCAGAGGGAAAATGGGCAGAAACTCCTGAAATTGGTGCCTCTGTAGCAGGGAATTTGGTAGAAGGTATTCAAGCCACAACTAATCTGGAAACTTAGAAATAACCACATTCCAAGAATTAACAAGAGCTCACATTCATATAACACTTCACTGTTTTAAAGAGAGTGCTGAGCACAGACTTTCCAGAGCACTCCCACCAAGCCCAGACAAATACCTGTAAAAAATGGCTCTAAACAAATTCTGGAGTTGCAGAACCCAGAGAATGATGGAGTGAAGCAAATCTCCAGCCCAAGGCAGCCTGGAAGGTCACTGAGAAGTGTCTATTGTGCCATGCTGGGAGCAGAGTGCAGCCTAGTGTGGGCTGGGAGTGCACAGAGGGGACCTGAACAGATCTTGGGGAGACTGAATCTCTCACATCTGTGGTAGTTTCCAGACTTCATGACCCCAAAACACTGAGGATAAATTGGAAGGTCAGTGGGAAAAGCCTATGGGACCAGTGCAAAAGAGTGGAGTGGTCTGGCCCCAGGCCTAGGGCAGCAGAGGGGGAAGGAGCAGAAGAACCCACAGCAGCCACAGCAGCAGCAGGGGCAGCTGCAGCCACTGTCTCTGGAGCTCTAGGCCCACAGATTGTGGGGTGATTGAGCAGCTGACAGTAAGCCCCCCACCCCCACTGGAAGCAGAGGACTACCTTGACAAAGAAGTCAGAAGTCAAGGAAATGGCTGAGGAAATGAGCAAAAATTGGAAAAAGATTCAGACTATAGGATCTTACTTTGGTGACAAGGAAGACCAAAATATACAAACAAAAGAAGACAACAAAGTCAAAGCCTCAAGAAAAATATGAATTGGTCTCAGGTCATGGAAGAGCTCAAAAAGGATTTTGAAAATCAAGTAAGAGAATTAGAGCAAAAATTGGGAAGAGAAATTAGAATGATGCAAGAAAATCATGAAAAATGAGTCAACTGCTTGCTAAAGGAGACCCAAAAAATGCTGAAGAAAATAACACTTTAAAAAATAGACTAACCCAAATGGCAAAAGAAATCCAGAAACCAATGAGGAGAAGAATACTCTAAAAAGCAGAATTGTCCAGATGGAAAAGGAGATCCAAAGGTGCACCAAAGAAATTAATTCCTTAAAGATTACAATGGAGCAAATGGAATCTAATGACTTTCTGAAAAATCAAGAAATTATGAAACAAAATCAAAGGAATGAAAAAAATTGGAAAAACAACTGACCTGGAAAATAGATCCAGGAGAGACAATTCAAAAATTATGGGACTACCTGAAAGCCATGATCAAGAAAAGAGCCTAGACATCATCTTTCATGAAATTATCAAGGAAAATTGCCCTGATATTCTAGAACAAGAGGGTAAAATAAATATTGAAAGAATCCACTGACCACCTCCTAAAAGAGATCTGAAAAGAGAAACTCCTAGGAATATTGTAGCCAAATTCTGGAGTTCCCAGATCAAGGGGTAAATATTGCATGCAGCCAGAAAGAAACAATTTGAGTATTGTGGAAACATAATCAGGATAACACAAGATCAAGCAGTTTCTGCTTTAAGAGATCAAAGAGCTTGGAATATGATATTTCAGAAGTCAAAGGAGCTAGGATTAAAACCAAGAATCACCTACCGAACAAAACTGAGTATAATACTTCAGGGGAAAAAATGGTCATTCAATGAAATAGAGGACTTTCAAGCATTCTTGATGAAAAGACCAGAGTTGAATAGAAAATTTGGCTTTCAAATATAAGAATCAAGAGAAGAATGAAAAGGTAAACAGGAAAGAGATATCATAACGGACTTACTAAAGTTGAACTGTTTGCATTCCTACATGAAAAGATAATATTTGTAACTCTTGAAAATTTTCTCAGTCTCTGGGTAGTTGGAGGGATTATACACACACATACACACACACACACACACACACACACATATATGTATGTATATATATATATATATATATATATATATATATATATATATATATATATGGAGAGAGAGAGAGGAGGAGGAGGAGGAAGAGAGAAAGCACAGGGTGAGTTGAATAGGAAGGGATTATATCTAAAAAAATAAAATTAAGAGGTGAGAGAGGAATATATTGGGATATGAAAGGGAGAAATGAAATGGGGCAAATTATCTCTCATAGAAGAGGCAAGAAAAAGCTTTTCCAATAGAAGGGAAAAAGAGGGAGGTGAGAGGGAAAAGTGAAACTTACTCTCATCACATTTGGCTTAAGGAAGGAATAACATGCACACTCAATTTGGTATGAAAATCTATCTTATGCTACAGAAGAGTAGGGGAGAAGGGGATAATTGGGGTGTGGGGGGATGATAGAAGGGAAGGCATATGGGAAGAGGGGACAAACACTTTTGAGTAGGGACAAGTCAAAAGAGAGAATAGAATAAATGGAGGGCAGAATAGGATGGAGTGAAATATAGTTATTTACAACATGATTTTTATGGAAGGAATTCTTTTGCATAACTACACATATATAGCCTATATTGAATTGTTTGCCTTCTCAGTGGGGATGGGTGGGGAGGGAGGAAGGGAGAGAAGTTGAAACTCAAAGCTTTAAAAATGAATGTTGAAAATTGTTTTTACATGCAACTGGGAAATAAGAAATACAGGTAATGTGGTATAGAAATCTATCTTGCCCTATAAGAAAATAGAAGAGATAAGGATAAGGGAAGGGAGGTGTGTGATAGAAGGGAAGGTAGATTGGGGGAAGAAGTAATCAGAGTGCATGGTGTCTTGGAGTGGGAGGAGGCGAGAGATGGGGAGAAAGTTTGGAACTCAAAATCTTGTGGAAATGAATGTTGAAAACTAAAAATAAATAAATTTTTTAAAAAGAGATTGCTTTCCTCACAACTCTGTAAGACAGCATGCAGAACAACCATTATTGACCCATTAACAGATGGGGAAACTGAAGGTCAGAGAGACACTCACATTCACTAATCACAAGAGGCAGAAATTGAAAACCATGTCTTCCAATGTGGTGTTCTCTCCATGAGTCAATGTTGCTTCTCCAAGTCCATTTCGTCTTTGAAAGACCTGAAAAATAAAGAGAGGCTGGTGGCACAGATGCCAACAAAAGCATTGTGACGTATATACTTTTCTGTATATCATAAGTATCTTTTATTTGGGCAGATGTTGTCCCAACCTTTAATCCTAGGGACAGATCTTTCAACCAAGTTGAGTTTTAAACAAGTTAGAAGGGAGAATCATCTGGGAAGGATACGCATGGAAAATGTTTCCATTGGTTTTCACATTCAGCATATCAAATAAATCCAAATCTGAATATTTATCTAATGATGGCTACAGTTTGGAGTTGTTTGATTTAGCAAGAAAAGTCTTTCTTGGATGGCTCCCACATTTGTTTGGGTGGGGTCACTGTCCAAGAGTTTACCTTCAGGTATCCCTGTCCACAGCCTCAATCTGTCCTCCATGGGGTAAAGAGGTTTCTCTGAATTTGCCAGTAGATAAAACAATAAGGGGGAGGGGAGAAGGAAATGCCTTAGAGGAGCAGAGTGAAATGTCCTTACAAAGCCTCCTACCCACAAATGCTTAGCTTAGCTCATTCTTTACCCAGGGGAGTCCATAACAGTACAGATTCACATGGCTTAATCTCTTCCTACCCTTTAAGGAATTATACTACTACTCATCAGTAAAATCTCTTTAGTTTGTTTTCAGCCCCTAACTAGGGAATCCCCAGGGATTTTTTTTAAAAAGGGGCTTCCTTCACACTTCATATGTAGCTGACCACAAGTTCTTTCCCACAGCCTTTGCGTAAATGAAATACATACAGACCAATAATGTATTTGAGTTAGTCACAGTTTTTATGTTAGTTTATAAGAAAACAGCAATGTAAAGAATAAACATTAAAGAAATAGATAAACTCTGGAACAGAAACATACTCTCCTATGCAGGGAGAAGGAAAGGGGAAAGGATAAAGGGGAAACATCTTAGATCAACCCTCTGACCAGTTCAACAACAACCAGGATCTGACCGGACACTCTTTTTTGGCCCCAGAATCCAGTGCTGGTCACATCACAGCAACTCTGCTCCAGGGTATCTACTCTCCCTAGTGTCTGCCAACCTCGACCTCTCACTACTCT